>NC_140958.1:17119445-17649445 GCF_014529385.1 Adiantum capillus-veneris | reverse complement strand
TCACTTTGCTTGTCATTGTCAGTGGTTCCCAGCCTGCTCCACCATTGCGCATAGGAGCAGGGTCGCAACAACTGGTTGCCAACCAATTTACGTCCTTTAAAAAAAAAACATCTCATGGAAAGTTAAAAATTTCTCAATTGGTTTCCACCCTACCTTCACGTGAGCTGGCCTAGAGAACTCTGAAAACTCGAAGAGGCAAGAACTCTTTCAGAGAATTTTTTTTTCTTTTCTTGGAGAGAGAGAGAGAGAGAGAGAGAGAGAGAGAGAGAGAGAGAGAGAGAGAGAGAGAGAGAGAGAGAGAGAATCCTGCGAAGTAGTTTGGTTGTGTTCATGCATTGGCTTGGTTTTCATGAGGGCTAAGACTGAAGTGGGAATGTGCAAGGTGAAGAGAAAGAGAAGAAAGATAAGGGAAAGATTGAAGTAGATCTTGTCATCTTTGGTCCCTCAAAGTGCAAAGGCTTTTTGTTGGAGATTCTCTAGGCTTGACGTTTTGTTGTAAAGACTTTTGTATCTGCTGAAAACAAATTGCTTATTGCCCTATTGATAGTGATAGTGTTTCTCTTTTTCTTTTATAGAGAGAGAGAGAGAGAGAGAGAGAGAGAGAGAGAGAGAGAGAGAGAGAGAGAGAGAGAGAGAGAGAGAGAGAGAGAGAGAGAGAGAGAGAGAGAGAGAAATATAAGCATCTTCTCTCACTTATTAGCACTCTTCCTAGTGGATGGACATGGTAGCTCTTGGTTTGGCAAGTCCTTATCATTTGCAAAACAATGCGTTGTCAATACGATGCAACCCTTTCCCTCATCTAGCTAGCAAGATTTCCCTACCACCTTCTCTTGAGCAGAAACAAGCTCAAAAGAGACTGAAGTTTGTTGCAAACAAATTATGGCCTTCTTGACATTTGCTCGATTATATATTTTTGCTAGCAATGGTGACATGTATAATGATGACTAGATTTGTATAACCACGCTTTTGGGGAGCAATGGTGCTGACATTTATTGTCTAGGTTTAGAGAAATATCTCTCTCTCTCATCTCTCTCTAGAAAAGAGGCATACATATACCTGAGCAACTCACTTAATAACTTTGCTCGGCACTGAGCTTGCTCGGATAAGTTTGCTCGATGTTTGGTAGAACTCACATTTTTTGAATACCTTTTTGAGGTGTTCAATATGATCAGCTCGAATTGATGAATGTACGCATAGATCATCCATATATACTTCTAAGAATTTCCTAAGATATTCTTTAAAAGCATGGATTATCAACCTTTGAAATGTGGCTGGAGCATTAGTTAACCCAAACGGCATAACCCGATAAGCAAAAGTACCCCATTCTGTTGCAAAAGCAGTTTTATGCTGATCTTTTGGGTCAACCAAAAGTTGATTGTAGCCCAAAAGCCATCTAAGAAGTTGTAAGCTTCTTTTCCTGCAACTCGTTCTAAAACATGCTCAGTGATTGGAAGAGGAAAGTTGTCTAATGGTAGTTGCATTCCCTTTTTTGATATTAACACACACGTAATTTTCCATTCTTCTTGGGGACTACCACAATTGGAGGCACCCAATCTGTGTGTTCAATTGTGTAAATGAATTCGGATTCCTTTAGTTTTTCAATCTCTTCTTTTATTTTCCTGGAAAATGTTTCATTATACGTGTATGGCCTTTGTCTACTTGGTTTCGCATCATCTCTCATGGGTATGGCATGTTTGACAGATTTCTGGATCAACACCGTTGAGATCCTTGTAAGACCAAGCGAAGATATCTCAGTATTCCTTTAGCAAGCTTAGAAAAAGCTCTTATTCTTCTTCTGTTAGGTCATTTGCAATGTAAGCAGGTCTAGGCTCTTCTCCTGGTTCAGCCAGATCTATCTTTTTAGCGTTTTCAGGCCCTTCGTAGGACTCGCCCTGTTTACGTAGTTCCCTAATAGGTTGTTCGACTATGATTTTTTGATCTTGGAGAGTATACTTTTTTTAATGGGATGGAATACTCATTAAATCCTTACCATCCTCTTCCGTGGTTTCTATTTCAGTCGTGTATATCTCCTTTAGAGCTTTTTTCAACTCTTGATATTTCTTTTTTCGCTCGACTCAGGTCATGAGTGGTTTCTTATCCCGTGGGTTTTCTTGAGTATCCTTCCTTAATTTTCTCGATGTTTTAGACATTTTTGAATTTTTGTTGGAAGGATATCTGCCAGTGATTTTGTCCTTGACACAATCATTTGCATCTATCTGCATCAAGAATTGTGTCCTACTGGAGACTGATGGCATAGGTTGTGTTTTCACGTTTCTGGTGTCTCTTTTTCTTCTATACCATTTTTGTCTTCTTGATTTCTGGTTGGGAAAGTCAAAAAACTTTTCCTCCCCTCCTTTCAAGAGTAGCTTAGCTCTCATATGTTCTTTTTCTGACCCCGAACCTTCTGAGGTAGCTGAGTGTTCATCTAACTGATCTGCTGCATCGTAGTAGAGGTCTGAAAAGACTTGTCGAGCTTTCATCAAGTCCTTGGATTCCTCATCTTTGTCTTCAATGTTGAGGATTGAAACCATTTGGATGGGAATTATGTCGTAGCCATCCTCATTGCAAAATTGCATAGGCAAAGACGTATTCACACATACATCCATTGTCGCTAAAATTTGAGTCCACTCGAATGGCTCAAACAAATGCTCTGGAAAGGGTTTAGGTACATAGGCTTCGTCTATGCAGTCCCTTTCTAGAATACATTCTTCTCGTTTTAAACTCTCATTTTTTGACGCTCCACACATTCAAATAGGAGTGTCTTTGTTTAACCAGGATGGAAGCTTAGTTTTAGCCGAAGAGACTGAATCAAACTCCCGTATGGGTGTTTTCAAAACATCTCTATAAGTGTGATCTTTTAGATTTACTCTTGTTATAGATCCCACTTGCTTCAAGTACAAATAATTGTTTCCCCAATCTTGGATAAGCTGTACCTGTTGCATGAAAGGTCTTCCCAATCTTGATTTCATAATTGAGTTTTTCCCCAAAGTCTACTATGGCAAAAGTGTGTTGATATTCAATTTCGTAGGAGTTGACTATCACCTTTTCAAGCAGCCCTAATGGTCTCTCAATGTGTCCGTCAGCCAATTGTAATTTCATTTGAGTTTTGTCTAATGGCTGGTTTCAATGTCATTATATTTCACTGGAAGGGTGGTGTTTCCTTCTTTCCCTTTGTAATATTCTCCAACTTTGTTCATGGGAGCAGATCAAATCTCTTTGTTGTCCTTTTTTTTTTTCAATTTTATGAGATTAACCCCGTTATCCCCAACTTCTCTAGGGTTTTTTGCAGATCATTCCGTAAGTATGGTCTGAGTTTTAACAGTTCTCCCAAGGTAAGACTACATTGGATGGGTGTAGACATGATTGAATGAATGTTGTCTACTTCTAGGGTGTGTTTAGCTCTTTTTACTTGAGTGGTCTTACACACTATGGATTCATCTTCGTTATCTCCCAAGTAAGAAGGTAATGTTTTCAAGTTCAATGGTTTCGAAATACCTGAAGCTTCAAAATCGCAATCCCTGGACAAGGATTTTATATCCATGTTCATATCAGAAGGTAGGTTATCCAACCAAACTTCCTCTATAGGAGCTGACTTTAGAGTTAGGCTCCCATCGTTGATCTCTCTTAACCTTTTCCCATAAGTGTCTTGGCTAGTCTTCTTCTAAGAAGGGAATTCCGTCTAAGGCATCTTCGTTGTCCGGAACTATAAGTTCTCGTTCTTTTGTTTCAAATAGGGGTTTTTCCACCACGTCGGGTTTTGCTTTAGTGTCTCTTACCACAAGCTCCTCAGGTTTTGCGATACTTTCAAGCTTGGGTTTTTGTTTTTCCAGCATTTCTTGCTTGATTCGTACCAAATTTTGATAAGCTTCCAGCTTAGCTGCTTCCATGTCTGGAGAATGATAATTTTTTAATTTATTTTCCATGTTTTGGCCTGCTTTAAGTCCTGCTTGGTAGGCTTTCAAGGCTGTGTTAATAGGCTCAAAAATTTTATCAACCAAAATGGATCCTCCAGATTTCACGGTTGTTTCCTTGATTTCACTTCTAGTTTCTTTCAAATTTTCTTGGAATAGCTTTTTTGCTTTCTCCTCAATTTCAACCCGTTGTTTTTGTTTTCTCATCTCTTATCTTTTGCTTTTGCTTCTTTTGATCTCGTGAGAGGAAACTTTCGTATTTTCTGAGTCATCAGAAGAGTTGTGTTTCTTTTTCTTGGCCTGAGCTCTAGTGATTACCTTGATTGGAATAATTGGTTCTCTCTCTGATGAGCTACTAGGTATCACTTGGACTACATTTACTACTATTTTATCCTTGTTTAAAGTATTTTTAGGACAATCTTCCAGAAAGTGTCCTCCCTTTTTGCAACATTGTATGCAATAGGCTTCAACTGGCTTGAGGTTTTTGTCAAGCTCTGGACATTCATTTTTCCAATGATCATCGGTACCATAGTTGTGAAAGTTTCCTATTCTTGGCTTAATCATGGGTCTTACCATGGGAGGTCTGACACCTTGATTAGCTACATAATACATTGGTACAAGCTCTAGTGGAACATAAGTCATGATTTCTTTCATTGGTGGTGGATGCGAATTATACCAATCTCCTTCTACCATTACTATAGATAGACTAGGCTCCGTATAGGGTGTAACATCCACTAATGCTTGTTCATCTATGACTCCTTCAGAGTGAATGTACTTTACATGCACTGCATTATATCCTGGGTATGGAGGTTGTTATCCCGACACAGGTTGAGGTCTTTCCATACCCATTAGTGGTCTTTGAGCTTGGGCCATATTAGGCTGAAATCTGTACGTGGGTTGTCCTTGTGGCCTCATGGGCACATATGAACATTCCCATCATACTTTGGTCTGACGTAGCACTTGCGGGTCTCATGGTTGGTCCATTTACCCTCAATTGCACACCATTTTTGTGGCCTAATTGGTTGTCCCTGTTGAGGTATCCCTTCTCCTGGTCCCCTCATAGGTGCTTTTTGCATGTTGTTCATCATGTCATTCATCCTTTTGAGCATATCTTCTATGGATGAAAGTGGTGCTGCAGCAGCCGTTCCCGCTTGTGCTGGTTTAGTGCATGTTGTTTTCTCGCTTTGATTATCCTTAGGGACATCTTCCTCGTTAAAAGTATCACAATTGTCACCTAAGTCAATATCGTCTGACACACACTCTTCTAGGGTTGTATGCTTTTTACTATAGAGTATATCATGAAGTTCTTTGTTTAGCAATCCCTCTAGAAACAAAGATACAAGTCGTTCTCTGCAGGTATCTCTAGCCCTAGGCATTTGGCAATGTATTGTTTCATTCGAGTTGCACAATCCCTAACAAACTCACCATGTTTCTGTTTAAAGGTGTAGATTTGAGCTATCGTATTATGTTTGATCCCCGTTTTGAAACAAGCAGCTATAACTCCTTGGGCTAATGTGTTGAAGTCCATTATTGACCTTGGTGGAATGTTTTGGAACCATGTCAATGCTTTTCCTTCTAATGTCATTCCAAAACCCTCAAATTGAGTATGGAAATCGAATATATGTTCTACTCTTAGCACTTGCTTAAATCTTGCTAAGTGGTCGTATGGATCCCCTGATCCACTATATTTTTTGATCCATTTCTAAAAATTAGCTGGTTTGACACGTCTGTTTGGTTCAACTCCCGGTCTCCTGGCAGTTGGTCCTGTTCCGAGTCCTTCAAACCAATCTGTTGGAAATAGTGACTAATGTAGCCCTGGAGTGGCCTTAGTGTCACCCAATTTTCTGCGTGATGAGGTGGTTTTTGGTTTCTTAACATTACTCTCAGATGATCTCTCACGGTGTTCATCTCTTGGAATCCTTGTCCCAATATCCAATCCCTTATGGAATACCCTTGGTATTTGGTTTGTTCTACCTCCTCAGGAGTCATCATAACAAAGTTGTTGTTATAACAATCCTTAAACAGGTAGGTTGGTAGGTCTGTTGATCCCTTATCCTTGATCTTGAAGATATAGATGATCTTCATGGCCGTTAGTTGTCCTGGTTTGGCATGCGAAGTCCACAAAAGATCTTTTATGTTTCTCTCTTCCCAACAATAGACTCCGATCCTAGGATTATCCATACTAAGCCGTTTCAAAAGGCTTCAAATCTACTTGATTGTATCCCTCGAATTCTAAAGTTGGTGGTCCTTCTTTTGCTAACATACGTGGGATTATGGTGTTTACTTCTAACCCCCATTTGTCTACCACATCACGGTTTTCGACCTGTACAACTAAGTTCCGTTTTTGTCCATGTACATTTTTCCTTGTTTGTTTGCCCTAATCTCTTCTTCAAACTCAATACCATGGTCATCAATGCGAATAGCATACTCCTCGTTAGGGTCCAAGTAAACCTAGGCTCCATGCGGTTAGTCTTATAAAAAGAGAGTATATGCTTATAACGCATTGTCGTTCCTTTTTTAGAGTGAGTCGAGTAAGAAGACATTTCAGATGTTGAATCTCAAAAAGTATCTGATACTTCTTCAAGAATTGTGTGCAAGGAATTGCCTTGATTCATGCTTTCTTTGGTCGATACTCTACTGGAGGTTTCTCCGAGTATACCTTGATTTCCTAGTACACGACCAGATCTAAGGTTCATAAAGACTTACTAAGCCCTGGATAAAGTACTTACCTTTGGATTGACGCGTCGTAAGTTTCCACTTGACTTGATGGAAACTTTCTGTCAAGCCACCGATTCCTCGTCTGCAACCTGATTCTTGTACAAATTTGATCAAGTTAGCTATTCTTGTATAAAGACAGTAGAGTTTTTGCTAGCTCTCGTGATTGGCCTATGTGCATCACTTCAAATCGAGCTATGGCAGTCAAAATTTCACTTTCAAATTCAACTTTAGCAAAAAATCAAAGGTTTAATCTGCAACCTAGAAACTGAGTGAACATGTACCAATTTGAATCTGATTGAACACAAAATTGCTCGTTGGCTTTGTATTATGCTGGTCTAACACTGTATAAGTTCAAAAATCAAAATTGATATCCCAGGGTAGCAGTAGTAAATAATCGTGATTATTTACTTTTGCCAGTTTTTTGCACTTTTTGGATTGGTTTGGCAAGTATACAACTTGTTGGATAAGTTTCAACAAGTTTTGGACAAAATTTCATCAAGTTTATCAATTGTTTTGTGTCTGCAAACTCAGATTTCAAGAATCTAGCTTAAGTCTCACTTTTGTGATCCAAATTTCACCAAAATTGATTTGTGGGGTCTACTTGATATGCTTGACCTTGTGGTATACTCACATTTGCAAAATTATCAAGTTTTGAAGCAGATGTAAATAATCGCAATTATTTACTCCAGCTATATTTTTGCAACTTTTTGTCCCAACTTTGACACAGATATGTTAAGCACCTCAAGTTAAGGTCACTAGCCAAGTTTCATTAAGTTTGGATAATTTTTGGTCAAATGGTCATCAATTTTCTGTCTGCAGACTAACTTTACAAATTTGGTCACAATTTCCAATCCAGTGATCCAAATCTTACCAAAATTTGGTTTGTGAGCTTATTACAATATGATAAAACTAGTGGTATGCTGACTTGGTCAAAAAAATTAAAAAAGAGGACATATGTAAATAATCGTGATTATTTACAACTGGTAACTTTTTGTATCTTTTTGGTCAACTGAGCATATACACATGTTTATCACATCAATATAAGCCTATGAATCAAATTTCAACAAGTTTGGGCAAATTGTTTCCCAATTTACACTCAAGATTCAAAGAGTAGTAACTTTAGTTTTTACCCAATTTTTTACCAGTTTGGTGATCCAAATCTTTTGGGCCTTTACAAAAGTTGTTTGTACACATGCAATGAGTAATGGTATGAACCTTGGTCAAATCTGAGCTAAAAGTTAATAATCATGATTATTAACTTGACGCTTGAAATGAATACTTTCTTGCAGCTTTTTCAAAGACAGTCTTTACATGAACTATTTTAAACCTATGAATCAAGTCAAAACCTAATTTGGCCTAAAATATCAAGAAAAAGTAAATAATCTGAGTTTTGACCAACTCTTGAAATTTTTACCTCGAAGTGTCCTTGAGCTTACCAACTGGTTCAGACAACTTTTAAGCTTACTCTCCAGTCGGATTGAGTGGTTTTGAGTCTTTTCGTGCTATTGCTAGCCGTAGACCTGCTAATTTTGCAACTTCCAATAACAACTCACACTTGATTCTTTGAGAGAGATCAATGTTCTGAAATCCACCTCGGATCTTACTTACCCTACTCTTAGATTCTCATGCAATGGGGTTGTGAAAAGTGTCCACAAACACTCGTTTTCTTGTCTTTTATGGTTTTCTGAGCATTGATCTTAAGACTTGTTTTGTCTACCAATCATCCTCAATCTATTTCTACAATCCTTCAATCCTAAAGGCACTAAGCAAGTACGATTACTTCCAAGCTACCTCTACACAGCAAAAGGCGACAATCTTAAGCTACGAGGTTTCTAAAAGAAAGTTTTGAACTCTAGGCGATCTTAGAGGAAGTTAAAGGATAACTTCACAAGACGCTTGTGTTTTTTCCAATTTTAGGTCTCTTAGATCCCCGACAGCGGTGCCAAATGTGGGATACACATCTAACCTCACCATCCTATCTTATTGCAGTATTAGCGAGAACCACGATTAAATTGTCAATCCATGGGACGAAGCTGACTCGACTAGTGCATAGAGGCTACAAGAGGTTGTCAATCTTTCAAAAAACAACTAACAACTCGCATCTAGCTCAAGCTACACTCAAGTGACTGAAATCACCAAAAGCCAATCGCTCATCGACAAACAAATCACATCCGTTACAACATCAAATGACATCGGCAAACAAATCACATCCGTTACAACATCATATGGCATCCAAATGTAATGAAACTTCTAGGAAATGTTTATAAGACCTAAGCACACATGCTTATGGTCTCAAACCCCACTTTAATTCAAGTTCCAAAACTGCGATTATTAAGAGCAGTGGATTTTTGACCTAGTCGTTTTCAACCCATAATGCATCTAAATGCTTACAGTGATGCCCCAATACCCCGCATCCCCGGCAGCGGTGCCAAATGTGGGATGCATGTCTAACCTCACCATCCTATCTTATTGCAGTATTAGCGAGAACCACAATTAAATTGTCAATCCATGGGACGAAGCTGACTTGACTAGTGCATAGAGGCTACAAGAGGTTGTCAATCTTTCAAAAAAAAACTAATAACTCGCATCTAACTCAAGCTACACTCAAGTGACTGAAATCACCAAAAGCCAATCGCTCATTGGAAAACAAATCACATCCATTACAACATCAAATGACATCGACAAACAAATCACATCCATTACAACATCAAATGGCATCCAAATGTAATGAAACTTCTAGGAAATTTTTATAAGACCTAAGCAGACATGCTTATGGTCTCAAACCCCACTTTAATTCAAGTTCCAAAACTACGATTATTAACAACAATGGATTTTTGACCTAGTCATTTTCAACCCAGAATGCATCTAAATGCTTACAGTGATGCCCCAATACCCCGCTTATGCTTAGTTTTTATTTGAAAGTGTAAATTACTACCAAGCTACGAATTATTGTGAGCTGCTTACATCAATACATGGAGCTCTTACCTGCAATTGCAATGCAACAAACGCGACTGCAATGTGATAACCGGGGAGGGAGTAAGAAGCAGGAGGAGGAGAGGAGTGAGCGTCGTTAGATCACGTTGTGTATTTCATTAACCAAAACTTGAAATTAACTTATACCTTAGCTTTTATACCTTAGCTAAGGTTTTTGGTGGTATAATTTGGGAGTTCTACCAAAGATGGGTAATGACAGGCTGATACAATCTAGAAGCTTGTAGCATCGGCTCATTAATTAGAGAGTTTATCCGAGAAAATAGGAGTTACAATATTCTCGATTTATCAAAATAATAAGTGTTTTACAATGAGAACTCCAAAAAAATGGTATCCGTGTTAGCTTGCTGCTAACATTCCACAATCTAAAGAGAAAAATATACTATTGTAAAGGCATGCTTATACTCTACCCCACATGAGGATACTATAATCTCTTCCAACATACCCACCGGTCTATCAACATATCCGTCTGCAAGTTGCAATTTCATCGTTGTTTTCTTGAGAGCTGGTCTCCTCCATAATCTATCTCTTTGGTGGCAATGGTCACTCCAACATTGCTATCTAGTATAGCAATTGCCTTGATCCCTTTGTGTTCCAACGGTAAGGTGGTATTCCCTTCTTCTCCTTCACAGTAATCACTCACCTTGTTTATTAGTATTGGTTTCATCTTTGCTTTGTTTTGTGTCGTTTTACTCGTTTGGTCATGATCTATGAGAATGTATTAAAAATGAATTTTGAATCCCATCTTCTCTATTAAAAAAAATCCATCTCTTTCCATAGATGTGATCTAGTCTATAACAGCTCTAATAGACTTATTGTGCATTATATAGAAGTCGACATCAGTTCATGAAGGCTTTTGGTGTCCATCATCTTTTGAATTGGATTCCATTGTGTTCTAGTTTTTGACAGATCTAGTAGATTTATTGTGCATTATATAGAAGTTGACATCAATTCATGAAGGCTTTTGGTGTCCATCATCTTTTGAATTGGCTTCCATTGAGAAAGTACTACCTTGACAACCTCTGATTTTGTTTTGTGGTCTCCTATGAAAGATGGCAAGGTCTTCATTGTCTTTGATTTAATCTTTGTAGATGCTTTTGTTTGTGCATCACCATATAGATATTGTATATCTCCAGGATAAAATTCCTAATGAATGTTGATCTCAGTGAATAAGAACAACTTAAAAGGCCCACTACCATCCTTTTTGCTTCTAATCGTTTTTCATAAGGCTTGTGAACATGGCTCATCCACTTTAGGAATTGGCATCATCACTTGTGACTTAGAGGCATCTATGGTATTAGCCACTACCCTATTATCCAATGGTGTTTCTATCTTTGGTCCCTTGTGATCGTTTGTTTTGTCTCTTTTGTACTCGACTTCTTCGTCTCTTTTGGGGATTAACACTTCTTGTCTGGGGATGTTTTTTTTTCTGGCTCCATTAGAGCTTGAGTTGTTCTATGAGCCTTTTTCACATTGTGAGTCTCTATTTCTCTATTTTATGATGAGGATATGTCACACATCTTTGTTCTAGAGTTTGCTTGGTTTTCAATCTAGCCTGGTAAGCTTGTAATAGAGCCTCTAATGGTTCTATAACTTTGTCCACCAAGACTGAACCTCTCAACAATATCTTGGATGACATCACTTCTTGTGAATGCTCTTTGTTTTTCTTTTCATGCCTCAGCTACTCTTTGGCTTGTTGCAGCTCCGTTTCTAATGCAGTTTTCTCCTTTAGCCTCTTTGCTTTTGTTTTGTCTCATTTTTCCTTCCATGATTTTCTTTGAGTCCTTATTGATAAGCTGTCAAATTCTATTTGAACAAGCAATTTTTGTTTTGTGCATTTCAAGTAGCTTCTTGAGCTTGAGCTCTTGTCAACACATTTATTAGAATTGCAGGCTCAGCCTTTGATCCATTTGAGCATGGATAAATCTCAATGATATTCATCACCACCTTCCCTTTGTTATCACAATTTTTTGGATAGTTTGGAAGAGCATTATCAATTGCACATCCATCACTAGAACCCAAAAATCTTCGTAATTTCACCCTTGGGTGGACAACTCCTTGCCCAGTGATCACCTCCACATCTGCTAGGATTCATGTGAAATCTCCATTGGCTGTCTTGACCTAGGACGATAACCTGTAGGTTTATAACTTTGCTTCACTATGAACATGACCATGTTCTCTTCCATTGCATAATAATTTTTTGTTTGTTGTGTAACATATGATGGCTCCACAACATCATCTATACTAGCCCAATAAAGAGGACCTTTGTCAACATATGTGTTACTCTCGGGTTCTCTCTCATTAGACTTGACTAGCTCTTCATAATATGGAGTTGGTGGAAAAATCATCTAATTTGCAAGTGCTCCTATAGGTTGGTTATATCTCACAATTGCTCTATTCTCTTGAGGTAAGGGAGGTTGTTGGCCCAACATAGGTTGATATTTTCCTCTTCCTTTGACTAGATTATTGGGGCCTAAGGTACCTCAATTGTGGTGGCAATGGTTGCAACCTTGGAGGTCCATATGGACTTTCTCTTGCATAGTTCTTGTTGTAACAACACCTATTTGTTTCATGGTTGGTCCATTATTGTTCAATACACCACTTCAAGATTTATTGCACATCTAATGTTGTGAGCGTAGGCTGAGTGTTACATCATGGGCTCGGATGATCCCCTCCACAAGTTTCACATCTCCTCGTGGATTATTGTCATACGTTCAGATTTGGTATAATGCCTTGGTTCACCCTCTTAGTCAATTTTTTGACCAATTAATCAATGTTTGGCATGGTTGAAGCTTGAACATTTGGTTTCATCGTGGATTCACTTGTCGTAGAAGAGGCACTACTAGTTGCATTGTCTGCATCTTTCATCACCTCTATGCAAGCCTCATAAGTGTCAACCAGATATAATGCTTCTCTAGTGACTTGCTTGAATGTTGTGCATGATCATTTCAAGTGAAGGTCCTTCTTGAGAGTCTCAATTTCAAGCCTTCTATGAAGAGAACTGATAGTCTCTCATCTTGTGGCAATCCTCTTACCAGACACCTCTCTATGTATTGTTTGAAATGAAGCCAAGATTCCTTCACTTTCTTGACCTCTTTTTGTGTGAAAGTGTAGATTTGGGACTTAGTGTTATGTTTGATTCATATTTTAGAGAATTCTTCAGTGAATTCATGCAAAATTTGCTCTATGTTTGGAAAATATCTTCTATTCAAAGGTTGGAACCATGCCAGGTTGTTCCTTGCAATGTCAGCCCAAATCCTTTGTATTGAGTCTAGAAATCTGCCACTTGTTCAACTCTCAAGACTTGTTTGAAGAGTGGGACATGTGCATATGGATCTGTTGACCCGTTGTACTTTTTGGCAACACACTTAGCTACCTAAGATGGTTGCATATGCCATGTTTTTGCAGCCGTTCTCACAACTCCTTCTAGCATCATAATCCCCACTAGAAACTCTAGTTAGAGTTCTTTCTATGGCTCTCCCCTCAAGATGCATATCTTTTGCTTCTGCCAAGGTAATAGGATCTCTCGCAATATGCATTGTTCTAGCAGCTTCACTACTACTATATGTAGTCAATGAAACCCTCAAACCCAAGGATCCCATCATTCTTAGCACTAAAAACTACTTTTGACTCATTTAGTTCACCATTCGTGATCTCTATGGACTCAATTTTCTTGTTTCTAGTCTTGTTTCAGATACACTAGGTTTGATGGTACTAGGAGTGACATAATACTAATGGAGTGAGCCTCCAAAGTTGGAGCGAGCCTCTAAAGTATGCATACCTCTCAAGTTATCTCTGATCTACTGAAAAATACCTTCATTTATACTTGCCAAGCATGGCTATGTGGGTTTCTCTCCCCTCGACTATATGTAAAGACATACAGACTGTTGTGCTCCATTGATAACTCTCCAATGTATGGCTTGCCACATTTGTAATAATGCCTTTGGTCACCATTATCATACTTGTATATCCCCAAGTGGGTGTTGTCCATGTTGACTCATTTTGTCTCATTCACTCACCTTAGTCTGGCATTTGCGTTGTCAAACTTAGGCCTATCATTTGTGCCTATCATTTCCCATGTGTCCACAATACTGGGTTTTGCACAACAAAATACATTGTTGCCTCATCAGAAAAGTATCAATCACCATTATAGTCCACAGGTACTAGATCCTTGAACTCACTAGGTCTCTCCTCTAATTTTATGCAGTAGCAATCCATACCATCTTTGTAAATTTTTCCACCTTGATCATTTTCAAATTGGTATTTCAAGTGCAACAGTTTCATTGTGGGTGCCGGTAGGGATGGTCCCACTTCCATGTTAGGCCCCTCCTTGAAACTTACCTTATTGAATCCCTCACCTATGTAGGTATAAGATCTCTCTAATGATGTGTCAGACATATTTTCCTATGTGATTGGCTTTATGGGAGGCAATGGTCCTTGATTCACACTCTCTTCTATTGAAATGTTGCTAATTGGTCTCATATGGTAGGGTTTCTAATCAGATAAAACCTACCTAATCTCAAATACATCAAGAAACAATCACTCTTGCAAATTCCTAACATGTTACCTCTATGGCTATTTTTAATCTTCAACTCGGAATCACTTCAAGTTGCAATAATCTATCCTTTGCAACCTATACAACAAACACTTGATGGCTATGCATTTATAGCCGCTTTATCAGTCAAAACTCTTGAATTGACCAACCAATTGCGCTTTTTTCACAAAACCCTATTTTTGCTTGCAAAATCCTCTAATGATGTCCAAATTAAATTTTGAGAATTTGATACCAGATATATGTTTTTGTGTGTGATTTGGTTTGGTTTAGGTTAGCTGAAAGTCAAACTTTAGGTTTGACTAGAGGTTTTCCACCTTGGTTTGCTTTTGGCCCTTTTCGTGTACTTTTGGGGTTCCTTTTGCAACTTTGCTTTGGAGAGCTTGTTTTTATAGGTCTCTGCTATAGGCTATAAAAGTGAAATTTTGATTAGTTTTGGTCAGCCAAAAGTGAAATTCCAAGTCAATTGTTTTTGTCTATCTTTTATTTAAGGCTCTTTTTATCACTTCTTTTAACTCCTTTTGCAAATATAACTTTCGGAATATGCTGCTATTTATACCAGCTACTCACTATTCAATTTTTAGCCAAAATGTTAAATGAGATATATGGATCGCGATCCATGTTCCACCTCATTTTGACATGAAACTTTGTTAGCCTTTAGTCTTTGTTGTCTTGAAGCTATTCCCCAAATCTTTGTAGATTTGGATAATAAAAAGTTCAAATCCCCCAAACTTTAGTGAGATTGACTAACTTTGAGTGATTTTTTATGGTTTCCTTGATTTGAGTGTGTTGTTAACCCCAATTTGACCCCAATTGGTTTTAGTTGTTTAAGTCAATATCTATTAATTGGTCTAAGTTTTGCTTCAGTATGCCTGTGAGGACATGGATCACGATCCATGTTCCACCGCAGGATCTGTTGAGACTTCCCAATTTTCTTTTGATGAGTTATTGAGGTCCTTGAGCACCAACATTTTGAGTTTGGATTAACTTTTAGGTCTCTCCCATCAAAATTTAAAACTTTAGACTTATGGTCTTTTTGCCCAATCATGGTTTTAGCCCTTTTGAGCCCTTTTTTCCCTGATCTTTTTAGCCCAATATGATGGTGATGGTTTCTACGTACCCCTCCTATGTGCTAGAAAGAAACTTAAAACAAAAAGAAACAAAACAATGAAAAAAAAAGTCATAATGGAAAACACAATAGCACTTTCAAAGCATAGAGAAAATTTGAAGAATGAAGTGCTTTTTGTATCTCACTTACAACTCTCTTTGCCCCTCAAGGATAGATCTAGCTGGTCCTTTGACTCTATATTCTATCAAGCACTAAACCCACATCTAGCTACTTTATTACTAGTGTAAATGGAATGAATGAAGATTCTCTAGATAAAGAAGACTCTAATTATGCACTAGGCTACTAACCACCGAACAATCATTCCTCGACAACTGTGCCAATGTTATTGGGTCACCGTGACAAATGTCTATAGCATAGCTATCTGGCACTAACATACTCATGTCAATACTCAAGGAAGTGACTTGGATGGGGCATGGAGACTCTTTGAGGGTGTTGATCCTTAAGAAGTGAACCTAACAAGCAAACACATCAACTCAACAAGCAAACCACTAACTCCCAGATCGAAAAATTTACCAATGTCCTATCTCTCCGCTCTCGATCATCACACCATTTTAATGACTAAATGGACTTGGATAACCATGAAACTTTAAGGAAGGCTATATTAGGTCAGGGGGACAAGTCTACAAAGCCTGGAAGCAACCTACCAAAATCTCAATCCATCATTTACCAGGCCACAAAAATTGCCACAAAATAGCCCAAACAGGTCTCCCTAAGGTCTAATAACACTCTCCTGTGGTCAAAATGCCAAAAAACAATAATTTAAGCACTCAAAACTGAAAGCAAGGCTTACATATGTGTAGTCACAAACCACAACATAACTTAAAATGCTTACACTTGAAAGAAAGAGCAAGAAATAAGGAACACAATGCAATTTTTGGAATCAAATTGGGACTACCCAATGATGAGAAAGATTGATTATAAATATGAGTAGAGTAGCCGCTTGACAATTCATACAACATAGGTCTCTTTTATCCAAAGAATAATGTCAATGTTATGTCTGGACTAAGGCTTTTGACCTTTATACCTAGGGCTTTCAAAATGGCCAGTGGGTGACTACTCTAGGACATGAGTACATAATTAGATATTACAACTCAAAATTCTATAGCTCTAGGATCAAATTACATGGCTCATTTATATGGTTCCCGGAAAAATATGATACAATACATCAAAATTTTGGCTCTAAGAAGGTGTGTTTGACTAGGAGGGTTCTTGTAAGTTGTATCAACCAAACATATGTTGGTTACTTGCATTCTATATTGTCCTCCACAGTAATTCCATGCACATTAATGCTTATTGAATTGCTAATGCATAGACCTTATCTATGGAATGATCTTCATAAGAGCTTAGAAAAAATGGGTATCAAGAGTCTTGTATGCTGGAGTTAAGTCTTTTGCAATACTTGATGATGGGACTTCTACAACCATTGCAACAAAAAAGTTTGAAAATTGTAGAACTGCTATAAGAAAAAAATGAAAGAAAATGAAATTTACAATCAAACATGTAGAAAGACCAATAAGATTTATGTTGGAAGGAGTTATGGTCAATATGTGTGGCATTGACAATCAAAATACTTTTTGAAAATGTGAATTTTGAGAAAAAAATCCAATTATGATATCATATTGGGAAGATCATTTATGCAACACTTTTAAAGATTCAAGACTAGCGATATAATTATATATACCTCAGACAAGTGTGATCAATAACACAAGATCAACCTAAAGATTGTTCTTTTAGTGACGTGTCGAAAACTCCTATTCAAGAATTTGACTCAATATCTACAATTGATACTAAACATCATGGCTGAAGTCGAGAACATAGTATCTTAATGAGGGACAATTGTAGCTTGGATGGGGAAGTAGAGGAGAAAGAATACATTCTAGAGCCATTCTTGATCATTTGTTTGAGCCATTTGAAAGGACTCAAATACTTGTGACCCTAGATACATGTGTGAACAAAACCACTCCTACTATATTTTTTTCCTATAAGGAAATGACTATGGATGAATGTTCATCACCATTGGGAAAAGATCATGTGGATCAAGACTTACATGATGAACCCAACATGGATCCATACATTCAAATAGGCTTGGGACATGATAAGTCCATTTTTAGTGATGGGGGAAGTCAAGAACATAGTAGATTAATGAATTGCATCCTGGATGGGAAAGTAAAGGAGAAAGGATACATTCTAGAGCCATTCTTGCACATTTTTTTGAGCCATTTGAATGGACTCAAATACTTGCGACCCTAGACACATGTGTGAACAAAACCACTCCTACTATATTTTTTGCCTATAAGAGGCAATGACTGTGGAGGAACGTTCATCACCATTGGAAAAAGCTCATGTGGATCAACACTTACGTGATGAACCAAAACAGTACATTCAAATAGGCTTGGGACATGATAAGTCCATTTTTAGTGATGGGTGTTGAACCATGGATCAACAGTACATCATAACTCAACAAATCCTTATTTTTTGAGAGTTATGAAATACTGCAAATCATGGTTAAAACATCATTTGTAATGAGTAGCTACTCTAGTTGTAGAAGTCAGGGTGCAATGGCACTTTCAATTTTGTAAATACAAAGACATTTTACCCTTTGAACTCTACATTAGGTTTAACCTATGGTGGCCTTAGTCATAAGGTACGTAGGTCGTTTTGTAAGAAGAACTTTTATCATAGTCAAGTTTTAAGCTTCCGTCGACTATGTGTCAGAGAGAAAGAGAGAGAGAGAGAGAGGACATGAGCTTCATTATGGCACTATTCCTCACTTGTCCATCGCATTGGAGAACCACTTGCACCATCACAAGAGGCTCGGTGAGAGCTACGCGACAATGCCAAGCATTCCATGGGAGACGGAGCATGCATGCTGACGCATCTACAAGTTATTTTGTGGTCGTAAGTGTATCAAACAATGTATGTTTTATGCTTGCAAATAGTCATTATAATCGTGGCAACATAAGCTACAGATAGGTACTCATAGATTTCATTTCTGGGCACTTCAGAATTTGGGCTCTATCTTCATACGCATTTTTTACAGATGGGTCTAGAGTGAGTATTTTGAGTAGAGGCTTTGGGACAGGTGTATCCTAGTGAGGGGATGGTGTTCCTTAATTTTGTACGATTTTGGTATGGTTTAGTGAGTTTCCTTTTGTTTGTGTGTATGTGGTTGGCTGGTGTAGTTGAGAGTAGTGAGATTCTAGATTGTGGTTTAGTTAGCCTTCCAGAGTGTTGTATGCATGAATGTCTCAGCCTAGCAAGCTCAAGAGATTGCCTTTGTGCGCCTATTGTGTCATTTGTATCCTTGATTGACATTATGTTCATCTAGGTTGTGTTGCATGCACTTTATAGGTGTTGTGATTGTTAAGTATCGAGCCTGATTTAACCCTTTTAATTTTTACTATTAACAATGCACATTTGTAAGGCCCCCATTATGAGGAGAAGCCATTGTGCGTGAAGAAAAATCACTCGTCAAAAACCAAAATTTCCTCAAGATTGGCTTCACCGGAATATTATTTTTTTATTGGAATATTATGGCCAGACGGCGGTCGAAAAATGGTCGGAAAATGGCCCGTCGGTTGGTCGGTGGCCGATGATTGGAAGTTAATAGCCAATGGCCAAATTCAATGGCGGGGGGCCAATTTCAAGATGGACTTGTCTTCTCAAGGACGGCCACACATGGGTGCATTGGAGAGTCCAAGTCGGACTTGACTTGTCAACACAAGGGCGGCTACACATGGTTGCCTCTCATGAGAGAGGGTAGCCCTTTTGGCCTATAAAAGGAGGCCTCTTCTACACACAAAAATGGATTGTGAAGCATTGTGGTGCATTTTGAAGTTGATGTAAGGTGGTGAGAGTGAAGCAATGTGGGAGCTCCAAAAGGATATAATCCCTTTGTAATCTACTTCTTGTATTGAAGTACTAAAGCCATTGAGTGGTTGCTATCCTGTGGATGTAGCCCACATTGGGTGAACGACGTATATTGTGTGTGCTCTCTCTCTCTCTCTAGTCTATAATCTCTTGTGTCTGTAAATTATCTCTCTCCATTAAGTAATCTACTCAATTATCTACTTAGCCACGTCATATTTCCTTTCAATTGGTATCAGAGCAAGGTTTTCTCGTAGCTAAAGTATCTCAAGGAAAGGAGTCCTTGAGTTGAGTGTGACCAATGGCGGAGGAAGGGAAGCTCAAGATCGGGAAGTCAATGGAAAGAGCTAACAACATTGGAAAATGCAGATTGAAGACTATCTCTACCAGAAGGACCTTTATTTTCCACTATGCGGTCTTGCAAAGAATCTCGCAACAATGGTAGATGAATCATGGATTGTCCTTGATTGAAAGGCATTAGGAACAATTTGGCTAATCTTGGTGTCAAATGTGGCCCTCAACGTTTTGGAGATGAAGACTAAGTCACTTGACGGCCTCTACAAGAAACCATCGGCATCCAATAAGGTATTTCTTATGAAGTGCTTGTTTAATCTAGAGATAATAGAGAATGGTTTCACTGTAGAACACTTAAATGAATTTAACACCAATATAAGTCAACTTTGATTGGTGAAAATTAATTTTGATGACAAAGTGCGAGCTCTCCTTATACTATCATCTCTACCGGATAGCAAGGTTGGTTGTAAGTAACTCTATCTTTGACACAAATACTCTTAAGTTTGATGATGTTGTGGGTGTTCTCCTAAGCGAGGAAAACAAAGAAGAAGGACAGGTGAATCATCAAGTGCTGCATTGTTAGTGGAAACAAGAGGAAGGCCTAAGGAGAGGTTCAAAAATCAAAAGGGTCGTGATCACTCAAGGTGGAGCAAGGCACTCACAAATTCAATTCTTGAATGTTGGAACTACGGCAAGAAGGGCCACGTCAAGAAGGATTACTGATCTAAAAACAAGGAGTTGGAGTCTCAAGACAACAAACTAATATCGGAGTCCAATGTGGCAGATAAAGTAGAGCAAGATGCTCTAGTTATCTCATTAGACAATGTGTCTAATTCCTGGATAGTAGATTTTGGGGATTCATTCCATGCGACACCACACAAGCAACATTTGCAAGGTTACACCAAAGGTAATTTTGGGTATGTATACTTGGGAGATGATGAAGCTTGTCAAATTGTCAGCAAAGGTACAATTTGTGTCAAAACTATTAATGGAAATGAATGGAAGCTTAAAGATGTTAGGCATGTTGCTTCTCTTCGCAAAAATTTGATCTCTACGGGACAATTGGATGATGAAGATCATAACATTGCATTCAAAAACAAACGGTGGAAGATCTCAAATGGATCTTTGGTGGTTGCCAAAGGAGAAAAGGTTGGTACACTTTACTTGTGTACTATCAACACGCAATCTTCAACTTGTAAAATAGTTACAGAAGTCGACAATGGGGTGTGGCACTACCGGCTTGGGCATATGAGTACCAAAGGAATGAAAATCCTTCGATTGAAGAAGCTTCTACCAGGTTTAAAAGAAGTGGACTTAGAGTTATGTGAAGATTGTGTTTATGATAAACAAAAGAGGGTAAAATCTCAAAAATCAGGAAATGAAAAAAAAAACTTGATTGGTTCATCCTGATGTTTGGGGTCCTGCAAGTACACATCACTTAGTGGCTCATTGTACTATGTAACATTCATAGACGACATGACTAGGAAAACATGGTTTTATGTAATGAAGAATAAATCTGATGTGTTTTCCATATTTCAAAGGTGGAAAGCCTTTGTGGAGGATGAAGCAGGTACCAAGGTTAAATGCCTCAGATCCAACAATAGAGGCGAGTATTACAGCCAAGCTTTTGAAAGATCTTGTGCTAGCAATGGTATTTGAAGGCAAAGGACAACCCCAAGGACAACTCAACAAAATGGCATTTCACAAAGGATGAACAAAATAATCATGGAGCAAGCACAAAACATGCGGCTATATGCAAGCTTATTGCTTGAGCTTTGGGCGGAAGTAGTAAGTACATCTGTGTACTTAATAAACCGGTCATCCTCAACAGTATTGGATGGGGAGTTCTAGAAGAGGCATGGACATATAAACTAGTGAATTGTGCATTTCTCAAAGTGTTTGGATGTGAGGCTTTCATGCACATAGATAGAAGCCTAGGGTCAAAGCTAGATGCAAAGTACAAAAAGTGTTTCTTCATTGGCTATGGAAAAAGTGACTTTGGGTATCACCTATGGAATCCTGAAGATGGTAAAATCTTTAGAAGTAGGGATGTAATTATCAACGAACAAAATATGTACAAAAATTACTTGAAAAAAAAACAGACAAAAGAAACAGGTGATGAATACATGGAGCTTGTGAAATGCCCAGGGAACTGCTTGGCTTGGATTCACCACCCAACCTCCCTTATATAGCCCCTAGCTACTGAATCCCCTATTCCACACTGGCAATCGGCCACTTACTGGCCCAGGTCCGTGACCTCCCCTGGGTATGCCCTTGGCATGACATTAATCCCCCCTTGGAAAAGCTTATTCATCCTCGAAAACAAGAGTGATGATACACTAATGTTTTCAACATTGGCATCCTTCATGGATCCAGCTGTTTGCTTGAGCGGAACACGATTTAGTAGGAGTTTCAATGAAACCAAGAGTAACATTTTGATTTTCCACATTGTTGTCCCTTTGTAACCATCTTGTGGTACCAGTTCCTATCCAATCATAGTGTTTAGACTCCATTTAGAACACACATGAGCATGCTAAACGAGCTATCACAACAAAGATGTACCCGAAAGAGTACCTCCTTTCCCTGTTCATGAAAGTAACTTGATGACATAACTCATCGGCCAAGGTTAAGTCCTTGACTTGTTCTCAAAGTCCATCAGTAAACAACCCCACCATAACTAGTGCCCAAAGTTGAGAACCAACTTAAACATGAAGGGACTAAACTGAGTCACAAACATGCTTTAACTTATTGTAAGCAACACCAACTAGAACGATACATTCTTGCCAATTGGATTGCTTGGTGCTAACATACGCGCTTTGCATATCCTTCAGCACAAGAGTACACTTGTAGCATGTAATATGCCTATCCTCTTTGGATTATGACAGTATTGAGATGTGTTTTTCCCCACGGTTTATAGACAGTCATCCCAGATGACTAGTAAACGGGGATCACAATATCATACAACATTATTGAGCAAACAACAATGTCCTGGAAAACCATCTTGGATAACGTGCAAAATCCACGAGCACCCAAACCGAGCCATGACCTCTAGTGGTGATCAGTAGACTCAAAAGTAATCTCAAAGAGATACTGCACATAGAGTGCAAAATGCTTCATAAGCAATCACTTTAGGAATACTCATGCCGTTCCAAATCAGCCTTTGCTAAACACTAGTGTCCATAACACCTAGTGTGCATACATTTAGCAGAAAATAAATCCGAACCTGTATATCCAAAATCGTCTTTTGCCAATACTTATGGCCAATGTGATGTTCCTTGCACACATTGAAGAGGAGTGTTGCAAAAATAAAAATAATACCTGCTATTGCAATCATTTGCAAGTCTTGTTGAAACACTTGAACCATAATAGAAGGTGAAATAGAAGTCACTTCTAGGTGCAAACAATGAAACTTTTCCAGTAACAACTCATAGACTTGCTATATGGATAAACAACCATCTGTAATGTTGTTTAACAACACTTGTACCTGAACAAGTCATTCTAAGTATTCGACTATTTTTGGCCACCGAAACTGCTCCTAATACATTGTGCTAAAAATGGTCTAGAAATCATATTTGACCAGCACCTAGGGACTTTGTTGTGACACATACTTGAAATAGTGGGCACCAGTGTCAATCCCATAGATGCATATTCTCCACATGTGGAATATGTCTCATGTAAGGGTGTCTAAAAAGAACATCCTTCAAGTACAAGATGTACTTGTGCGTGGAGGTAACTGCAAACACTCTACGACAGGAGTGAGAGGGACCCTCATTAGCCTTGCTCCACACTGGCTAAATCGAACTGCTTGAGTTCCTAGACCATGTTGCATCCCATGTGACAACATGTGCCAAATACAAGTGGGATAACTACACAATGTAGAAACTTAATTTGGATAGTACAGCCCAAATGGCTTGGCTCTTACATGGCCTTGTCATTTCTCTTAAGAAGAAAAAAAATTTGGATGATAACAAAAAAGAAACAAAACTAAATCAGATGCATACCTGAAGGGTGAACTAGTGTTCACTAATCTGTAATGAAAAGGCACCTTCCCAAATTTCCCACCTGGAAAGGCCTAGGAACACTAATTGAAAATGAGTGAAATGCAAGTAGTATTGCACATGGAACCCAGGGTGTTGCCTTGGCAAACCAAACCCCTTGGGCAAAATCAGCATTGTCAAACCCTTTGGTTAAACGTTGCAGAAAAATTGTTCAATTAGCAACCAGTAGTATCTTAAGTCAACTCTAGAAGCTGAAATTATCTACGAGCCCTTGGCAGCTTATGGATTTCTTTCCTTGAAAGTGCAAGTGTGAAGATTCTAAGAATTGATGCATCACATGTAATAAGTGATTTAATAATCACAAACTGGTTCTTACCCCCAAACGGGAGTTGTACAGACACTCTTAGTGTTGTAGATAAAATACATGATCCACTCAAGTTAGAATCGTATCCACAATGGGATCTTGTCTAGAATCAAAATTCATAATTGAGGAGTTTTGTGAACAACCGTGCTATCTAAACTGCATGCTTCATCTATACACCTTGGTAGAGAGACGCATGTTTGAGTTTGAGACTTTCAAAAGCTCAACTTGATCTTCACCCTCAAAGTCTGTAGTGCTAAAATAACACCCAAAAAATTAATAATGGCAAGACGTCTGCTTGGCCATTAAAATCAATGGGTACTCAACTGAACAGATTTCTTTGATCTGGAAGGAAAGCACTGTTGGATGACAAATAGATAGCTCATAGCCATTCCAAATAGGTGACTCTTAGCCCTTCAAAAACAAATGGCTCTTAGCCTTGCCTATTACCATATCGACATAGAAAGATTTTTATAAAAATCATGCCTAGTTTCACCTTTCCCGCAGAGAATTTGGAAGGAGAGTGAGAGAAAGAGAGAGAATGCTGGGCTGAGGAAAATCCCTTATTCAAATGTGTTGTATGCCATGTGCATATGATCCAGTGCAGACCATGTCTGTGTCTTAGCTTATCAAATGTGTTGTATGGCATGTGCATATGATCCAGTGCAGACCATGTCTGTGTCTTAGCTTATCATATAAGCGGACAACAGTGTACTTGTACCACGCTCTTGGAGAGAGAGTTACCATAAATCACATCGTGATTCACATCATGTGTATGTGATGGTGATTGTAACAAGGTAGCTGAAAACACGGCACTTTGCCTGTGGATAACATAAAAAATGTTTTAAGATATCAGTGATGTACCTTGTTTTTGAAAGAGTATTTAGTGTTATAGCGGAAGTGTATGTAATGATGACTGTTGTACGGCCATCGTACTAGTATGCCATGCATACAAAGCAAAAAAGAGAATAATAAGCCCTTGGCTTCCATGATAGTCTCAACCATGTGAGCCGGTGGTATACGTGCAGTGCACAATGACACTGGAATGGATACATCACAGTCCAATGTTGCATGTGAGCTTATATCCACAAAGTGCTAAAGATGTGTGCCATTATCATTGATCTCTAGTCAATCGATAATACTTGGACACATAAGAGAAGTGCTTCACTTGAAGACAGGCGAAGCACTTTGCTTTGTACAGTGGCTTCATATGGAGTCTTCCCAAGCACTTTGCTTTGCATAGCATAGAGATCTTGTCCAAAATGAAAAGTAAAACATTCACAAAAAACAAACATAACTTGAAACGGACTAACCTGGACGCCCACTTGTGGACAGGTTTTTGGTAGTGCCATATATGCGAAGGACTTGAGAGATGTTGGATGTCCTTCACATGCCTTGACTTGGTTTAATCTGATCTCTAGTGAGAAAACATGCAGACAGGTTGCAAAGTCTTCCAAGTTCGTATGCTGAGAGCATTGTCTGAACATTGAAAAAATTTATGTAGTATGTCTTAGAGTGAAGCCTTGCTTCCTAAAAGCTGATCAATAAGATGAGATAGAAGTGATACTGAAATCTATCTCCTTGAGATACTGAAGCCTTGCTAGTTGAACTGGCTTTTGCAGCAAAAGTTAACCTCTTGGAAAACTTTGAGAATATTAGATTATACAAAAAGAAAAAAAAACTCATGAAAACATCACAAAATAGTGCTTAGGCGAGGTGTTCTGGCCGTCGATGCCATGCATGTGGAGAAGCCGTGATTCTTATCAAAACCATTTCTTACTCAAGCCATGCAGGAATGTGGCTGCCAAACCAATTCATGGTCTTTGCTAACCATATACTTGAGTTCCTATTGTACACAATGAGAGAAAATCTTTCATGGCAGCATACATGTCGTGTACATTCCCTATCTATCGAGTACATTTGCAATTAAAAAATTCAATTGCATACCTGATAAGAGAGTCGTACCCACTGGCCTTATTGTCGTAAAACTCAAAGGAGTTTCAATCAAGATGAGAACCTTAGGAAGTGCATACTTCAAACTTGCCTTATTAGCCAAACGGCCACTAGAAAATTCATCCCTAAATCTTGGCTCGTGTCTGGCCAGTTTCCAATAGCATATATCCCCAAGTCAAGTGGTTAATGGTCCTTGAATCCATTTGTAGAGACGCTCATGAAATTCTTGCCGATTTTGGGACCATGCCAAGACGACCTTGCCAAGGCTTATTGTTGAGGTGTCTGTGTCGGAATGGCCTGCATGCCTTGCATGCTTATTCAAAAAAATCCTTGACATAATGTCCACATCATCGCTGTCATAGGCCTCGACCCTGTCAAACTTGCAAACTGCCAACCTGTGAATCTTTATTGTGGGCTAAGTCTCCTAATTGGGGTGCCCAATTAGGATGCCCACCCTAAAAATTGAAGGAAAAATCGTTGTTGCAGCGACAGGGCGTAGACAAGGGATGGGGAAGATGATGGCGCCCTCTGCATGCCGGCTTTGCTCACAACGTAGTGACAAAATATGCAATTTTCCCCAGGGCGATTCTATTAGGGTAATTTCCAACCTATTTTGTGCAGGTAGCTGATCCCAAATGGGTGCATCTAAGGGGATGTTGCTGCGTACTCCGCCTCCTCGTCACGGGAGAATCGCAGTGCAAGGGGTTTCTCTCACACTGCTGCACCCGAACTCTTATTCACGGATTTCCCTTCAAGGGGCCATGCCCACAGCTTCCACAAGCTTCAAGCCCGTCTTTCCCGCAGAGAATTTGGAAGGGGAGAGAGAGAGAGAGAGAGAGAGAGAGAGAGAGAGAGAGAGAGAGAGAGAGAGAGAGAGAGAGAGAGAGAGAGAGAGAGAGAGAGAGAGAGAGGACATGCAACAAGCCATGCAACTTTCCCCCTCCTCCATAGCTCTCCTCGCCTTGAGCTCTGATACTAGTAAAATGCCCAGGGAATTGCTTGGCTTGGATTCACCACCCAACCTCCCTTATATAGCCCCTAACTATTGAATCCCCTGTTCCACACTGGCAGTCGACCACTTACTGGACCAGGTCCGTGACCTCCCCTGGGTATGCCCTTGGCATGATAGCTTGAGGACGGTGAAGACTCAAGGACTACAAACAATGACAGTGTGCAACAACATCAACCAAATGAGGAGCCTAAACCTATTCCCCAAAGATCTACAAGAGGAAGTAGACCTCAAAAAAGGTTTGTTCCTTCCTTCAATCATCTCTTGATCTCAGATTCTGGAGAGGCGGACTCATACAAAGAAATTATGCATCACGATTTCAAAGAAGAACGGATGAAGAGCATGCAAGTGGATATGGAGTCATTACATTGCAGCCAAACATGGGAGTTGATTGAGTTGCCTAAAGGTAAGCGGACACTGCAGAAAAAATGGCCTATGGTAAAAGGGTTTTCTCAAAAGAAAGGTATTGACTTCAATGAAATATTTTCTCATGTTGTAAAAATGAACTCAATTAGGCTTGTCTTAAGTCTTGTGGCTGCTCATGATTTAAATATTGAGCAAATCGATGTAAATATGACATTTCCTCATGGTGACTTAGAGGAGGAAATCTGCATGATTCACCCAAAGGGGTATGAAGTAAAGGGTAAGGAGAAAATGGTTTGCAGATTAAAGAAGAGCGTGTATGGTCTAAAGCAAGCATCAAGACAATGGTACTTGAAGTTCAATTGATGGATACTGGATCACAAATTTAGAAGATGCAACTCAGATCAATACGTTTACACATAGAATTTGGGAGATGGAAATTTCATCATCCTAATGTTGTATGTTGATGACATGCTGATTGCAAGTGCTAACATGCAGGATATCAAAGACCTAAAAGGGGAACTATCTAAATCTTTTTCGATGAAAGATTTAGGTGCTGTAAAGAGGATACTTGGTATGAAGATTAGGAACATGACGAAGAATAAAATAAAGCTATTTCAAAAGGATTATATCAAGAAGGTATTAGAAAGGTTTGCAATGCAAAATGCAAAAACGGTCTCTACACCTTTGTCTAGTCACTTTAAACTAACCAAGGATATGTGTCCAAATACACAAGCAGAGATAGCCTATATGTCTAAAGTTCCATATGCTACATCGATAGGTTCTCTAATGTATGATATGGTTTGAACAAGGCCAAATATTGCACATGCAGTGGGAGTTGTGGGTAGGTTCATGGACAACCCAGGTAAAGAGCACAGAAAAGCTGAGAAACTCCTTCAGAGACCACTCCAATTGCAAAGTGGTGTGGAAGACCACCCAAACCAGGATATCAGGCCAAACCCAAGGATTCTAGCATGCATAGAATGATGATGCCACAAGACCATCACCTGAGTTTAGCAAAAATAGAAGCAAAAATGGTTGCCGACCACGCAAACATAAACTACCACACACAGGAGGTAGACCTACTGCCTTGACCAACCCATTTCATGTTGTTGATGAGACAAGGATAGCAATGACAAGCATGCATCAGAGGGTGATGGAGTTGAAGGTGCTGATGATGAGGCATTGGAGGCGGAAGGGCTGATACTTGATGACTCTCCCAAAGGGGATAATGAATTTATTGATGTTGTTCCTCTGGAGTGGAATAGTGGTGATGGCCTTGAGCAAGAGCCTCGTGGCACATTTAGGCCTCTCCCTCCCTTCAATGGAATCAAATGACCTAATTTGAGGCATCTATCTCGTGTATTTTGTGAATTTCACTTGTTATTTATGTTATTTCCACTCGATATGATTGATCACACTCCAAGTGAGACAAACATGTATGAAAAAAAGAGAGGGTAAGGTGTGGGAGCTTGCATGACTCCATGCATAGGTGGGTTCCTATTGATCGGCACTCTTGTTTGTGTTTTATGGGTATTTCTTTGGGCATGGCACTTCACTACATGTCATCCAAGCGACACTATTGGAAGGATGGCATGGTAGGCTCACTCGTGTTTCCTAAGTGAGAAAATGAGTCAAACCACATTGCAACAAATAAAAAGGTTCTTCCACTTACAAGACAACGCACAAAGGCCATCTTGTAAGATATGGTACGGAATCTATGTGATTCAGCAAAACAACAGGGTATAACTATGCTTTTCAAATCTATGATAAGCTGCCATGCCTAGAATTGTCTTTTCATAGATTTGATCAAATCCCTTGAAAGGAAAGGTTATTATGTGTTTTTTGACAAGGTCTTTACCTCTGTTTAGCTTCTAGAGCACTTGCGTTGTGAGGGCCAAGGTGACACAGGTACTTATGTGGCCAATGGAAAATACTTTCCTCATGCTAAAATGCTACATTTGGGTAAGAAAGAGTGGGGTGCTTGCCGGTTTGCATATTGCAAGAAGCAAGGTGTTGTTGCTTTCTCATGGATGGACAAGAAAGAGATCTTGTTTGCTTCTACTTGTTATGGAATTAAAAAAGGTGAGGTAAAACATTTGGTGAGTGGTGGAAAGAGGATGCTTGTTGTATGCCCTGATGTTGCAGTACAGTATAATGCATGTAAGGCTGGTTGTGACACTTTTGATAGCATGGTTATTGGGAGTGGATATAGCTTGCAAACTACAATAAATGGTTTTAACTGGTGGCATGTAGGCTTTTAGGGTCTCATGGATTCCGTTTTCACTAACTGCTGGATCATTTGGAAAGACCTTTATGGCAAGAGGGATGTTTCATGGTTTGATTTTATGCTACATATGCATGAGAAATTGGTAAATAATGCTTTTCGGCCTTATTGTGTAAGCGGCATGTGGTAGAGGATGCATACAATGGCCATTTTCCCGTTCATTTGCGTGATGTAGCAAGTAGATATTGTGTGGTATGCTCCACAAAATGAAAAAAGCTTATGTGTGATCACAAAGAGGTGGAGGGCTCAAAGCTGTTCCGCACTATCTAGGGATGTGGTAAGTGTAAGAAGTTCATGTGTGTTGATCCTTGCTTCAAGGATTACCATGCAAGGGTGGTTGTTGATTTTCTTTTTGATGGTTGCTTGAGAGTCACTAGACAACAAGAGACACCCTAATGTAAGTCTTCTACCATGTTTGTGGTCTCTTGACTGGAATTGCACCTTCATAGCTCTTTTTCTAATCTCATATTCTCTTTTTTATCATTTTGTAGGACATGAAGGATGCTAGGAAGGATGTTGGCTGTTGACTCCTTCTTTTTATTGATGGCTGGTATTTTGATGATGACAGATGGCTATCTATTTTGTTGGATGGCTAGGGGTTTTGCTGGCTTCCTTTTTTGTTGATGGTAGGCTGGTCCATTTTGTGCTATGTGTGATTTTCTTGGATGTCTCTTCAACATCGGTTGTCCTAATTTTGATCTTATGCTTTTTGTCGATGGTCATGTGCTTATGAGATAGGTGTAAGATGCGGTATTATGGTGCGATATTTGAGTCTGTCAATGATGGCCGGCTTCAAACTTTTCTCCTCTTGTTTTTGATGTGGTATTACAATGCTAGGTTTATGGTGCCTACTGGCTATAAATCTTGCCAGTTATGTAAGCTATTTTACTTCTCTTTTGGTCTTCTTATGTCAAGAAATTCTATATGGTTTTTACCTAGTTGGTTGTGGTTGTGACCAGGGATTGGAGCGTGACGCACCATGATCTTGTTATGACATGGTTTTGACGATGTGACTTTTTGTTATGGTTTTGGCGATGTGCCATGGCAAGGACAAGTTTAAGGTTTTGTGGTTGTTTTGGTCATGGGCCATGACATGTTTATGGTTTTGTTATGGTTAGGGCTTATGAAAAGACTCCCCACTTTATGGTTTTGAGTGGTAAGGCGCTCTGGTTTTGCTTATGGATATGCAAGGGCCACTTTATGGTTATGGCAGGTGCTCAATTATGGTATGGCAATCTGTATATCTTCATCTTTTTATGGCATATGTATTTGTGGCAATTCTTGTGGGAGATTGTTCTTGTGCCAAGTTATGTTTATGGTTTTTGATGATGCACAACAAAAATTATGGAAAGTCCATGTGTGAAAATGGTTATGAGTAGAATGTGCCTTATTTGTTGCTTATGGTTATGGAAAGGGCCCAATTATGCTTATGGCAATTGCACAAGTTGTGAGGTCCATTGGTTTTTGATGGTTGGTTTCTACCAACGGTTATGGTTTTGTACTTTGTGGTTATGTCAATGCAACTTATTTGTACTTATGGTTATGGTTTGGTACTTCATGGTTGTGTGCGGGTTGTGTGCCAACTCTTGCTGTTTATGATTTGAGGTTTGTTCAAGTGTGGCTATGGGGCATTGCCATCATTTTGAGGATGGAATATTGGAAATTTTTTCTCTAACATGTCATTGTTGCGTCATTTTGGAATATCTCTACAGAGACAACATTGTATCCGAATTTGGTGCATCTTCCCTTCCATGCTGCAAGCAGCCACTCCCGTGGCCCTCGACCCCGAGATTCCTTCAACTGGAAGCCATGCTTACCATGGAATCTGCAGGTTATTCTTCTCCCCCATGCAAAGCATGCAAAAGCCCCCTAATCTTGAGGACCACGCCCTCCATGACGAGAGAGAGAGAGAGAGAGAGAGAGAGAGAGAGAGAGAGAGAGAGAGAGAGAGAGAGAGAGAGAGAGAGAGAGAGAGAGAGAGAGAGAGAGAGAGAGAGAGAGAGAGATGCAACAAGCCATCTTCCTTCTTCCTCCATCGCTCTCCCTCCTAAGCTCTGATACCAATGTAAGGAACCTGGGAACTACCGTGCCTTGATTCTCCGCCCAACCTCCCTTTATAGGCCTTGCCCCTAGATTCCCGTCTCCATTTCTAGCCAGTCCCTTGCCCCTGGTCCTTTACCTCCCTTGGGTTTTCCCTTGGCATTACAGTTTGAACCTAAAAGCCGTGTGAATAACCTTGGCTGAGTAATGAAGCAATTGTTGTACATGATTCCTCTAAGGTGACACATTTTTCCTTATGTCTTGTGGAATTCTTGTGCCTTTCAAAGGTTGTTTGAAGCAACAACATGGGCAAAGCTTGTAGATAAGTATAGTAATACTAATTTTCAGTAATCAAAAGCATGGCCTCTCCAAAGAAAAGTTGTTTATTGTTTGCTAAAATGTGTTTGGTCTGCTCCAGCATTATAATCAGTTAATATGCAAATTTCTCTCCCATGAAAGGTCACATTTTGAGATAATATTAAGCCACCCTTGTATTTCTTGATTGGCACCTTCAAAAAAGGCCTTTGGCTGTGTACTGAGGTGCTTACAACACCTTCTAGATGTTTTTTTGGACAAACAATTTGAACTATAGATTCTACAAACATATGAGTCCTTTGTAGACAATGGAATACACTGATAGTCTTACATGGTCACATAATTGTGATGAGAATGTAATTTTTTGTTAGTAGCTAAACTTTTCTTGTTAGTCATTAGTAGCTATTTTTGCCCATAGAAGAATTTTATGCACATGCAAAAAAACTTTCAAGGAGCGGCTCATGTGTTAATTTCATCAGGCTTCTGCATAGTTCATGATGGTCTTGAGGAAGGCTCTTGCATAAAATAAGGGGAGCTCACATTTATGAGATTTACATTGCTATTAAAAGAAGCCAAGGTTTTCTCTTTCAATCTTCATGTACTTTTGGTTTTTTTGAACAAAGTGGCATGTTGTGTTCGTGTAAGCTGGGCCATTAGGGTGTCGAATCCAATCATCTCTCCATATGTTGCAAACTCTTGGGATACCCATTCTAACTACAACCTAAGTTGCATTATATGATATACGAGAAACATATAATATGTCATATACGGGCGTATTTTACCTAACCCCATATTATATGGGCGTATTATACGGTGACAGGTCACGAAAAACGGACATTGTTTTTTTTTTCTCAGTTTTTTGATAGAAGTATCTTTCAATCAAAAAATCTTTCGATCAAAAGATGTTTAGGGGAAAAAAATTTCCAATCAAAAGATGTATTAATCGAAAAAAAAGTATATATACCGGCAACACACCTTGTTGAGACTAGTGTTCCTCACAAAAGGTATTCCATGTCAATAGGAGACAAAAAAATGAATTTTGTTTATAATTTAAAAAATAAACATTTAATTTTTTAAAAAATTTTTGATTAAATTTAATTTAATGCTTTGTTAAAATTTTATTAATTATTTTTTTAAAAATCAAATTATGTAAACTTTGTATGTTGTGTAGAGCTCAAACTCTCACTCATACAAGGTGTTTATTTTTTAAGAATCACTTGTGCTACGTGCTGAGTTTAGTGACATGTGGAAGTGACTTAGTGATATAATTTAGAGATTACCATTGTGTGCAGAGTGTGATCTCACATGAGGTTCCCTGTCAGCAAAATATAATAGAATAGAGGTCAGTATTATTTAGGTAAGTTCGTTTTTGACGTGCAGATACTTTCTCACCTCAAAGTGAACATAGATAGAAATTTTGTTCTCATGTGTAGAGCCATCACACTATGCTTTCACTGGAATCAAAATTTAGGAATCTCATGTCCAAATACATTGATATTACAATATCTTTATTTGGATTGCTACGTCTATCATACTGTGTGATTGTACACGTGCATCAAATGCAAATAAATAAGCTTTCAAAGATCTATCGTGGAGTGTGAGAACTTCATGTTTGCACTTCAGATAGATATGAAAATCGTCAAAGATTGCAATTAATCCTCATTTCCAATGAGAATCAATTGCAAGATTTGATCAATATTACCGATTATTGTAATGTGTGAAAGCTTTAAGCTTGTACTTTAGATAAATTGATATAGTACAATTTAAAATTATCGATTATTGTAATGTGTGAAAGACAAAAGCTTACACTTTAGATGAATCAATCTAGTACAATGTGATTGAAATGTTTTGTTTGTAGTGATGAAGTTATTTAGTGCATTTGAAGAATGCAAAGACTATTATTGTCTATTGCTAATTGACAATGTAGCGCAAGATTAATTGATAATGTGGACTGATTTTGATCACTATGTTGATCAATAGAGCATTGGTTGTGTTGTTTGTTGCTTTGAAGTAATTTTGACCGCAAAATTAACAAGTGGATTTTTTGATATGAGAGTTTAAATTTAGGAAAAATTACCAAAATGCCCCTCTAATTTGTGGAAATTCCCAAAATACCCCTCAAATTAAAAAAATTCCCAAAGTACCCCCATAATTTGTCATAAATTTCCAAAATGCCCTTCAAATTTTCCAAAATTCCCAAATTACCCCTGGTTGTGAGAGTAAATTTCTCCAAAAGCAAAAAAAAATGTAGCTTTTCATAGGAAGAGTGATTGTCTACCATACAGGATGCTAAAACTAAAATTTGAGTCGGTTATGTAGGCTTTGGAGATGAATTGCTTCATTATTTTTAGACATGTTTTGCTTTTTTTTTGCGAGGTAATTGGCGGCAAATTACATGTAAGCACTCAAAAACCGATCTCAATTGTCAAACAAGAATAAAGATTAGAAAATCTTGAAGAATCCAACGAAAATAGATACAAGGGTATTTTGGGAATTTTTGAAATTTGAGGGGTATATTGGGAATTTCCACAAATTAGAGGGGTATTTTGGTAATTTTCCCTTAAATTTACATGTTTCTTTTAAATGATCAATGTTTTTGTCATATAAGACTAGTTCTCTTTTTATTGAGCACAAATTTAAGTAGTATGCATTCTTACAATCATGTTTGTGATGATGACGTCTCTCAAACACCAAGTAGAATTTGTCACTCTACTTGGAAGAATGAAATGGACTAAAGAGCAAACATGCTTGCAACAATTATGTCTCCCAAGCACCAAATGTGTTATGGATAAAGTATATGTACATTTATTACTCAAGTCCTCATTATAAGCTATGGTTATTTGTGTCGTCTGGCCCATGTGTATTAATTTTGAGCATTGAAGAATCTATAAATAAAATACGTGCAAGAGATAAATGCTCACTCTTGCATGGGGGGAGATTGTACCCAGTACTTGTGTGTTTCTTCCCTCCCCTCCTCTCTTCTCTCTTGTGGTGCTGGTGTGGCACTCCGGTCTAGGAGGTGCATCTGTATGTGCTCTTTTGCTCTCTCACGTGCTCTATATCTCTTTGTTGGTGTACAATTTCTATTTTGTGCTCACAATATTTGTCAGGTATGCAGATTAGTCTGTTTTATGGGTTGCAATATGTTGTCTTTGGTATGTTTTAGGGTCTTCCATGCATCTGTTTGTAGCAGTGGATGCGTGGAAGACCACTACTATAAACGGATGTGTGGAAGACCCTACAAAATGCCAAATACAACATACTGCAACCCATAAAATAGACTAATCTGCATACTTGGCAAATATCATGAGCACAGAATATAGAAGTCATATGCCAACAAAGAAATATTTATCCATGACATACTCGAGGGTTGGAAAAGCAATTATCCTCAGTTGCAAGGTACGTAAGTGGTGGAGTCGAGTGCGAGGTACAAGATGCTGGCTACATGCCTACATAACACAATGAGTAATTGAAGACCAAAAGAGAAACAATGATTAGTAAGAAGCAATTTAAAAGTGAAAATATGTGTAACATGTGTATGGTGGGATGGGAGTGCATAAAATGAAGTAAATGTGCATAGGTATGGAGTGCAACATTGGTCAGAAATGTTGTTCCAAATAGACCACTAGTTGTTGTCACCCTTCCACCTTGCCATACCAAGCCATCATATCCTTTCATATTCATCCATGGTGGGCCAGTTCCACATATAATATAACCACGAAGAGTCATGCCGTACCAAGCATAGGCACTCTAGTACACATTTATTGACGTCCATAATTTGCCATAATAGTATTGCAAAGGGGTGAGTCTTGCCCTATTTAGGCATAGGAGCTCTAATATGTGTAGAAAATTTTCCACTCCAATTCAATTGAACCCTTAAGATCCTGGCCACAAAAATGTACATTGTCTCAAATAGTGTGCTGGGTAATGTGACCAAGGGTTTGTGTGAGATGAGGGTGTGATCGATGAGGTGGACTGTATATGTGAGTAAGTATTAAACCACTAATTTTTGTCGCAAGAAAACTAGAAGCAAATAGATTTTACATTTAGAACGTACAGTTTGGGCACCTGGACTCAAAAATTGCAAAGTCAAAAATAAATTAAGGTGGAACACAAACAAAAAGTGAGCCATAACCTTGTTGAAACTGAAATGTGGGAAGAAAAACTTTGGAGTTCAACTTAATAGCATAAATCGACTTCATCCACAGATAAAGAGAGCAACTCATAAGAAAGCAAAGTTAATGGAGCATTTATCAAACGAGAATATGAGACCGGGGATTGTGTTATAGAAATTTGAAATACTCGTGTTAGATATATATATTCAAATAGTCAGGCATGATATATATATATATATATATATATATATATATATATATATATATATATATATATATATATATATATATATATATATACCCTTAAAATACACCTAGAAATTCAATTGAAAGCAATCTATGTAAGCGAAGTCTGTGTACAGATGTAGTGCAATGAGGGGGAGTATACGTTTGTACAAAAAGTAACCCAAGTGTACATTTGCAACAAGGTCTAAAATGCTCGATTAAGGTCAAGTCCCTAGATTAATGGAGGCCTTGGATCCCATCTCCCATGTCCATTGGAGATATCATGTACTACTACATGAGTGCTATAGTAGATTTGTGGATAGCATTTAATACATTTTTCATAGCTACTAAGAAGCATTCAGAAGTCATAATATAATGCTACTTCTTGTAGATATCCTGCTATGGAAAATAATGTCATGGACTAGAATTCGAGTTAGGAATGGTTGGGGTTAAAATTTGAAGCCTCTATCGGTATTTATGCTCAAAATCGTAAAATTTCACCAATGTTATTTAAACTAGCTAAATTTGTTTAAACACTGGCTAGATTACAAGCTTTCCTTCAAGTAAACCAACAAAGTTTTATAAGTTTTAGTGTGAATACCTGAAAATGCTTTGAATTTTGACCTTAAAAACAAAAGATCTTTAGGTGTGCCCTTATTTTCTTTAATTAGGAAAATTGGTTTTGGAAATCCCTAACTCAATCAAAAAACATTGCTATGATTACTCTCATCCAAAATTTGATTTCCGCTGTTGCACTCTCAAAGAGAATTTCTCTTGAAAAATTTCATAGGAACTACTTTCAATGGTCATCTTTGAATGGATACAACAAACACTAAAATACCAAGAGACATCGTAGTGCTTATCTCCACCTTAAATATAGATGCACAAATCTCAAAGCCAAAAAAATAGGCACACACCGGTAAGGTTGAAATTTCAACCCTTCCCACCTGGGAAAAGTGTATCCCAACTTACAATCATGTTGCTTAAAAATTCAAAATGCCCCTTAGGAGCAAGAGGAAAAGGAATCATTCCGCTTGACATTTTAGAGAAGTAGTGTAAAAAGAAGAAAAATGCAAGTCATACTTCTAAACTTTCCTCTTTCTATGTATGGTTAGGAAAATGATTTTTCTCGAACACCGCTTCCCACCACAAGCATGGCAAAATAGTAGCTCTCCCCACCACTTACGCGCAAGGTGTTCAACAAGCAATTTCTCTAGGAAAAGAACCCTACACAATGAAGGGTTGATCTTTTGGAAGCCCTTCAAATATTACTAGATGTTATAAATATTAAATTGTATTAATGTTATAAATGGATAATGGTTATATAGTCTTGTGGACGACTACAATGGTTATATAGTCTTGTGGACGACTACAATGAGTCTAATATAACAAGAGAAGAAAATCATCAAAAGTAAAGTGTCGTGCTGTGATTGAAGGTAAAATCAAATATTGCTGCATGCCCAAAATATGAGGGAACAATAAAATTATGCGAGAAACAAACCCAAGTTGCACTAGTTTACCAAAATAGGGATAGGAGTGTGGTAGCATCCACGGGAAGCTGGCGGTGGAGGAAAAAAAAACAACTTTGGTGGGTGCTGCAAAGCTCAGGATGCTGGGGGGGGGGGGGGTCAAAGAAGTAGAGTGCACCCCATGTAGCACCTAGCAGTTGCAGAAAGTGCCACCTATGGGAGGCCTTTTGTTGACACACGCAACCATGGCATTAGTCGCAAACAACAAGAGAGAAGGTTGCAGCTTGATGATGAGGCGACCCTCTCCACACTATTGAAGCCCCTGGTTCAACTGCGGCTCCCTCTACATTGGGAAGGTAGTGAAAGCTTGGCCAATCGCAGAGTCTCTAGGGCTGCTCGTGTGACGCATGACAGCTGAAGAGGGTGCAACAAGATAGAAGAGAGAGAGAGAGAGAGAGAGAGAGAGAGAGAGAGAGAGAGAGAGAGAGAGAGAGAGAGAGAGAGAGAGAGAGAGAGAGAGAGAGAGAGAGAGAATATTTGAATGTGGTGAGAAAGAGTAAACGAGAGGTGGACTGGTAGGTTGGTGGGTGGCCCGTATCTGGATGATATGGTTAGCTATCACACATGTCTTTCACACTAGAGGTCTCCAGTTACTAGCAATTCATGGTTGTAAAAGGTGTGTGCGTTATGAGTTACCAACGAGGGACAAAGAGAGAGAGAGAGAGATAGAGATAGAGAGATAGAGAGAGAGAGAGAGAGGGAAAATGTGGGACGCATGTCGAACCTCACCATCCTATCTTATTGTAGTATTAGCGAGAACCACGATTAATTTGTCAATCCATGGGATGAAGCTGACTCGACTAGTGCATAGAGGCTACAAGAGGGTGTCAATCTCTCCGAAAACAACTAACAACTCGCATCTAACTCAGGCTACACTCAAGTGACTGAAATCACCAAAATCCAATTGCTCATCGTCGGCAAACGAATCACATCCGTTACAGCATCATATGACATCCAAACGTAATGAAAATTTTAGGACAAGTTTATATGACCTAAGCACACATGCTTATGATCTCAAACTCCACTTTAGGTCAAGTTCCAAAATCGCGATTATTAACAGCAGTGGATTTTTGACCTAGTTGTTTTCAACCCAGAATGCATCTAAATGCTAAGCAATGATACCCCAATACGTCGCCTATGATTAGATATTTATTTGGAAGTGTAAATTCCTAGTTATGATGAAATTAGGCCACGGCTCGCGGCGACGCCAAAAGCTATGAAATACTGTGAACTGCTTATATCAATGCGTAGAGCTCTTACCTGCAGTTGCAATGCAACAACCACAATTACAATGTGACAACCGAGGAGGGAGTATGAAGCACGAGAAGGAGAGGAGTGAGCACCGTTAGCGCACGCTGTGTATTTCTTATCCAAAAACTTATAAAAAGCTTACAAAAATTGGCTTTTATATGTTAGCCAAGGTTTTTGGGTGGTCAAAACTAATAATCTGGAGTTCTACCAAAGCTGGAAAATGACTGGCTGATACGATCTGGAAGCTTGTAGCCTCGGCTCATTAATTACAGAGTTTATCCAAGAAAATAGGAGTTACAATATTCCCAATTTATCAAAATAATAAATGTATTACAAAGAGAACTCCGAAAAATGGTGTCCGTGTTAGCTTATTGCTAACATTACCCCCTTCTCACCTGTGTCATCCCTTGACACAGCTTTATGGGCTGAAATAATCTTTGGGTTGACGGCTGGCGAGGTGGTCTTTACGCGCATTTAGTGCCTTATGGTATCTAATTTTTCTTTCTTTGTCTAGCATTTGCAGAAACTGCATGGTCACTCTGTTCTTCAGCTCCACCGTTGAGTAGCCTACAAATTTGGATGTGAGGTTGCTGATCACTAGCGCAAAGATCTTCGTTCACCAAGTGAAGAATCCAGTGTAGAAAGCTTCCTCAAACACCAGCATATTATGTGAAGGTAAGAACATACACCGGGCGTAGAAGCCATAGAGTACTTCTTCGGAAGGCTGACCACTAAGATCATAGCATAACCCCTTGTTTCCCTTGAGAAATGATATCCACGGGGTGCCTGCTTGCTCTGACTGATGAAAAACTTCAATACAAGTGAGCAGCATTCGGCATATCTTGTATAACATTGCGCATGAGAGATCTGGTAGACTCTTGAACAAAGACATGGCGCCCGTTAGGGTTTTCACCATGTATTCCTCTATTGCTTGTCCTTTCTCTGGAGCTGGCAGTCTAGGGTAGTTCAGCCAGGTTGGCAACTTCTTTGTCAGTGCCTCATGATCTTGCCATGTCCTTACTCTGGGTATAGGACAAAATGTTGGATCTCTTTGCAGGGTTGCAGGTGCTCTTGTGAACATAATCAAATACCGCGGATTCTTGTTCAACCAGCTCAACCTCCACTTTGGGTGGTCTTTATCTGCTCCATCTTCTTGCATGTCTTTGTAGATTATCTCTTTTACCTATAGTAGTTCCACTTTTATGAGAGGGTGTGGCAGGGATTGCTGATGCCATTGTGCATTGATCTGATTGGGAGTGAGTTGAGTGATGTTGACAGAGTGTACAACTCTCAACTCCCAATCCATCGCGGCTTTCCACTACTCATCCACCTCTTGGGTGATCTTTTCTTTCAGTGCGTCATCCTCAGCTTTCGATAGTTGGACCATATGCACTGTCTCTGCATCTGTGATGTTAATCTGAAAATCCTCTTCATCACTTGGCTCTTCTATGGACTGTGTCTCCAACTCAGCAAATGAGACCGAGGGTATATCTATCTGCAGTGGCTCTGAAGTTCCTGCCTCTTCCTGCGTATCCGGCCTTCCTTCCCTCAGGAGATGGTTAACTCTCTTGAGCTTAGCTATTTCTTTAAGTAGCTCTTCTTCTCTTTGGACCCGCATCAAAGCCAGGTCCTTGTGTTGTGATTGCTCTAGCTTTAATTCTAACTCGAGGTCCTTGTTCTTCTTTTCTAGTGCCTTGTATACTTCATCAGTCCCTTTGATCGAGGCCACGGTTGGATTTTCTTTGATTTGTTGTAAGAAGATTGCATGATCATCTATTCTTTGTTCAGAGTATTGCAAAGAGGCATTTGCAACATCCAATTGCACTTGAATTTTTTGAGCTGACAGGGATGTCGTAAGAAGTTCATTTGTAACTTTTGTCAGCTACTCGTCTTTTGCTTTGCAAGCATCTGATAATTTGGTGAGCAGATCACCTAACTCTTCCATTTCCTTCTTCTATCCATCTCTGGATAGCTGATGTTGTTCAGCTTCGGCCTTCATCTCCTGCACTTGCCTCTGAAGATTGGTGATGACGTTCATTCGATCTTCTAACTCTCCTTGGAGAGCGTCAATTACCATCTCGAGCTCTTTAGACTTTTTGCTACGGCTAAGTGCTGCTGACCGGAGTCTCTCTGTCATATCTTGCATTTGTCTTGCATATTCATTTACTTGCAATATGACGAGTCGTCATTTGACTACCAATCCTCCTTTCTTGCCAGCTGAGTGGATGTGCCTGCAGCTTGTGTGTCCTTCTGCTGCGTTGTGGTTGCTAGTTCTTCTTGCGTGGAGGTAGAGGGTCGGTCTTCTTCTTTGTCATCCTGAGGCCTTGTGGATGCCTTGGAAGTTTCTTGTTGTGTGGAAGTAGAAGGTGTTGGCTCATACTGTGTAGTCTCTTCAGGTGAAGGGCTCACTTCCTTCTCTAGCTCAAGTTCTTTCTGTTGTTGCTGCTCTTGTGTAGCATTGGCCTCTTGTGCAGTGGTAGCCTCTTGTTCTGGCTCTGCTTCTTTATCTTTTTCTTTCTCTTGCTGGTCCGCCTCTTGTGCAGATTCTGTTTCTTTAGTGGACTCAGATTCTTTGGCTCTCTCTTTCTTAGGTTTAGCTTCTTTAATCAGCTCTTTTGCGGTGTCTTTCTCTACAGGTGATGGTGGTGGGCTTGGCATAGGATGGTCCTGTTGTTCTGTAGGCGGTGAGGTGGGTCTGGGAGACTCATAGCCTTGTTCTTGGGCCTCTTCCCTTGCCGTTTCTTTAGCTCGTCTCTGTTCCTCTACCTCTTTGGCTTTTCTAGCCGCTTCTTCGGCTTCTTTCAGCTTGAGGGCTTCAACTTCTTGGTACATTTTCTCCAAAGTCTCTGTCGGATCTTCAACCTCCTTTCTTGTGTGATGCTTCTTTCTTGGGCCTTTAAGTCCGCTCGGCACCCATTTCTCTGGGTCCTTCCCTTGTGCTTGTCGGTTATGCTGGTAGGCGTGTTTTTCTCTTTCGAAGCGAGCTTGTTTTTGCACGGGCTCTTTGTGGTGGTGGACTGCCACAACTTTTCTCTTCATTTCTTCTCTTCTCACTCTCTTCTCCTCGTTATCAGAGCTCTCGCTGCTGTGCCTTTCCGATGAGCTTTCAGCTGATTCTTCATCGGATTTATAAGATCTCTTTCTTGACCTTGTAGCTCTTGGAGACGTTTGTGCTGCCAATATCCATGTATTTTGGTCAGGGACAGGTGGTAGATTATTGGCCATGCCGATGGCATGGTATGCTATCCTTGTCAAGACTTCTGTCCCCCCCAAGTAAGTGATTTTGCCTTCTTTCTTGGTGCCCTTCAAGGTGGTCAGGACATACTGAGCGTGGTCCATTGGTTACCTGGTTGTTGACTTTAGAACTTGGATAAATGTGGTGGCAACCGCGTGATTTGGTATAGTGTACCTTGGTGGCCTTTTTGCCAAAAAATGGAAGTGCTGATGGTATAATCTGGCTGGCTCTTCCACCTATTGGTGAATCAAATCTGCAAAGGTAGCCGCGGTGGTCTCCTTGGTGAAGGTGCCTGCCCTTTTTGTGTCCCTTGCTCTCATGGTCATTCCTTTTGTGGGCAGTCTGAGTGCATCTACCACTATATCTTTGGTTATAACCACTTCGACCTTGTGTCCCTGAGTGTCACATATTTGTGCGGTTCCATCTTCTTTTATTGTGGATAAAAGCTCGTAAGCTTTCTGAAAATCCACTCCGCAAGGCTCCTGTTCATAAAAGTCTCTGAGTCCAAGCATGCGGTTGGATTCTTTGGTCTCTGGCTTCGCGGAAACATCATATACTTCTTTGGGTAAGAGTTGCAACTCCACTTGATGCCCCTCTTCACTCTTGAATCTACCGGTGAAGACTATAGTATGTGCTCTTCTAGCTGTTCTTTGGAGAGGTATGCTACCTTGGCTGCTTTGAGTGAATCGGGGTCTAGTTGATATGCGGGCAATTCTTGCAACTTTTCCTTTTGGTTGAGCTTTTTCTTGGCCCTCTCTACTGCTTGCATAGCTCTTGTTCAGTGAATAGAGTGCAAAGTTAGCAGATTTATAGGAATTTTGTCCAAACTGTCTTTTAGGCTGAAATGCTGACAATTTTGGTCCAATTTGCTTCAAGTCAATTTTTGAACAAGCATAGATGCATAAAAACATTCAAGGAACAAAACTATAAAGTGTAAACAAATTTTTGCAACCAAAGTAAATAATCGCGATTATTTACAGCTGAGCAAATTTTTCAACTTTTTGCAAACTTGGCTTCATAGGCTTGAAGTATATACCGAATACATGCTCTGAGTGAAATATGAGCTCAATTGGATGCATAGGGTGAAAATGATACCAGATTGTGGCTTTAGGTCTCTGAAACAGTAGATGTAAAGGAAATTTGAGATTTTGAGCTCCAAATTGGTTCAAACTTGGCTAGTGGACTTAACACATCATGTACTTTGATGTATGATGGCAAAATATCAAAACTCCCCAATTTTGGCTGGAAAGTAAATAATTGCGATTATTAACATTTCTACCAAAATCAATACTTTTTTGGTACAATTTGCTTCTAGGCATTGTATAGACTATGAAGTGATTTGGATCAAGAAATGTTGTCCATAACTCAAAAATTGGCTTGCGAAGACTTCTTTGCATTTTCTGGAAATCTTCCAAGTTATAGGTGCTCATTTTGGCTCATACTTGATTTTTGGCATGTAATAGGTGTGTACACATGATAGATGAGGTGGTGATACAATTTCCAAGTAAAAATATTGCAAAAGTAAATAATTGAGTTATTTACAACAGCCACAATTTTTTTGCAAAACTTACAAATTTTGACCTAAACACATTCTATACACCTAAAACAAGTCCTAAATTGAATTTGGTCAAGTTTGGTCTTGTTGGCATCACTTTGTGCTTTGTCGACTCTGAAATCACCGATTTCCGTGACTACACTGCCTATGGAGTTGGTCAATCAATTTTGAGGCTCTGGACTTGTCCGCAACATAGTCGTGAAGCAACTCATTCAATTTTGGCTCATTTGGAGTCAGTTTGACCCCTATGTCGAATTTGACGCTTTGTAGCCTTCGAGCCGTTTTTGGATTTTTAAGGGCTTTGCTTGATTGATTTCACTAAACGAATCATATACACTGTATATGAACCTCGTAGGCAAGCTGTCTGTAGAGTCAGATCGAAATTTTGGCATTTGCCAAAAACCTAGCTTTTCTACTGGGGACCCCCTCGACCCTTTCCGAATGGTGAACTGATGATATAGAAAGGTTTTATTATGTTAGGGCATGCTGCAGTTGAAATCCCATCTGATTTGGTCCACCTGACAGCCCGCTATGGTCAGCTTTTGGTCGTAGGTCTTCGTGCACTGCTCGGTTTCTAGGGTTTTTTCTAGGATTTAGACTAGCTACCGGCCGTACAAAATGGATCACTGACGAGTAAAGAACTTACCCCTCATGTCTCCTGTGAGACGGCGCTGAAAACGGGCAATTGTAGACTCCGGAAAAGACGCGCGAAAGAGGTCGAAAAGCTCTCTCTGCAAAGGCCACAAGTGGAAATGAGGTGGTTTTAGCCTGCCTTGGATATCTATACCCAGACTTCCCGAACCGATTTTCCCCAAATTCCCTCGTTAGTCCTACTAGGCCATGAAATCTATGTTAGACTCAAAATTTTCCTGGATCAGATTCCTGTAGCTCATTTTGCAAGAATTTTGCAAAAGTAGACCTGGTCGCCTAATTTAGGCTTCCCGCTTCCATCTTCTGATTTCATTGAAACTTTTTGTGCTTGTCTACCTTATCTTTTTAATCACCATCGTGTCTTTCATTTTTCCATCTGAGCTTCCCTGCTATTTATTATTAATTTTTGACGTGTTTATTTGAAAAAATCAAAGAGAATAGAAAACTGCTCTAAAAAAGTAAAGTGAAAATCCAATAATTAAGAAAATCCATTGAAAAATACAGGTTTATTAATTTTTGTTGGATTTTTTCTATTTTTAAGCCTCATTATCAATAAAAATGATGAAAAATACCCAAAAAATGACTATTTTGTATGATTTTCTGATAGTGTATACACTATTTACACTCATCGGGAAGATATTATCAATGAATCTTCCCTTAATGCACATGAACATCCATGTACTATCACGTTCAAGTTGACTACTCCCAATGTTGGGGTTGGGTTCTTGTTGCATCCTTTGATTGTCGCTATTCCTGCTGTCAATGCTTGACTTGTTGCCTTCTTGTACGTGGAGTAATTGACTGTATTTACTCTAGCTCATGTGTCGACCAAAGCATTGGTGCTATGATTGTTCAGCTGTACTTTGATGCGCAGGTCCATTCCGTCTAGCCAGTCATCATCTGTTGAAACTGCGTCTTTAGGTAATTCCCATTGTTGGTCATCTATTTCCAAAGTGTTGATGGAAATCGGTATTTATTAATTCTTGAGAGCAGCTTTCTGCTTGAGTACCCGAAGTCGAGCTTCCTCTTGGGATTCAACAATAACCTGATGTTGTTTAATCTTTCTTTGTTTGGCTGCATGCATTCTTTCTAGCAATTCATTGGTTAGCGGAAAATTGTATTTCTTTAAACGACATCCACTAATCCAATTAGCCATTGGTTCAACATCTAGGGTGGACAATTTTACTTCTCCACTTGGAGATGCATCTTCAATGATAAATGGTCCGTTTCCCTTCTTCTTAAACTTGTGAATGAGTTGCTTAAGGGAATAAACTAAAACTAAGTTCCCTTTTTTGAAGATTTTTGTGATTAAGTGGGAATCAAAAAACTATTTTTGTTTTCGCTTCTGTGCATAGATGTGAGCTATAGCATTTAGCCTTTGCGCATCTAGCTTTTCCAAATCTTCAAGTCTTTCTGACAATTCATGTCCAGTCCATTCAAGATTCTGTGCTACCCTTAATGTCGGCAATAGAAATTCTATTCGAAGTATGGCATCAAGACCATAAACAAGGTTAAAGGGTGTAGCATTTAAAGCTGTTTTGAATGAAACTCGATAAGCCCATAGAGCAGCATGGAGATTCATTTCCAAATCTGTCCTTCCTGAACTAACCACTTTAGTCAGCACCGAGCTAAGAATTTATTGGTATGCTCAGCTTGTCCGTTTGCTTGTGGGTGATAGGGAGCTGATTTGTTATGGATGACCATAAACTCATTAAGCAAATACTCGATTACCTCATTAAGGAAATGAGTTTCCCGATCACTGACAATTTCTATTGGCAATCCATATCTCGTGAATACATACTCATATAAGAATGCAGCAGTGGCTCTGGCATCATTCTTTCTAATTGCTTTAGCCTCGGCCCACTTGGTCAAATAGTCCGTAGCTACAATGATATACTAAGCTTTGGTTCTATAAGCACGTGGCTGTATTGGTCCAACAAAATCTATACCCCATTTTGCGAAAGCTCTACCCCCCATTATTGGTCTTATGGGCATTCTATCTACTCGTGTTGGCATTTTTGCTCGTTGACAAGCATCACAACTTCAAACATATTCTTTGGCATCTGCAAAAAGTGTTGGCCACCATATGCCTGCCATCAAGATTGGTCTTGCGGTGGTCTCACTAGAAAGGTGACTTCCAACTACATGTGCTCCTTGTCTACCCATGAATGTGCACTTTTTAGGATTTAAGCAAATCCTATAAAGTCTACATTTTTCAAATACCTTTTTGAGGTGTTCAAAATGATCAGCTTCGATTGATGAATGTACGCATAGATCATCCATATATACTTCTAAGAATTTCCTAAGATATTCTTTGAAAGCATGGCTCATCAACCTTTGAAATGTGGCTGGAGCATTAGTTAACCCAAACAGCATAACCCGATAGGCAAATATACCCCATTCTGTTGCAAAAGCAGTTTTATGCTGATATTTTGGGTCAACTAAAATTTGATTATATCCCAAAAAGCCATCTAAGAAAGTGTAATCTTCTTTTCCTGCAACTTGTTCTAAAACATGCTCAGTGATTGGAAGAGGAAAGTTGTCCCTAATGGTAGCTGCATTCACTTTTTTGAGATTAATACACACTCGTATTTTTCCATTTTTCTTGGGTACTACCACAATTGGAGACACCCAATGTTGGAGATCAAGCCTAATGTCCTAGTCTAGGAGTACCTTAGTCCTAGTTTAAATCTTCATTTTGAGCTTTCAATAAGGCTAAAGGGTTTTTTCTCTCTAGGGCCTTTTCACCTTTAGCACCCTCAATTCTCTCCCTAAATCACTCTAAGATTAGTCGTAGTCTTCCAGCGTCTCTCTCTCTCTCTCTCTCTCTCTCTTATTGGACCCTTTTTTATATCTCTACAATCACTCCCTAGATATAGGATTTAGCCCCCCATTTGAGCTCCCTATATATAGGGACATTACATTTTGTATCTATGAGCCTTTTTTATCAGTTACAACACTTGCAAAGAGTATTTCTTATGCTTTAATTCAGTCTTTATCGATTATATTAATCTAATATGGTATCAGAGCCAATTTAATTGAACAAAAGATTGATAGAATGTTTGTGAGCTTTCATCATGGTGACCTTTCAAGCCTCACAGAAAAGAGCTGAAAAACTACTCTGTAAATCCTTCAAATTATAGAACCTCAAGGCGTTTTTTAATAACTCATAGCCTCAGTGAAGTTCAACTCAAGTCTCAAGCGAAGGCGGTCAGCTTCGAATCCTTCAATTGCTCGACACTGTCGTCAATGGCAATTGTCTACATCAATACAATTAGCTAAAGCAAGTGTAGGGGATGGACAATCGACATCCTTGTGAGCATTAAACTAGCTTTGCTTCTCCAAAACAAAACTTCAAACTCCCAGAAGGATTGGATGGCAGCGCTTGCTCATCTCAGCATTCGAGCTTCCCTCGCCATGACTCACCATAGGGATCTTCAATCAAGCCCATCGTGGTCTCCCACACACAAGCTGCATGCACAGAACTTCATTAGCCTTGCCTAAGCCCGCCAATGGCTGCAAATAGTTGTCATGGCGACTCACTTTGATGACTTTCATCACATGGATCACTAATCCACTACATGCCGATCAACTTCAGACACTCCACTCGCCAGATACTAGCTCGTAGCTATCACCTGCAAGTAAGGAGGGCAACAGAAGTCAATGACCATTCTACAAAGGAAACAACTCAAGGGAACCTCAAAGGAACACATCATTCAAAGATTCCAAAAAAGGCAACAGCTACTTTGATTTCTTCTTCCACATCTTTGTTGATTCCTGCTAATTGTGATTGTAAACTCTTGAATTTGCTTAAGTGTGCTGACATAGTAGTGTCAACAGCTTTTGTCAAAATGAAAAAAACTCTATGAAGAGCATGATTTTAGATGTTTTGGAAGTAGTACCAAATACTTTTTCAAGTAAAACCCAAGATTCTTGTGCAGCAGTGGTGCAAGAACCAATGTGATGTATAAAGACATATTGTAAGCCTTCCCCTAGAATACCTAGAGCTTTTAGATTTCTTTGCTCAAATGTTGTGGAAGTTTCTCTAGTTGAAGTTCCTGCAGGTTCTCTTCCTACAATATCTCATAATCCCTTTTTCATAAGTCTGAATTTTATTCGAGTTTGCCATGTGAAGAAGTTCGTGCCGTTGAATTTATCACTAATTTCCATACTAGGAGTGGTCTTAATAAAGTACTACTCTACCAGTGTCTAAAACTCCGTACAAAGAGAATGATTTACTTAATTGGCAAATGCTTCTTGAACAGAATTTCGTTTGGGTTGTTGTGGTTCAACATACCAAGTTTTGCAGTATGGGCAGAATTTCTTTCTAGCTGTCCTGTAAATTCTAGGACCACGTATGCGTTGATAGCCGTTTTTCGGTTCTCTGTAATTTCCATAGTGAGTTACCTCACCTTGTCAAATCACTCAAACACTGTGGTTACCCACACCCTTTCACTGTATATAGGTGTGTGTGAGTTAGGGGACTTTTCCCATATCTTCTTAAAAACCCTCAATTAGCTAGTCATTGGGCTAGTTGAGCCAAAAAAATAAAAAATAAAATAAAAAAAATAAGTATATTATGGCCCATTTGTGTGTAAATATTTCATTGTATATAGGGCCTAAATAAAAGGATTTTTCATAATTATTTTGGTATTTATTTAAATATTTCTACCTACGTTGTGTTATTTATGCTATGTACATTGACTCACCATTACCATATTTTTTCTTACCATTTTGCATAATCTTTATTCCATATAAAAATAATTTAATGCAAAATTCTCTTATTTTTGGTGTAACTCCATCCCAACAAAAATCCAAAAAAACTAGTTCTATTTATATGTATATTTTTTCACTATTGTGATTTTTTCCTTCCTACATCTATTCTCTATTACTCTCATAAATTAGACCACCAAAAATATTCATCTTTTTATGGTAGACTTATAATGAGAGAGATTTATTTTGACCCCTTTATATTTTTTCCACCTATATTATTTATATTTGACATGTACATATTTTTTTAGACCCCTCAATATTTGATTTTCTTAGTTGTACTATTCATTTATATCATGATCTCAACAATATCTTCAATTATAGACCTACCAAATAAGAACAAGGGTATGTGGCATGCATGCATGCACTATGGAGGGCTCACTCTTGGAGGTATTCAAAAGAATCATCCAAAGAAGGAGCCCACAAGGACTTTATGCAGAGGAAAAAAACAGTCGGTTTTGCTGAAATTTTAAAGATCACTCGCTCTCCGAATTTGAAAAGGTGATACAAACAAAAGTTGTAGCTCGTGGGCTGAAATTTTACCTCAAAGTTTTTCATATTTTTTTGAGCTACGAGCTATGAGCTATGATTTTATTGGTGGACCTCAGTTTTCCCATGCTATGCAACCACACTCTCTCTTCCACTTTATCATTTTCCTCTTTCACACACACTTCTCCACTCATCATCCCCACCTATCTCACCACTCCTCTCTGCACCCTACTCACCTTCTTCTCAACCTTGAAGAATAAGAGAAACCATGGTGAACTCATGTCTCCTACACATACTTCCATTCCAAAATTGACCACCTAGTCTCATTTTTCCTCATCCATATTACCCATATCTATAAAAAAAACCACAAAATTCAGCCTCTTCTCTTGAAAGACAGCATCATGGTGATTGATTACTCATGTTCACTTACCTTGGCTCCCAAGGAAGGTCAAGAGTGGAGAAAAAACGTACCGTCAAAGCTAGTGGACCGTCAACAAGCGTCAAAATTGACCCTACTCAAGACACTCGGAGCATCAACATTGTAAGAAATCCATATTTTCTTACCTATTAAGAGTTTTTTCTTCCTTATTTGTATCCTACTTGGATACTCCCATTGTAAATATCCAATTCCATTTGTAAATCAATAAAAATACTAACTCTACTAATTTACTAACACTAACCTACTGTGGAAAGTCCTATCACCTCCACTTCTCTCCTCTCTCTCTTCTTCATTTATCCACACCAACTTCTTGATAATTCCAAGCAAAAGAAATTAGATAAGTGCTGAAAATCTAACCCAACCATGGTTAGAGGAGTAACCCTAGCCCTCAAAATTGCTATAAAAGGAGGGTGTAGCTAGCACAAAAGAGGGGAGCCATAAGCAAGAGCACTATGCTATAGCTTGAGAAGCCAAGCTCAACCTCTCTAGAAGGAGCTCTTGAGTGGAAGCTCATTGTCTTATGCATGTGCATGTGTTGTAATAGGGGTGATTAGCAAGAGAACTCTATGCCATTGTAAGAGAGAGAGTGATCATTCAATTGAGAGTAGGAAATCTATTATTTCTCCTACTAGTGTAAGCCAACATTGCTGAATCAAGGAGGGTGGATTTGGACTAAGCTTGGATACTTTGTCTCTCTTCCAACGTGAAGTAATGGACAACAATGATGTGTAAGTGTCTTGGTGTTTTTTTTAAAAGTTCTTGATAGCTTGCCTCTGGGTTTTGTCATCAATTTAGCCATAAATCCCACATACTGTAAGAGGGCGACATGGTGGAGAGGACTCCCCTGGCCTTAAGACAATTATTAGGGTGGCTTTTCTTGTGATGTGTTGTGGTGTAATTTACTCAAGCTATGTTGAAAAAATACTAATCTCACTTTGATTGGTCATGACAGATTTGTAAGAAGGTATTAATGCAACAAGCACCCCCTCCCCCTTCTCTCTCTTTCTTACATATATAATTGTGTTTGCTTGATCACTGCCAATACATTTCAAAGCAGCCCAAGCACTATCTCTCTCTCTCTCTCTCTCTCTCTCTTTCTCTCTCTCTCTCTCTCTCTCTCTCTCTCTCTCTCTCTCTCTCTCTCTCTCTCTCTCTCTCTCTCTCTTTACGCGTCCTAGTTCGCATCCAAAACTAGGTGGTGCGCCAAATTTGTGTAGGGTTAGGTTGCGGGTTTGTGTGTGTGTTTGTTGTTTTTTTCCAACCCCAACCCAATTGAGCAGCACGGGAGTCTAGAAGAGTGCTTAGAGGCCACTCTTCTTGTTGCCCACCCCAGACCGCCTCAGCGTGTAGCTTTGGAAGTTACTTCTTCTTTGTCACGGTTTACTGGTGTTTTAGTTTTGTTTGTGATTGTGCTAATCAAAGATGATTTTTTGCTCATTTCCAGAGAAGGTCTTACCTCTTGAATTTATTCAAAGGCACTGTCTATTCTCTTTTACAAGGGGATTTCTTCCTTTTTTCGGAGTTCAATAATTCCTCAAAAAACATGAGCCTTTAAAACCTAAGTCTTGTGAGGCGAGGGCTTTGTATTGGTTGAAGGAGAGCCGGTTAGCATCTTCCTCAAGAAGGTCGAGAGAAACTTTCTGGCTTTAGATCAAAGCATGTCAAGTCACTCTGCCTCGGAAGGATTTTAAGACAAGGAATGTAAAAACCCTATGGGACATGCCATTTGGAGGCCTTACAAATTTTTTATAAGTGAAGCTTTATAATTGTCTGGACAGCGAAGCTGTCGGGAGTGATTGACGCCGTTCCTTGCAGGTGATAGCTATGAGCCAGTATCTGTCGAGTGGAGTGTTTGAAGTTGATCGCCATGCAGTAGGTGTATCACAAAGATTTTTCTGTTGTGCTAGGTCATCAACTTGAAGGAGGGTTTGTTGGAGATCAAGCCTAATGCCCTAGCTTAAAAATACCTTAGTCCTAGTTTAAATCTTCATTTTAAGCTTTCAGTAAGGCTAAAGGGATTCTTGCTCTCTAGGGCCTTTCTACCTTTAGAATCCTCAATTCTCTCCCTAAATCACTCTAAGATTATCCATAGTCTTCTAGCGCCTCTCTCTCTTATTGGACCCTTTTTTATATCTCTACAATCACTTCCTAGATATAGGATTTAGCCCCCCTTTTGAGCTCCCTATATATAGGGACATTATGTTTTGTATCTGTGAGCCTTTTTTATCCGTTACAACACTTGCAAAGAGTATTTCTTATGCTTTAATTCAATCTTTATTGATTATATTAATCTAATACCCAATATGTGTGTTCAATATCATAAATGAATTTGGCTTCGTTTAGTTTTTTAATCTCTTCTTTTATCTTCCTGGGAAATGTTTCATTATACGTGTATGGCCTTTGTTTACTTGGTTTCGCATCATCTCTCATGGGTATGGTATGTTGACAGATTTCTGGATCAACGTCACCCTTGAGATCCTTGTAAGACCAAGAGAAGACATCTCGGTATTCCTTTAACAAGCTCAGCAAGAGCTCTTCTTCTTCTTCTGTTAGGTCATTCACAATGTAAGCAAGTCTAGGCTCTTCTCCTGGTTCTGCCAAGTCTATCCTTTTAGCGTTTTTAGGTCCTTCTTAAGACTCACCCTGTTTCCGTAGTTCCCTAACAGGTTGTTCAACTAGGATTTTTCAATTTTGGAGAGTATACTTTTTGTAATGGGATGGAACGCTCATTACATCCTTACCATCCTCTTCCATGGTTGCCATTTTGGTTGTGTATATCTCCTTTAGATCCTTTTTCAACTCTTGATATTTCTTTTTCCGCTCGACTTGAGTAATGAGTGGTTTCTTATCCTGTGGGTTTGTTTAAGTACCCTTCCTTGTTTTTCTCGATGTTTGAGACATTTTTGAGGTTTTGTTTGAAGGTTATCTGCAAATTATTTTTTCCTTGACACAATCATTTGCATCTCTCTGCATCAAGAATTGTGTTCTACTGGAGACTGATGACATAGGTCATGTTTTCACGTTTCTGGTGTCTCTTTTTCGTCTATACCATTTTTGTATGCTCGATTTTCGGTTTGGAAAGTCAAAAAACTTTTCCTCCCCTCCTTTTAAGAGTATCTTAGCTCTCATATGCTCTTTTTCTGACCCCGAACCTTCTGAGGTAGCTGAGTGTTTATCTAACTCATAAGTTGCATCATAATAGAGGTCTGAAAAGACTTGTTGAGCTTTCATTAAGTCCTTGGTTTCCTCATCTTTGTCTTCAATGTTGTGGATTGAAATCATTTGGATGGGAATTATGTTGTAGCCATCCTGATTGCAAAATTGAGTAGGCATAGACATATTCACACAAAACATCCATGGTCACTAAAATTTGAGTCCATTCAAATGGCTCAAACAAATGCTCAAGAAAGGGTTCAGGTACATAGGCTTCGTCTGTGCATTCCCTTTCTAGGATACATTCTTCTCGTCTTAAGCTTCCGTTTTCTGAAGCTCCACACATCCAAATAGGAGTTTCTTTGTTTAACCAGGATGGGAGTTTAGTTTCAGTCGAAGAGACTGAATCAAACTATTGTATGGGTGTTTTCAAGACATCTCTATAAGTGTGATCTTTTAAATTTACTCTTGTTATAGATTCCACTTGCTTCAAGTACAAATAATTGTTTTTCCAATCTTGGATAAGTTGTACCTGTCACATGAAAGGTCTTCCCAATATGATTTCATAGTTGAGTTTTTTCCCAAAGTCTACTATGGCAAAAGTGTGTTTTTTTTTTCTAAAAAATTAGAACACCAAAAATATTTATCTTTTTATGGTAGCCTCATAATGAGAGAGATTTCTTTTGACCCCTTTATATTTTTTCCACTTATATTATTTATATTTGACATGTACATATTTTTTAGACCCCTCAATATTTGATTTTCTTAGTTGTACTATTCACTTATATCATGATCTCAACAATATCTTCAATTATAGACCTACCAAATAAGGTCAAGGGTAGGTGGAATGCATACATGCACTATGGAGGGCTCACTCTTGGAGGTATTCAAAAGAATCATCCAAAGAAGGACCCCACAAGGACCTTGTGCAGTGGAAAAAAACGGTCGGTTTTGCTGAATTTTTAAAGTTCACTTGCTCTTCGAATTTGAAAAGGTGATACAAGCAAAAGTTGTAGCTCGTGGGCTGAACTTTTGCCTCAAATTTTTTCATATTTTTTTGAGCTACGAGCTGTGAGCTATGATTTTATTAGTGGACCCCAGTTTTTCCATGCTATGCAGTCACACTCTCTCTTCCACTTTATCATTTTCCTCTTTCACACACACTTCTCCACTCATCATCCCCACCTCTCTCACCACTCCTCTCTGCACCCTACTCACCTTCTCCTCAACCTTGAAGAATAAGAGAAACCATGGTGAACTCATACCTCCCACACACAATTCCATTCCAAAATTGACCACCTAGTCTCATTTTTCCTCCTCCAAGTTACCCATATCTTTCAAAAAAACCACAAAATTCAGCCTCTTCTCTTAAAAGACAGCATCATGGTGGTTGATTACTCAGCTTCAATTACCTTGTCTCTCAAGGAAGGTCAAGAGTGGAGAAAAAATGTACCGTCAAAGCTAGTGGACCGTCAACAAGCGTCAAAATCGGCCCTACTCAAGACACTTGGAGCATCAACCTTGTAAGAAATCCACCTTTTCTTACCTCTTAAGAGTTTTTCTTCCTTATTTGTATCCTACATGGATACTCCCATTGTAAATATCCAATTCCATTTGTAAATTAATACTAACTCTACTAACACTAACCCACTATGAAAAGTCCTATCACCTCTATTTCTCTCCTCTCTCTTTCCCCACCAACTTCTTGATAATTCCAAGCAAAATAAATTAGATAAATTGCTGAAAATCTAACCCAACCATGGTTAGAGGAGTAACCCTAGCCTTCAAAATTGCTATAAAAGGAGGGTGTAGCTAGCACAAAAGGGGGGAGCCATAAGCAAGAGCACTATGCTATAGCTTGAGAAGCCAAGCTCAACCTCTCTAGAAGGAGCTCTTGAGTGGAAGCTCATTGTCTTATGCATGTGCATGTGTTGTAATAGGGGATTAGCAAGGGAACTCTATGCCATTGTAAGAGAGAGAGTGATCATTCAATTGAGAGTAGGAAATCTATCATTTCTCCTACTAGTGTAAGCCCAACATTCGCTGAATCAAGGAGGGTGGATTTGGACTAAGCTTGGATACTTTGTCTCCCTTTCAACGTGAAGTAATGGACAACAATGATGCGTAAGTGTCTTGGTGTTTTTTGTTAAGTTCTTGATAGCTTGTCTCTGGTGTTGTCATCAATCTAGCCATAAATCCCACATACTGTAAGAGGGCGACAGGGTGGAGAGGACTCCCCTGGCCTTAAGACAGTGATTGAGGTGGCTTTTCTTGTGATGTGTTGTGGTGAAATTTACGCAAGCTATGTTGAACAAATACTAATCTCACTTTGATTTGTCATGACAGATTTGTAAGAAGGTATTAATGCAACAAGCACCCCCTCCCCCTTTCTCTCTCTTTCTTAAATATATAGTTGTGTTTGCTTGATCATTGCCGATACGTTTCAAAGCAGCCCGAGCACTATCTCTCTCTCTCTCTCTCTCTCTCTCGTGTTTTAGTGTGTGAGAGTGTTCCATTGGTGTTAGGGTTAGTGTAAATTCCTTGCTTGTTTGTGGGTTGCTCTAACGATTCTCCTCTTTTGCGTCCTAGTTCGCTCTTAAACTAGGTGGTGTCCCTTGTGTAGTTGGGATTTGGCTGTGGGTTTGTTGTTTTGGTTTGTGTTTTGTTGTGCCCCAGCCCCATTGAGCAGCACGGGAGCCTTGAAGGGTGTCTAGAGGTTGCTCTTCTTGTTGCCTGCCCCGGACCGCCTCAAATTGGTGCCCCCATTGAGGACAGGCTTGTGTATGTTTTGTGAAGGCTCAACCTTTAGCATAATCAAGTAGCTTGCATGAATCACGAGAATTTGTATGATCCCTTCATTCCCATTGCAAGGCAAAAGGTACACATAATTGTTAGTACTAAGTTGCAATTTCAACGAGTAATTCGTAGAATTTTAGGTCCTCTTAGGTTGGTAGAGATAAACGCATCAGTAAATTCTTTTATTTTGCCTCTCATTAGGTACGACCTTAGTTTGGACGTCTATATTTTTGTTTTGTTTTAAGAATTAGGTCATGCATAGACCATGGATAATGGCCCAGGAATACAGGTTTTTCCCTTTCATTTCACTCCACACATTAGAGTAAACATTGCAATTAGTAGAAAAATCCATTTTCAACAACGTATGGTATTCATGTTTGGTGCCCAAAGAGCAGGAGAAATTCTCGCGTCACCAAACCCTGTCATTCTACCTCTTATTGATTATCATAGGTCATTTGATGTGAATATTTTTATTTTGTTGTAGAATAGATTGCACTTTAGAAAATATTATTGTGTAAATCTTTTAAAGAAAGAAAAAACAAAAACGCGTCACTTTGAAATCAATTCAATGGAGAGCCAACGCCAAATGCCTGGATATCCTCTTTTCTTTGGAGAGCCCGGAGAGGATGCATAATTATTTTTAGCAAATGTCAAGATGTCTTGCCGTATCAAGAGGATAATAACTGATCAAGAACGTGTAGAAATGTTTGAGGTGGTCCTTAGGAAAGATGCTAGTACTTGGTTTGACTCTTTGCCTGAGGAAGTTAAGGGGAATTACACAGAAGTTTTGAATCGTTTTAAGAGATACTTATTTGATCCCCAAAACACTCAAAAACTATGGCAAGACATTGTTTCTCATAAGCAAAAAGACTTAGATGACTACTACTTGTACAAGCAAGAGTTTCTACGTCTTTGGGCTCTATGGATACGAAATGTTGCTAACCCTGGTGATGGTGCAGAATTTTTAAAGAAGGAGAGGTTCATAGCCGGACTCTTTCCTGACCTTAAGGTAAAAGTTGAGGCGGGTGCACCTGCTACTTTTGATGCAGCGGAAACTAGGGCTGTTGAGAAGTATAGGAAACTCAAGTGCTTAAGGGGAGAGGTTCCAATAGAAGGTATTAGACCCAAAGGTAAGTCACAAGCATCAACATCTAGGGAGCTTCCTGAGGTAACGACTGAAGTGATTGAGAAGTTAAATGAATCTTTAAGCAGCCTGTCAATTCACCTTGCACAAGCTGTAGGTCCAAAGGGACAAGCAAAGAAGTCAGAAGAGCGAGATCCACCACGAACTAGGAGAGTCTTGCAATGTTGGAATTGCGGAGAGTCTAGACATGGGATGTATAATTGTCCTTGGCCCCGTGGAGAGCCAGGGAGACCTAACTTGAATTACCCAGTGATGAATGCAGGAGAAGGAGCTGGTCAACAACCAAGGCTTCTACAAAGGCCAAATGGACCAAGACCACCTCCACAAGGGGTAGAAGGAGTTCCACCTTTGCCAGATCCAAATGTGCATGTGGTAGAGGTGACAAACTCAAATGAGGTTGACATGGAAGCAAATGGCATTAAGCGTGGCCGAGGAAAAGGTAAAGAGAAAGAGGGTGTCCATCACAGAGTGACCATGGACAAGGCAAGAAGGCAAAGGAGACCAAGGAAGCTAAGAGGACTCGACGTCGTATCAATCTCCAAGACTTCCCTCTTGGACATGGTATGGCTCCATACAACCTGTTGGAAGACATGCGAGGTAAGGGTCCTGATATCTCATGGCCTCAGTTTCTTGCATTATGCCCACAAGTTAGGAGGGATTTAACAAAGGTAGTTAGCACTAGGAGAAAGGTAAAAGAGGGTTTTCCTGTTGTAAAAATTGCACATGCTGAAATGAACGAGGATATTACACCTGTGCTAGATTGTTACATAAAAGGAAGATTGGTTAAGAAAGGTCTAGTGGATGGAGGTGCACAAATTTGCATCATGACAGAAGGGCTCATGCAAAGACTAGGCATGCACATCCATGAGACACCTGAAATCAAGGTGAAAATGGCAAACAATAGCAAGGCTAGGTGCGTAGGCATTTGTAAAAATGTTTTTGTGGAGGCCTTTGGCATTAAGAAGGCAGTGGATTTCTATGTCATGTCTACCAAGGGAAATGGTTACCCATTTATCCTAGGAAGACCATGGCTAATGAAAATGCGAGCTTTGCAGGATTGGGAGAGTGGAAAGCTAATTTGCAGGAATGACAATCACAAGAAGGTTGTCTTTGACATGAAGGAGCAACACCAGAGGAGCTCCATGAAGAATCATCTCAAAGTGAGACGGAAGAAGGTTGGACCGATAGCACTTCAGAAGAAGAAAGTAGCGGCAACATTACTGAAGAGGAGTCTTCCATCGAAGTCATGGGGGTAAGGTTTAAGCCAAGCAACCAAGAGACCTCTTGTCAAGGCTTGGAGGAGGTAGGTCCTCAAGAGAACGAAGGTGTTCAAGATGAAGGGATGCTGGAAGGTATGCTATCAACAACACTTACAAAGGATGAAAGAGAGGAGTTCAAATGTGTGCTAAGGATGTTTCCTAGGCTTTTTGCTAAAGACTACACAGACGTGCGTGGAGTAGATGTTGTTCAACACAAGATTGAGTTGAAGCCAGAGGCCACACCTAAGGCTCAAAAGCTACGAAGGCTAGGAGTCATTAAGGAGCAGGCTCTACTCAAGGAGGTAAGAAAGCTTCTAGCAGCAGGTTTCATTTATCCAGTGGAGAATTCAGAGTGGGTCTCTCCCGTTGTTGTCACTCCTAAGAAAAACGGCAAGTGGAGGGTGTGTGTGGATTATCGTCCACTTAATGAGGCAACAAAAAGAGATCACTTTCCCCTCCCATTCCAGGATGAGATACTAAATGAGGTAGCTGGTCATGAGAAGTACACTGTGTGCGATGGTTACTCATGTTACTTTCAAATAGGGATTGCATTGGAGGATCAATTGAAAACAACCTTTATCACTCCTTGGGGTTGTTATGCTTTTAGAGTCATGCCATTTGGTCTGACAAATGCTCCTGCAACATTCCAACGTTTCATGAATATGGTGTTTCAAGCATTCTTTGGAAATTCAATTAGGGTGTTCATTGATGATTTCTGTATTTATAGCTCAAAATCATTGCATCTACAAAGGGTAGAAGAAGGTTTAAAGAAGCTCTACGACATGGGAGGTCAACTCAACCCCGACAAGTGCCATATAGGTGAGGATGAAGTAATCTTGCTTGGTCATAAAGTTTCTTACAAAGGCATTGAAGTGGATCCTTCAAAGGCAAAGGCTCTTATTGAGCTACCATCACCCAAGAGTCTTAAGGAGGTCATCTCTTTCATTCAGAAGGTGAAGTATATGTCACGCTTCATTCACTTAGCCTCGGAGTTGCTTCATCCTTTGCAAAAGTTGACACAACAAGTAGAATTTACATGGTTTGATGAGCTTGAAGAGTATTTTTGTAACATTAAAGTCATTTTGTCAGAGCTACCAACACTCATGCCTCCTTGTTGGGAGTACACATTCTTTGTTAGCTCTAGTGTTGGAAGGGAAACAATTGGTGCTGTGTTGCTACAACAAGATCCCCACAGTACAAGGATGCGACCCATCTACTTTGCTAGTAGGGTCATGAATGCTTTGGAGAGAGACTACACAGAAGCAGATTTCATGATGCTTTCTCTCATGTTTGCGATAAGGAAGTTTAGATCCTACTTGCTCCCAAAACCTTTTGTAATCCTCACCGCAGAGAATTTGTTCCCTTGGGTGTCATCTCAAATGAATCTTAGTACTAGGATCTCAAAGTGGATTATGGAGTTGCAAGAGTTTCAATACTCTTTCAAGGTAGAAGATAGTGTGCGTGCACAATTGGCAGGGATTCTCACTTATAGGGTGCATGAAAAGGAGATTAAGGTGCCTGAAGTAAAGACCCTACCATTGCCACCACCAAAAAGTATTCCTAATGCTTTTACCTTGTTCTTTGATGGAGCTTTTTGTCGAGCCGCAGGAAAAGCAGGGGGAGGGCTAGTGTTGCTCAACCCAAGTGGAGAGGTGGTCATGAAAGAGAAGTTCAATCTACCAAGTTCAGCTAGCAACAATGAAGCAGAATATGACACACTACTTCATGGTTTATAAATATGCATTGGCCATGGTATACAACGCCTCATGGTAAAGGGAGATGCACTTCTCATTGTTAAACAGATTTTAGGTATTTGGGCATGCAAGAATGAAAGCTTACGGACAAAAGTTCATGCCATTCGTAGATTGTTTAATCAATTTGAAGAAGTGCAACTATATCATATTCCTAGGAAACAGAATGAAGATGCCGATTTACTTGCACAGCAAGTAGTTACATGTGTTGAGAAAGAAGTGCAGGTCATCATGGTGGCAGCAACTGTCAAGCAACCGAGATACCAGGGATTGGAGTCATTGACTCCCATTATTAGCTACATTTTGGAGGGCGAGTTTCCACAAGACTTCACGAAGGCTCAGAAGAGGAGACTCGTGAAGAAGGCAAGCGCATATCTCTTCCTAGAAGGCTCCCTCTATCAAAGAGGGAAGGATCAAGTGTGCAGAAGAGTACCAACTATCGAGGAAATTCTAGCCATTCTAAAAGGTTTGCATGAAGAGGCATGTGGTGGTCATTTTGCCCAAGAATCAACTGTGAAGAAGATTTTGCTTGCGGGGTATGTTTGGCCAAGCTTGCATGTGGATGTTCAACATTGGTGTAAAAGCTGTCACAATTGTCAGATAAATGGAAATAGAAGATTGGTGCATGGCCCGAGGCAAATAGTGCTTGCAAATGGACCCTTTGAAAAGTGGGGCATTGATGCTATGGGTCCTCTGCCTAGGACAAAAAATGGTAAACTCTACATTCTAGTGGCTGTAGACTATATGACTAGGTGGGTGGAAGCTCAAAGTGTGGCAAGAGTGAATGAGAGGACAGTTAGCAAGTTTGTGTACAATCACATTTGTTGCAGATTTGGCACACCTTTGGAGATTGTTTCTGATAATGGTCCAGGGTTTAAGAAGGGCTTGCTCACAGAAGTTTGTGAAGAGCTTCACATTCTACATCGTCATAGCACACCATACTACCCACAGTCAAATGGTTTGGTGGAGAAGGCTAATGGTGTCATTGCAGGAATCATTAGAAAGATGGTGCAAAACAACACAAAATTATGGGATGACTTCTTAGATGGTGCCTTGTGGGCATATCGAACCACATATAGGGAAGCCACGGAGTTCACACCATTTCACTTGGTCTGTGGTCAAGAGGCTTTACAACCAATTGAGCTAAACATTCCAACAATGCGACTTCATGGCAAATCAGCACAAGATGATCAAGAAGCATGGATGGATCGACTTCTTACCTTAGCCGAGCTTGAGTGGAAAAGAGAAGCAGCATACGAGTGCTATAAGAGGAAAGCCACACAGACAAAGGAGAAGCTTGACAAGAAATTGAAGGACAAAGGCATCAATGAAGGAGATCTTGTGCTAAGGTATGACAATCGACTCGATAATCGTTTTGATGCCAAATTTGAAACTAGATGGCAAGGGCCATACATAGTCAAGAAGGCTTTCAATTCTAGTTACTATCAGCTTATGGACTTGAACGGTAAAGAGCACTCCAAGAAGGTAAACGGGTATCGCTTGAAGCCCTATTTGAGTCGCCTTCTACCAAAGGATCTACCAAAGATCTGTCCAAAGGCCACTGTCTCATGTAAGTATTGTTACATGAAGCATGAGTGTAACTCTAGCCAAAATTATGAGGGGCCAAACAATAAAAATCTCGTCAAGGACTCTGAAGCACTCTCTTTGGAAAAGATGCTCTATGATGGTACATGAATATACCATCATCCAGGGGGAGGGCTAATGATAGCCGTTTTTCGGCTCTTTGTAATTGCCACAGTGAGTTACCTCACCCTACGAAAATCACCCAAACACTGTGGCTATCCCTACCATTTCACTGTATATAGGTGCGTGTGAGTTAGGGGACTTTTCCCATCTCTCCTTACTGAAATAAAAAACCCTCAATTAGCTAGGCATTGGGCTAGTTGAGCCAAAAAAATAAAAAAAATAAAAAATATAAGTATATTATGGCCCATGCGTATGTAAATATTTCTTTGTATATAGGGCCTAAATAAAAGATTTTTTCATAATTATTTTGGTATTTATTTAAATATTTTTACCTAGGTGTGTGTTATTTATGCTCTTTACATTGCCTCACCATTACCACAATTTTTCTTACCATTTTTCATACTCTTTATTCCATATAGAAATATTTTCATGTAAGCTTCTCTTATATTTGGTGTAACTCCACCCCAACAAAAATCCAAAAAAACTAGTTTTATTTATGTGTATATTTTTTCACTATTGTGATTTTTCCCTTCCTACATCTATTTTTTTTTTCTAAAAAATTAGAACACCAAAAATATTTATCTTTTTATGGTAGCCTCATAATGAGAGAGATTTCTTTTGACCCCTTTATATTTTTTCCACTTATATTATTTATATTTGACATGTACATATTTTTTAGACCCCTCAATATTTGATTTTCTTAGTTGTACTATTCACTTATATCATGATCTCAACAATATCTTCAATTATAGACCTACCAAATAAGGTCAAGGGTAGGTGGAATGCATACATGCACTATGGAGGGCTCACTCTTGGAGGTATTCAAAAGAATCATCCAAAGAAGGACCCCACAAGAACCTTGTGCAGTGGAAAAAAACGGTCGGTTTTGCTGAATTTTTAAAGTTCACTTGCTCTTCGAATTTGAAAAGGTGATACAAGCAAAAGTTGTAGCTCGTGGGCTGAACTTTTGCCTCAAATTTTTTCATATTTTTTTGAGCTACGAGCTGTGAGCTATGATTTTATTAGTGGACCCCAGTTTTTCCATGCTATGCAGCCACACTCTCTCTTCCACTTTATCATTTTCCTCTTTCACACACACTTCTCCACTCATCATCCCCACCTCTCTCACCACTCCTCTCTGCACCCTACTCACCTTCTCCTCAACCTTGAAGAATAAGAGAAACCATGGTGAACTCATACCTCCCACACACAATTCCATTCCAAAATTGACCACCTAGTCTCATTTTTCCTCCTCCAAGTTACCCATATCTTTCAAAAAAACCACAAAATTCAGCCTCTTCTCTTAAAAGACAGCATCATGGTGGTTGATTACTCAGCTTCAATTACCTTGTCTCTCAAGGAAGGTCAAGAGTGGAGAAAAAATGTACCGTCAAAGCTAGTGGACCGTCAACAAGCGTCAAAATCGGCCCTACTCAAGACACTTGGAGCATCAACCTTGTAAGAAATCCACCTTTTCTTACCTCTTAAGAGTTTTTCTTCCTTATTTGTATCCTACATGGATCCTCCCATTGTAAATATCCAATTCCATTTGTAAATTAATACTAACTCTACTAACACTAACCCACTATGAAAAGTCCTATCACCTCTATTTCTCTCCTCTCTCTTTCCCCACCAACTTCTTGATAATTCCAAGCAAAATAAATTAGATAAATTGCTGAAAATCTAACCCAACCATGGTTAGAGGAGTAACCCTAGCCTTCAAAATTGCTATAAAAGGAGGGTGTAGCTAGCACAAAAGGGGGGAGCCATAAGCAAGAGCACTATGCTATAGCTTGAGAAGCCAAGCTCAACCTCTCTAGAAGGAGCTCTTGAGTGGAAGCTCATTGTCTTATGCATGTGCATGTGTTGTAATAGGGGATTAGCAAGGGAACTCTATGCCATTGTAAGAGAGAGAGTGATCATTCAATTGAGAGTAGGAAATCTATCATTTCTCCTACTAGTGTAAGCCCAACATTCGCTGAATCAAGGAGGGTGGATTTGGACTAAGCTTGGATACTTTGTCTCCCTTCCAACGTGAAGTAATGGACAACAATGATGCGTAAGTGTCTTGGTGTTTTTTGTTAAGTTCTTGATAGCTTGTCTCTGGTGTTGTCATCAATCTAGCCATAAATCCCACATACTGTAAGAGGGCGACAGGGTGGAGAGGACTCCCCTGGCCTTAAGACAGTGATTGGGGTGGCTTTTCTTGTGATGTGTTGTGGTGAAATTTACGCAAGCTATGTTGAACAAATACTAATCTCACTTTGATTTGTCATGACAGATTTGTAAGAAGGTATTAATGCAACAAGCACCCCCTCCCCCTTTCTCTCTCTTTCTTAAATATATAGTTGTGTTTGCTTGATCATTGCCGATACGTTTCAAAGCAGCCCGAGCACTATCTCTCTCTCTCTCTCTCTCTCTCTCGTGTTTTAGTGTGTGAGAGTGTTCCATTGGTGTTAGGGTTAGTGTAAATTCCTTGCTTGTTTGTGGGTTGCTCTAACGATTCTCCTCTTTTGCGTCCTAGTTCGCTCTTAAACTAGGTGGTGTCCCTTGTGTAGTTGGGATTTGGCTGTGGGTTTGTTGTTTTGGTTTGTGTTTTGTTGTGCCCCAGCCCCATTGAGCAGCACGGGAGCCTTGAAGGGTGTCTAGAGGTTGCTCTTCTTGTTGCCTGCCCCGGACCGCCTCAAATTGGTGCCCCCATTGAGGACAGGCTTGTGTATGTTTTGTGAAGGCTCAACCTTTAGCATAATCAAGTAGCTTGCATGAATCACGAGAATTTGTATGATCCCTTCATTCCCATTGCAAGGCAAAAGGTACACATAATTGTTAGTACTAAGTTGCAATTTCAACGAGTAATTCGTAGAATTTTAGGTCCTCTTAGGTTGGTAGAGATAAACGCATCAGTAAATCCTTTTATTTTGCCTCTCATTAGGTACGACCTTAGTTTGGACGTCTATATTTTTGTTTTGTTTTAAGAATTAGGTCATGCATAGACCATGGATAATGGCCCAGGAATACAGGTTTTTCCCTTTCATTTCACTCCACACATTAGAGTAAACATTGCAATTAGTAGAAAAATCCATTTTCAACAACGTATGGTATTCATGTTTGGTGCCCAAAGAGCAGGAGAAATTCTCGCGTCACCAAACCCTGTCATTCTACCTCTTATTGATTATCATAGGTCATTTGATGTGAATATTTTTATTTTGTTGTAGAATAGATTGCAATTTAGAAAATATTATTGTGTAAATCTTTTAAAGAAAGAAAAAACAAAAACGCGTCACTTTGAAATCAATTCAATGGAGAGCCAACGCCAAATGCCTGGATATCCTCTTTTCTTTGGAGAGCCCGGAGAGGATGCATAATTATTTTTAGCAAATGTCAAGATGTCTTGCCGTATCAAGAGGATAATAACTGATCAAGAACGTGTAGAAATGTTTGAGGTGGTCCTTAGGAAAGATGCTAGTACTTGGTTTGACTCTTTGCCTGAGGAAGTTAAGGGGAATTACACAGAAGTTTTGAATCGTTTTAAGAGATACTTATTTGATCCCCAAAACACTCAAAAACTATGGCAAGACATTGTTTCTCATAAGCAAAAAGACTTAGATGACTACTACTTGTACAAGCAAGAGTTTCTACGTCTTTGGGCTCTATGGATACGAAATGTTGCTAACCCTGGTGATGGTGCAGAATTTTTAAAGAAGGAGAGGTTCATAGCCGGACTCTTTCCTGACCTTAAGGTAAAAGTTGAGGCGGGTGCACCTGCTACTTTTGATGCAGCGGAAACTAGGGCTGCTGAGAAGTATAGGAAACTCAAGTGCTTAAGGGGAGAGGTTCCAATAGAAGGTATTAGACCCAAAGGTAAGTCACAAGCATCAACATCTAGGGAGCTTCCTGAGGTAACGACTGAAGTGATTGAGAAGTTAAATGAATCTTTAAGCAGCCTGTCAATTCACCTTGCACAAGCTGTAGGTCCAAAGGGACAAGCAAAGAAGTCAGAAGAGCGAGATCCACCACGAACTAGGAGAGTCTTGCAATGTTGGAATTGCGGAGAGTCTAGACATGGGATGTATAATTGTCCTTGGCCCCGTGGAGAGCCAGGGAGACCTAACTTGAATTACCCAGTGATGAATGCAGGAGAAGGAGCTGGTCAACAACCAAGGCTTCTACAAAGGCCAAATGGACCAAGACCACCTCCACAAGGGGTAGAAGGAGTTCCACCTTTGCCAGATCCAAATGTGCATGTGGTAGAGGTGACAAACTCAAATGAGGTTGACATGGAAGCAAATGGCATTAAGCGTGGCCGAGGAAAGGTAAAGAGAAAGAGGGTGTCCCATCACAGAGTGACCATGGACAAGGCAAGAAGGCAAAGGAGACCAAGGAAGCTAAGAGGACTCGACGTCGTATCAATCTCCAAGACTTCCCTCTTGGACATGGTATGGCTCCATACAACCTGTTGGAAGACATGCGAGGTAAGGGTCCTGATATCTCATGGCCTCAGTTTCTTGCATTATGCCCACAAGTTAGGAGGGATTTAACAAAGGTAGTTAGCACTAGGAGAAAGGTAAAAGAGGGTTTTCCTGTTGTAAAAATTGCACATGCTGAAATGAACGAGGATATTACACCTGTGATAGATTGTTACATAAAAGGAAGATTGGTTAAGAAAGGTCTAGTGGATGGAGGTGCACAAATTTGCATCATGACAGAAGGGCTCATGCAAAGACTAGGCATGCACATCCATGAGACACCTGAAATCAAGGTGAAAATGGCAAACAATAGCAAGGCTAGGTGCGTAGGCATTTGTAAAAATGTTTTTGTGGAGGCCTTTGGCATTAAGAAGGCAGTGGATTTCTATGTCATGTCTACCAAGGGAAATGGTTACCCATTTATCCTAGGAAGACCATGGCTAATGAAAATGCGAGCTTTGCAGGATTGGGAGAGTGGAAAGCTAATTTGCAGGAATGACAATCACAAGAAGGTTGTCTTTGACATGAAGGAGCAACACCAAGAGGAGCTCCATGAAGAATCATCTCAAAGTGAGACGGAAGAAGGTTGGACCGATAGCACTTCAGAAGAAGAAAGTAGCGGCAACATTACTGAAGAGGAGTCTTCCATCGAAGTCATGGGGGTAAGGTTTAAGCCAAGCAACCAAGAGACCTCTTGTCAAGGCTTGGAGGAGGTAGGTCCTCAAGAGAACGAAGGTGTTCAAGATGAAGGGATGCTGGAAGGTATGCTATCAACAACACTTACAAAGGATGAAAGAGAGGAGTTCAAATGTGTGCTAAGGATGTTTCCTAGGCTTTTTGCTAAAGACTACACAGACGTGCGTGGAGTAGATGTTGTTCAACACAAGATTGAGTTGAAGCCAGAGGCCACACCTAAGGCTCAAAAGCTACGAAGGCTAGGAGTCATTAAGGAGCAGGCTCTACTCAAGGAGGTAAGAAAGCTTCTAGCAGCAGGTTTCATTTATCCAGTGGAGAATTCAGAGTGGGTCTCTCCCGTTGTTGTCACTCCTAAGAAAAACGGCAAGTGGAGGGTGTGTGTGGATTATCGTCCACTTAATGAGGCAACAAAAAGAGATCACTTTCCCCTCCCATTCCAGGATGAGATACTAAATGAGGTAGCTGGTCATGAGAAGTACACTGTGTGCGATGGTTACTCATGTTACTTTCAAATAGGGATTGCATTGGAGGATCAATTGAAAACAACCTTTATCACTCCTTGGGGTTGTTATGCTTTTAGAGTCATGCCATTTGGTCTGACAAATGCTCCTGCAACATTCCAACGTTTCATGAATATGGTGTTTCAAGCATTCTTTGGAAATTCAATTAGGGTGTTCATTGATGATTTCTGTATTTATAGCTCAAAATCATTGCATCTACAAAGGGTAGAAGAAGGTTTAAAGAAGCTCTACGACATGGGAGGTCAACTCAACCCCGACAAGTGCCATATAGGTGAGGATGAAGTAATCTTGCTTGGTCATAAAGTTTCTTACAAAGGCATTGAAGTGGATCCTTCAAAGGCAAAGGCTCTTATTGAGCTACCATCACCCAAGAGTCTTAAGGAGGTCATCTCTTTCATTCAGAAGGTGAAGTATATGTCACGCTTCATTCACTTAGCCTCGGAGTTGCTTCATCCTTTGCAAAAGTTGACACAACAAGTAGAATTTACATGGTTTGATGAGCTTGAAGAGTATTTTTGTAACATTAAAGTCATTTTGTCAGAGCTACCAACACTCATGCCTCCTTGTTGGGAGTACACATTCTTTGTTAGCTCTAGTGTTGGAAGGGAAACAATTGGTGCTGTGTTGCTACAACAAGATCCCCACAGTACAAGGATGCGACCCATCTACTTTGCTAGTAGGGTCATGAATGCTTTGGAGAGAGACTACACAGAAGCAGATTTCATGATGCTTTCTCTCATGTTTGCGATAAGGAAGTTTAGATCCTACTTGCTCCCAAAACCTTTTGTAATCCTCACCGCAGAGAATTTGTTCCCTTGGGTGTCATCTCAAATGAATCTTAGTACTAGGATCTCAAAGTGGATTATGGAGTTGCAAGAGTTTCAATACTCTTTCAAGGTAGAAGATAGTGTGCGTGCACAATTGGCAGGGATTCTCACTTATAGGGTGCATGAAAAGGAGATTAAGGTGCCTGAAGTAAAGACCCTACCATTGCCACCACCAAAAAGTATTCCTAATGCTTTTACCTTGTTCTTTGATGGAGCTTTTTGTCGAGCCGCAGGAAAAGCAGGGGGAGGGCTAGTGTTGCTCAACCCAAGTGGAGAGGTGGTCATGAAAGAGAAGTTCAATCTACCAAGTTCAGCTAGCAACAATGAAGCAGAATATGACACACTACTTCATGGTTTATAAATATGCATTGGCCATGGTATACAACGCCTCATGGTAAAGGGAGATGCACTTCTCATTGTTAAACAGATTTTAGGTATTTGGGCATGCAAGAATGAAAGCTTACGGACAAAAGTTCATGCCATTCGTAGATTGTTTAATCAATTTGAAGAAGTGCAACTATATCATATTCCTAGGAAACAGAATGAAGATGCCGATTTACTTGCACAGCAAGTAGTTACATGTGTTGAGAAAGAAGTGCAGGTCATCATGGTGGCAGCAACTGTCAAGCAACCGAGATACCAGGGATTGGAGTCATTGACTCCCATTATTAGCTACATTTTGGAGGGCGAGTTTCCACAAGACTTCACGAAGGCTCAGAAGAGGAGACTCGTGAAGAAGGCAAGCGCATATCTCTTCCTAGAAGGCTCCCTCTATCAAAGAGGGAAGGATCAAGTGTGCAGAAGAGTACCAACTATCGAGGAAATTCTAGCCATTCTAAAAGGTTTGCATGAAGAGGCATGTGGTGGTCATTTTGCCCAAGAATCAACTGTGAAGAAGATTTTGCTTGCGGGGTATGTTTGGCCAAGCTTGCATGTGGATGTTCAACATTGGTGTAAAAGCTGTCACAATTGTCAGATAAATGGAAATAGAAGATTGGTGCATGGCCCGAGGCAAATAGTGCTTGCAAATGGACCCTTTGAAAAGTGGGGCATTGATGCTATTGGTCCTCTGCCTAGGACAAAAAATGGTAAACTCTACATTCTAGTGGCTGTAGACTATATGACTAGGTGGGTGGAAGCTCAAAGTGTGGCAAGAGTGAATGAGAGGACAGTTAGCAAGTTTGTGTACAATCACATTTGTTGCAGATTTGGCACACCTTTGGAGATTGTTTCTGATAATGGTCCAGGGTTTAAGAAGGGCTTGCTCACAGAAGTTTGTGAAGAGCTTCACATTCTACATCGTCATAGCACACCATACTACCCACAGTCAAATGGTTTGGTGGAGAAGGCTAATGGTGTCATTGCAGGAATCATTAGAAAGATGGTGCAAAACAACACAAAATTATGGGATGACTTCTTAGATGGTGCCTTGTGGGCATATCGAACCACATATAGGGAAGCCACGGAGTTCACACCATTTCACTTGGTCTGTGGTCAAGAGGCTTTACAACCAATTGAGCTAAACATTCCAACAATGCGACTTCATGGCAAATCAGCACAAGATGATCAAGAAGCATGGATGGATCGACTTCTTACCTTAGCCGAGCTTGAGTGGAAAAGAGAAGCAGCATACGAGTGCTATAAGAGGAAAGCCACACAGACAAAGGAGAAGCTTGACAAGAAATTGAAGGACAAAGGCATCAATGAAGGAGATCTTGTGCTAAGGTATGACAATCGACTCGATAATCGTTTTGATGCCAAATTTGAAACTAGATGGCAAGGGCCATACATAGTCAAGAAGGCTTTCAATTCTAGTTACTATCAGCTTATGGACTTGAACGGTAAAGAGCACTCCAAGAAGGTAAACGGGTATCGCTTGAAGCCCTATTTGAGTCGCCTTCTACCAAAGGATCTACCAAAGATCTGTCCAAAGGCCACTGTCTCATGTAAGTATTGTTACATGAAGCATGAGTGTAACTCTAGCCAAAATTATGAGGGGCCAAACAATAAAAATCTCGTCAAGGACTCTGAAGCACTCTCTTTGGAAAAGATGCTCTATGATGGTACATGAATATACCATCATCCAGGGGGAGGGCTAATGATAGCCGTTTTTCGGCTCTTTGTAATTGCCACAGTGAGTTACCTCACCCTACGAAAATCATCCAAACAGTGTGGCTATCCCTACCATTTCACTGTATATAGGTGCGTGTGAGTTAGGGGACTTTTCCCATCTCTCCTTACTGAAATAAAAAACCCTCAATTAGCTAGGCATTGGGCTAGTTGAGCCAAAAAAATAAAAAAAATAAAAAATATAAGTATATTATGGCCCATGCGTATGTAAATATTTCTTTGTATATAGGGCCTAAATAAAAGATTTTTTCATAATTATTTTGGTATTTATTTAAATATTTTTACCTAGGTGTGTGTTATTTATGCTCTGTACATTGCCTCACCATTACCACAATTTTTCTTACCATTTTTCATACTCTTTATTCCATATAGAAATATTTTCATGTAAGCTTCTCTTATATTTGGTGTAACTCCACCCCAACAAAAATCCAAAAAAACTAGTTTTATTTATGTGTATATTTTTTCACTATTGTGATTTTTCCCTTCCTACATCTATTTTTTTTTTCTAAAAAATTAGAACACCAAAAATATTTATCTTTTTATGATAGCCTCATAATGAGAGAGATTTCTTTTGACCCCTTTATATTTTTTCCACTTATATTATTTATATTTGACATGTACATATTTTTTAGACCCCTCAATATTTGATTTTCTTAGTTGTACTATTCACTTATATCATGATCTCAACAATATCTTCAATTATAGACCTACCAAATAAGTTCAAGGGTAGGTGGAATGCATACATGCACTATGGAGGGCTCACTCTTGGAGGTATTCAAAAGAATCATCCAAAGAAGGACCCCACAAGGACCTTGTGCAGTGGAAAAAAACGGTCGGTTTTGCTGAATTTTTAAAGTTCACTTGCTCTTCGAATTTGAAAAGGTGATACAAGCAAAAGTTGTAGCTCGTGGGCTGAACTTTTGCCTCAAATTTTTTCATATTTTTTTGATCGACGAGCTGTGAGCTATGATTTTATTAGTGGACCCCAGTTTTTCCATGCTATGCAGCCACACTCTCTCTTCCACTTTATCATTTTCCTCTTTCACACACAGTTCTCCACTCATCATCCCCACCTCTCTCACCACTCCTCTCTGCACCCTACTCACCTTCTCCTCAACCTTGAAGAATAAGAGAAACCATGGTGAACTCATACCTCCCACACACAATTCCATTCCAAAATTGACCACCTAGTCTCATTTTTCCTCCTCCAAGTTACCCATATCTTTCAAAAAAACCAACAAAATTCAGTCTCTTCTCTTAAAAGACAGCTCATGGTGGTTGATTACTCAGCTTCAATTACCTTGTCTCTCAAGGAAAGTCAAGAGTGGAGAAAAAATGTACCGTCAAAGCTAGTGGACCGTCAACAAGCGTCAAAATCGGCCCTACTCAAGACACTTGGAGCATCAACCTTGTAAGAAATCCACCTTTTCTTACCTCTTAAGAGTTTTTCTTCCTTATTTGTATCCTATATGGATACTCCCATTGTAAATATCCAATTCCATTTGTAAATTAATACTAACTCTACTAACACTAACCCACTATGAAAAGTCCTATCACCTCCATTTCTCTCCTCTCTCTTTCCCCACCAACTTCTTGATAATTCCAAGCAAAAGAAATTAGATAAATTGCTGAAAATCTAACCCAACCATGGTTAGAGGAGTAACCCTAGCCTTCAAAATTGCTATAAAAGGAGGGTGTAGCTAGCACAAAAGGGGGAGCCATAAGCAAGAGCACTATGCTATAGCTTGAGAAGCCAAGCTCAACCTCTCTAGAAGGAGCTCTTGAGTGGAAGCTCATTGTCTTATGCATGTGCATGTGTTGTAATAGGGGATTAGCAAGGGAATTCTATGCCATTGTAAGAGAGAGAGTGATCATTCAATTGAGAGTAGGAAATCTATCATTTCTCCTACTAGTGTAAGCCCAACATTCGCTGAATCAAGGAGGGTGGATTTGGACTAAGCTTGGATACTTTGTCTCCCTTCCAACGTGAAGTAATGGACAACAATGATGCGTAAGTGTCTTGGTGTTTTTTGTTAAGTTCTTGATAGCTTGTCTCTCGTGTTGTCATCAATCTAGCCATAAATCCCACATACTGTAAGAGGGCGACAGGGTGGAGAGGACTCCCCTGGCCTTAAGACAGTGATTGAGGTGGCTTTTCTTGTGATGTGTTGTGGTGAAATTTACGCAAGATATGTTGAACAAATACTAATCTCACTTTGATTTGTCATGACAGATTTGTAAGAAGGTATTAATGCAACAAGCACCCCCTTCCCCTTTCTCTCTCTTTCTTAAATATATAGTTGTGTGTGCTTGATCATTGCCGATACGTTTCAAAGCAGCCCGAGCACTATCTCTCTCTCTCTCTCTCTCTCTCTCGTGTTTTAGTGTGTGAGAGTGTTCCATTTGTTAACCCTCACGGCACACGGACACCCTATGATCTATAAACGTTGTATTATTTAGAGTCAGGTACCGGGCTTGTCGGTCCAATAGGGAAAGGTAGAGTGATCGTCGATGAGAGGCGCACTTTAACTGGGACATTCAAGGGATTAGTTGGTTAAGCATGGGCGCCCAAGTGTGAATGGGGTGAGCTCCTATAAAAGCCAACTAAACCTAATTTTTACTGATTCTCTCATTTGTGCAATTGAAGAGTGCTCTTGCTCCATCTCCATCTTCTTCTTCTTCACCTCCTTGTGTGTGTGTGTGTGTGAGAGAGAGAGAGAGAGGGAGAGTGTGTGTGCGATCGAGCATTACGAAGGCACGACGGCGGTGAAGCGGTTGAGCGCGGCACGGCTGCAGCTTCTTCTTCATCGCGGCGAGGAATCCACCACGAAGGCGAGCGTAGAGCGGTGAGTGACACACCCTTTGTTTCCTTGAGCTTGCTAGTTTAGGCTTGTTGTGTGCTTGGAGCCGTTTGTGGCTCGCACACGGTGTATTGGCAAGTCCCTTGCTTCGACAATGCGGCAAGGAGCGCACTGATCTTATCCAAGCTAGTAGAGAAGTTGAGAGCCTACACCAACACTCTTGGCTATGGAATGCAAATCCAACCAACCATGCTTTAATGCTTGAGCTTTCCATCTTCTCAATCTTCATTACTATGCTATTATGTATGCTAGCAATAAGAGTGATGATAAGTGAGGAACTATTTCTTTCTCCTATGAATGTTTCTTCTTCCTCTTCCCTACCCTCATTCCCTGCTAGTTCTCTGCACCTTGGAAGGTGTTTGAGGCCTTGGGATTGAGGCTGGGGATGGTTAATGTTTTTTACAAAGTCTATGTTATGCTCGTGATGCATGAAGATTTCCATCTTCATTGCTACACCTAGGTTCACAAGGAACACAAAGATTATATTGAACCAAGTCTCTCTTGATAGGAGAAGCTATAATACAAAAGCCTATTGGAGGGGGGATCGGCTCCACATAAATCCGATCCTCAACTGTTGTTGTCAAGTTATCTAAACTCTCTTTCTTGCAAAAGTATTTTTCATACCAAGTTAATTAAGTACTATGATTAAGTTGCTACAGTTAAATAAGTTCACTCTATATGTTCTCAAAGTGGTCTCACAAAAATACTCTCTTTAATTCTCCTAATTCTGCTATTCTCAAAGTTCATAGGCCATTTCCATTACATGGGCCATCCCCAAAGACTAATGACATGCATAGTATAGCTTGGCAATAAGTGATGATGACGATAGACGTAACAAGCAAGTGTGTTGTTTTTTACTTGGGTTATAGTTGATTGCAATTGTAGCACAAATTTAAGGGGCAAGAGATAGACAATTTCTTAACAGGATCAGGCCAGCTGAGGCCAAAGGGTGGTGATCAGTGTTTAGGAAAAGTGTGCTCGGCTTAGCCTTGAACCGGTTGAAAAATCAAAACAGTTAGTTGAAGGGAGGGGTAGAAGGAGAAAATTGGCTTGGAAATTTAAAAAAATAGAGTTAAACTGCAACAAATGCTAAGTATTTTGGAGGATTTATTTTTTGAATCTACTCTAGGAAAAAAAAAGTTGTTTTTGAAACTGATTTTTCCCAAATGCTAGTGGTGATGCAACCAATACATAGGTAGGGTAGTGGACAAGTTGGCATAAACTAAGATAATGATGGGTTGGATAATAACTAAGATAGTGATGATGATGATAGTTAAGATAGTGATGGTGAGTTTTCAACTAGGTAGGTAGGTGTGTGTTAAACATTGGGAGGTATGTGTTGAACATTAGGACTTGTGTAGTTCTAATTGTACAACTAGGTGGGGAGCTATGTGTTGAACATTGGGACTTCTGTAGTGCTAATTGTGTAGGTAGTTTGTAGCGAGTATTTGAGAGGTAGCCTTTATAAGGTGGGTCAAGAGTAATGTAAGGTGGAAGCTAAATAAGCATGCAAGTGTTGTTAGCTTATTTTTCCATGCAAGGCTTTAACAAAAAATGCCACATCATTTATTCAAGAAGACACCTCAAAATAAAGGAACAAATACAAATACAAATAATAATTAAAAAAGGGAGTATTTATAAGAAAATGAAAGGTGGAAAATGATGGGTGATTATTATTGGGCTAACAAAACTAAAGAATATTGTCTAAGCTAATAAATCTTGATAAAACCTAGCACTGTCAAGAAGTGGGTGTGCATGCAAGGAAGGTACCAGGTCTCTAGATATGAGAGCTTGTGAGGAGATAACAAAGGACTCACCTAATGAAATTTAATAGTGCAACCATAGAAGTCTCTCTCCCACACACTCATGTACACATAGAACCCTCAAAATAAGACAAAGATGAAAACATTTAAGCTTAGATCATATGTAATCAAGGGTAAGATGAAAGGGTTTATTGATGCAGTTATAGTGCGGCTAATATTTTCCCAAAAGAACCTGAAATTGTAATTTTGTGCTCACAATGATGTATACATTTTGCCAAGCGATTGGAATGAGTTGTGTATATAACTCTTCTTGGTTCATGACAAATCAAACAAGACTCACTATCTAGAGAAAAATATATATGTGCACATCAAATGAATTAAAATAATCTAGGTGTGGTTGAATAATGGGGTGTGGAGATAGAAGAGTTTCTTGTACTCTTTAAGATGTAAAAAGAAGTACAATTCTTTGCTGGAAGTGAATTTAATAACTTATACACACATTAATCCTAAGAGATTTCACAAAACTTTAAAGGTGAAATTCGGCATTATGTGGGTTATTCATCTAAGATAATATAAGCCTACATGAAAGGATCTAGTTAGGATAGTAGATAGCGTATATGAGAAAGATAAAGATAGAAATAGAGGTACAGGTAGAGATAGAGGTATATGTAGAGATTGATATATGTTTAGAGATAGAAAGAGAGGGAGAGAGAGAATAGAAAATAATGTAAGGGAGAGGGAGATAAATTCAGTTAGAGAGGGAGATAGATGGAGCGATAGAGCAACAAACAATATAAACAGTAACGCCTTACACAATACGCCCACAAGTATGTTGTTGATTTGTTGAAGAATAAATGATTAGTAGCCTTCAACACTTTCTTAGGACAACCAAAATCATTTATTCATGAGTAAAAGATGTGTACGTTAGATGATCACAAGCTTATGGAAATGTGTGAGTATACATAGAAGTTAGGGTCCTCTCTATGTCTCTCATTCACTCCCACTAATATCACTCCATTCACTAACTCTTGACTTATTTACAAGGGAGAAGAGGGTCCTTTATATAGATGGGGAGAACCCTCAAGAGTTCCACTTGATTCAATGTGAGCAAGGGATCAGCAGAGTTGAAAATGACATGTTCTTTTGGTGTGGAGAGCAAGGTGGAGAGGCAGACTGAGGTCCACCCTTTTGATCATATCTCCTCAACCAAAGCTCCAAAAATTATGAAGAATTTTAAGCATATCTTTCAGCTCACAACTTTTATGTTACTTTTTCAGATTTGGATGGGAAGTGGATGCTAAAAATTCCACAAAAACATGTGTTTTTTAACTCTGCAAAAGTCTTTGATTGAATCCCTTTGCGTGAACTTCATCAATATCAATTTAAAATAAAAAATCAAATATGATAAAATAAAAAATAGAAGAAATATAGTATAATCATGATAGCTATAGGATCTAGATATGAGATGAAAGTAGAAAAGTAAAAAATGAAACTCATAGACATGAAGGCTTTTTATCCTCATAAATCTCTACATTAAATTTTAGAAAGTTACCTTGAAGGTAATTAGGTAAATGAAATAGATAAATTAGCCTTTGAATACACACACACACACACACACACACACACACACACACACACACACACACACACACACACACACACACACACACACACACACACACACACAAACACACACACACACACACACACACACACACACACACACACACACACACACACACACTTACATATATTATTGCAAATGCTATCATGCAGGATGCGCATGCCATAGCATGACAACTCTATGATGCAAGTTGTAAGGGTTACGATTGATAAAAGTGTAAAGCTTTCATAATTAATATGCAAGTAGAGATTTAATGATATGTGAGGAGATCATACAAGCATCTATAAAAAAATTCATTGGAATACAACTTAATGAGAATGTACAAGAGTGCTCTTATATAGAAGAACTATTGATGACATAAGGGATGAAATTAGAGGTTACGTAGCACAAATGTTTAGGGTACTACTCTAGATAACATGCCACATAGGATAGTATGCCACGTAGGTATTATGAATTGCAAGGTATTGCATACATCATATCTAGAAGTAGGTCCACAGGAAATAAACATGCCCACCCAACATGCTCTGGCTGAAAGAGGTTTTGATTATGGGCCACTTCTATGGACCAACTGCTAGTACCAAGCTTTATAAAGGTCAATGCAATTCAAAGGATGAAAGAGACATGCACTAGGGTTAAATAAGTTTTGTATTGAATGTTTTATTGAAAGGAAAAATTTTGTATAGAGGGAAGAGCATACAATAGCTAAATGAAAGCTAAAGAGCTCCTACATTGAAGAAATTAAATTACAAGTATGGGAGGCCAATCATTGTGACTATTGACACTATCCCTAAAGGTATTGTTTGGAAAATTAGACATGATGATGATCATGGAAATGGGTATACAATAAGGTTTCATAAAAAAGTGTTGAGTGCTCAACAAAGGGCATATACACAGGTAAAAGGAGAGCTTTGGGGTGTTGAAACCGCCCAAAGTGTTATAAAGAATAATTTGTAGGTACTTTTGTGATCATAGAGACAAATCTATTACCTTTAATTGGGATAACCATGAGTTTCTCTATTCCTAATATTGCTATGCTACACCAGATTTCTTACATAAAATATTTGAAGCCTCAATTTCATCATATTAGAGGAAAAGACAATCAAATTTCTATCAAGGGCTAGATTCAAGGATGAAGAACATATGGTTTCAAAAAGAGAGGATGTCGGATTGAATCTCCTTACCTCCTCAAACTTGCATGCACAATGTGGGAATTCTGTTTATGCACTTTATTTTATTTTTGAAGATATGTACAAGAATGAATGGATCTTAATTAGGAAGTAATTCAACATGTTGAAAAAGCAAGAACAATGGAGTGAATAGGAGTTCAAGAAGATTAAAAAAGAAACCTTACGGGTATTTCTTGTAGGATGGGCTTTTGTGGAAGCATCCAAAGCAAAGAAGAAGAATGCTACAATGAGTGATCTATGATAGTACAACTCAATCACAGGTTATCAAGGAGTTCCACAAATCATTATGGACATGACATGGAGATGTTTGGCTGACTTTTGCCAAAATTTAGAACTGGTATTGGTAGAAAGTTATATACAAGGAGGTGGTACAATTTTTAGAAGCTTGCATAGTGTGTCGAACATATTCAAACATAAAACATTGAGATGGATTGCCTACATACTCACTATCCATGCATTTTAAACGGGGTTTTTATTTAGCTACCATGCCTATAGATATATGATAGATGAGATACAATGTTCTTGCTGAGGAGAATTTCAAAAATCAAGTTGAAGAGAGAGCTTTGAGGACTAAAACTACCCGTGTGTATGCAAGTTTATTCTTGAGGATGTGATATTCAGGGAGGAATGCAAAGGTCACATAAGGGAATGGCTTTAATTTTTGCCTTATGCTTTATGGGTAGATTGCATTACACATGGCATGGCTACAAGTTTTATTCCAAGAGACCTGATGTATAGACAAATTCCTATTGTGCCTACAAAAGAGGTAGTGGTCACATGGAATGTATTGCCTTGGGATGCTAGGATTAGTAGAGAAAAATTTCTTTCTTTGAGGATTTGTCAACTAAAGAAGAGAAGCAAGGATATTGAAGCTCAGCAAAAACAAATTTAAAGGATGCTTGTTTGAAAAAATAGTCCTTTTGATAAAAGCACCATAATATTGAGGCCAACTGTTATTCAAGTAAGAGAGTGGGTTTTAGTTTATCATAGAAATTTGAATAACCAATACACATCCATGCAATAACCAATACACATCCACTGAGCAACATCCATGGCGCTTTGGTCCATATGTGGCTAAGCATGCTTATCCAATGCTACTTATATGTTGTGTGAATTGGATGGTGTAGAGTTGAAGCTTTTGATTGCAAGAAAGTTTATAAAATTTAATACAAAGCGGAATTCAAAGATTCATATTGAGGATGAAAGATTGGAAAAAGTGCTTGAGAAGATTAGGTTTTGGATGATGAATAAGTTTTTCTTTATGGGAATGCTAATTTCAGTGAATTCTACAATTAGCACATGGAGAAGAGGTGCAAGATTAGAGGATGATGTTTTTATGGGAATGCTAATTTCAATGAATTCTAAAATTGTCACATGCCGAAGAATGTGCAAGATTAGAGGATGAATGCAGTGCCACTTTGCATGCTCGATGTGAAAAAATGAGTTCAAAATGTATTTTTGGGTTTTTGTTTGGGATATGGTTTGTTTCAATCAATTGATTACAATAATTTTCTAAAATATATAGATGTATTGAATTCTTTTTGGCTAAGTTTGTAGTTAAAATGATGCATTACATAAGAGTTGGTGTGATTAAGTGCTTGATGTGTGTGCCAAATGTGGTAGCTAGATGAGATGGATCGGATGTATTTTATGTCAAGAAAAAAGTTGAATGAGTAGAATTTGAGTCTAGGAATGCTTGACGAAGTTCTTGATGTGTGTGCCAAATGTGGTAGCTAGATGAGATGGGTCGGATGTATTTTATGTCAAGAAAGAAGATGAATGAGTAGAATTTGAGTCTAGGAATGCACCTTATATTTAGGGGCTTCAATGAAATTAGGATTAGCCCTAATAAAAAGAAAATAGCTTTAGCTATGTGATTTTATGGCTTTTTGGAACCCCATGGATGCATGTCAGGTTGATGTAATGATGGAGATTTTTGGGGATTTGTGGTCCAAAACTAGAGATTGCATGGGCCTTTAGCTCAGGGTCCAATCACGTTTAAAGCACCCACCCTTGGGCTTAGATTGAAGAGTTTATGGACAGAAAACCCGTGAGGGTAATCTTGTGAAAGTTTTTGGAGTCCTAAACGAGTGATTAATAGGCTCGATGGGGTTACTAAATGTAAAACCTGTATATCACGTGCATTCAAGGAAAACCCCTTACCTGTGAATTTTTCACCAATAAAATGAAACCTTTTCCTATTCAATCTGTAAAAAAAACATCAAGATAATTTTTTCAACACCCTTTTGTATGTGAAAATGTGAATAAATATAGAATAAAATAATTCCTAATGCTGAACCCACTTAATAATCATTTTTCTATTGTAGTGAACCCCCCCCCCCCCCCCCCCCCCCCCCCCCCCCAGGGGTGCCATGTGGCACCCCTATAAACCCACACGCAAATTTTAAAGAAAGTGGACTCATAGTATATTTACGAGGAAGGAGGTCTCCTCATAAGCCACACACACACACACACACACACACACACACACACACACACACACATACACACACACACACACACACACACACACACACACACACACACACACACACACACACACACACACACACACACACACACATATATATATATATATATATATATATATATATATATATATATATATATAGAGAGAGAGAGAGAGAGAGAGAGAGAGAGAGAGAGAGAGAGAGGTCTATTCTCATTGGGTGTATTGTTCATTGACATTATGGATGTGTACCATGGGTTGGCGGGTAGTGGTGCTCTTGAGGGTGTAGCACCCATACATGTAGGCCTTATGCTAATGGGCATACACATGCGATGAAATGATGTAGAGAGGTTGTCATGGTGCCATGACAACCCCAATGGTGTTGTGTTCTTTGGTTAGAGAAAATCAATAAGTGATAGTGATTATCAATTGTTGTCTCTAATTCTCTCTTATTTTTCTTAAATCTATATTATTTTTTTAAATCTTTTGCAATTAGCACTAAATTAATCTAATCTACATCCTACTAGGCTTTGTTCTAGTCTAAGCTAATCTCTACTCGGGGCAAGAGTTTTTGTGCCTACTCGATCACCCCTAGGGAACAACATGCTTTGACAACATTCGTCACTCCCACTCCTTGAATACCTCTTGTGCCCCACATTTGAAACTGCATTTACCTATGATCGGGGGATTATTTCCATAAGGCGTAGTTGTTGTATTGCTCAAGAAATTGCAACTTGACATGTTGTTTCATGTTCTTGCATTTGTGAGCACTCACTGATACCATGGTTAGGATCATTACAATGATAGAATCCTCAAATTTTCATGTCGTCATTCATGTTTCCTTAGCCTTAGCCAAATCCTTTATTGAATCCTCTTTAATATGCATCACTACCTTGGCCTCTCCTAGGCTGGTTCTCAGCAAGTAGGATTTACATTTCTAGTTTGGCAACCATGACAATCATATGTTGATGTATGTAGCATTGACCTCACACTTGTGTTAAGTCACAATTGCATGTTTTGGGTTGTCAAGTATTGTTGAGTCGGCATTGGAGCTACACGAGTGTCCTATTGAGCATAGATTTTTTAGCAATGAGGTTGAGAAACAGGTGCATGTATGGGTAGGGTGTGATGACCACATGAGTTGGCTGACCACAAGTCAACGTGTACCCTAGCACACTTGTCTGGGGAAAACACTCCAAGGCATCTTTTTTGGACATTCTAGGTCTATGTGGCCTTCCATAGCACATTTCCCATACCAACTACGGGGTCAAATTTGGTAATGCAAACTTGCTATCTGCAATACCCATGACTATACCAGTTGCTCCTCTCTGAGCCTCTAGGCTAGTTGTAATTGGAAATTGTCAATTTACATTCTGCGTATCCATTGAGGAGCCAAAATTCCGGCATTGGTTGTTTAAGGAGCACTTGGTGGTACAATTTGAGCCTTGATTTTTAGTTCCTTGACCACTTTCTACACTAAAGTGTCAAGAGTCAATGTGCTAAGGTTAATGCCAATATAAGGGTCATCGTTATCCAATCCTCGAATGAAAGACACACACTACACCAATTTTTAAAGCCGATTTTCTACATCCTTGGAGAGGGGGTCACTATAAGTAAGCCCTCCATATCACGTGCAGTCAAGGTTTATTTTAGAAACCCCTTACCTATAGATTTTCCATGAATAAAACACACCCTTCTCCTATTCAATCCATGTGAACCTCTTTTGTTTGGTACCCTTCTATATATTAAAAAAAGGGTAAAATATATGGTTTTAAGACCCCTTATTTGTAACTCATGTCCTATATTAACATTTAAGTGAAACCCCCCCCCCCCCCCCCCCCCCCCCCCCCCCAAAACCCCCCTTCCCTTGAGGCTACATTTAACAAATTGATCACCAGCTTTCTTATCTCTACCACATATAACAAATACATAGATGTGTTGTTCGATGTTAGGTTGTTCAAGGTGTTCAAGACATGAGTTGCAAACTCTCTTTTAAGCTCTTTGTAAGTGTTCAATCCCATATATTTTTTCACCCTTTCTTGCATTACATCCATCATTGTAGTTATGAAAGTGTGCCTCATATGAAACCTTTTTTATCATTATTAATACATTTCCATTTGAAGTGAAGGAAGTTATTGGAAGTTTAAACACATATCCCCTGGTGAAAATAGCCCATTCTATATCTTGAAACTCATCCATGACCTCCTCCACATGTGCATGTGTCTCACGTCTTCTTTGTTGGCACGAAGTCCACTCAAAGGGACTACTCATGATATCTCACTTTGATGGATTCACCTTGGGGCATGTGCAAAATCAAGTGTACCCACTTTTGATAGTTTGTGTAGACTTGAAGTCCCTCAAAAAAGACATTTTATGTAGATAGTATGGCATATTATGATAGTTGTGCCCACACAAAATTCTATGAGGTGTTTTTATGGAACAATATAGGAAACCCCAAATATGTTGAGAGATGTTTTTTTTGCTTTTGATCTCATGAATGAAAGAAAAATCATGCTTGCACAAAGTGTACAAAGACAGTGTTTGTTAGTAATCTCTACGTATGTGGGCCACTTGTGCAGGGTACAAAGTTTTGTTGTTTTTGTACATAGAAGTGTCAAGACTTTAAAGAGTGAGTGAAACTAACATATGAAGAAAATTGAACTTTCTCTTAGATTTGGGTCATGAGTAAAGGTTAAAATTCATTAGGGAAGAAGAATCTCCATCTTCACAAGGGTGGGGGTTTTATTGTTGTGGAGGTGCCCCTCTTGCTTTGCGAGATCCTGGTGTGGTGAGTTGAGCACGTGTCCCTCCTCAATGGGATGATGAAATTGGATGCTTAGCTCTTCATATTGACCTCTCTTCACCTTTTTTTGAGTTATCGTAGCTGTGTCATGTACAACTCTATGTGATGATGTAGCTAGTTGAGGGTAGACTATGTGTTGTACTTTGCTTGTAGATATGCAAAAGGGCAAGGTTCCCCAAAGTTTTCCATCACGTTTCTCTAATACTTTATTTTTATTTTTATTGTTTCAAATTGGGCTTGATTTGAATGGGTTTTGGTCATGCTGTGTGTATATATGGGAGCATCTATGGAGTCTCTATTAGCACATGGAAGGGCGTTTGAAAAAAAAATGAAGCCCTTTGTTTTATTATAAAAAGTGCAAAGGTTTTTTTTTCTTATTTCTTCTTTGACTTTTTTATCGCTTTGCTTACTTTATTGGGAAACCAAGTATAGGGGGAGTTGTAGTGGTGTAGAGGGAAGCTATTCGGAGCTAGTCTAGGCCTGACTGTGTAAGGTTGAAAAAATTGTGTGAGAGGAGATCAACCCATATGCTCTTGAGAAATATATTCTCCTCATCTTCTTTTCTTTGTGATGGTTTGAGGTGTTTCAAAAGCCAACCCCCCAGTCCTTCACATATACTAGTACCCAAGAGAGTTTTTGTTTTTGCTGCTTGTTTCTTAGGTTGAAGTCCACTTGGGAGTCAACTCTAGGCCTTCCCTAATCTTGGTTCTAAGATGATTTGAAATATTTTGATCACTTAAAGTGGTACTTGGAAGCTTGTGATAATGTATTTGAGAATTATGGATAAAAAGATGACCATAAACAAGGTTTAATCTTTATGTTTGCTTGCCCAATATAGGCATTCTAAATTCTTACACGTACTTCAAAAGTATGTTTTGGATGATGCTATATATGAGACATGTGGTAATAACTAGAAAAAATAAATGATGTTCTTGTGAATTTTAGCAAAGGTATTTCACATGCAATGAAGAGTATGTTGATGAGTATGCATATTTAAGGAAGAAATTGTGTTTGATAGCACATGCAAATTGTTAATGTCAATTTTTGATATGAATAAGATCATGTGGGCAAGCCTTTGGTGGATTATGGAATATGGATACTTAAGATGGGTTTTTGTGAGAAGAAGATGATACATGAGAATGAAACAGCGAGTGGATGTATGGAAGGTAATGCCATAGATGAGGTTGACACTTTTTATGAAGATTCACATGCTAAAACTTCTCTCATGGATACTTCTCTTGGTGATGAAAGTTATGATTTTGATGACTTTGATGTTGATTAGATCCCTTTTCTATAAATGATTTTGAGGTGGATGAAGAGTATGTGTCTATATATGTCTTGTTTGATGAGGATGATTTGGTATGGAAAGCTATGGAATCATACGCTATGGATGATGCATGTGATATGGGTTGTAAAGACTTTCCTTTTAACTACGAGGATGCTGATATGGATGAGTTCTATGGTCTACAAGACCCTCATGCTATGCTTGTGGTTGATGAAGACTTTGTCTTCACATATGGGTTGTTTGTTTGATGAGGTACACATGGTTGTCACTAGTGATGATGAAAGTGCTTGTGCAACAAGTGATTCATTGGTGTCTCATGAATCTTTTGATTATGTGCAAGTGGAGTTATTTGATAGTGATCAATATCCCATTTTTATGCATGAGATGGTGTCACATGTCTATGTTTGGCTTGTTTGAGGAGGTAGAGAATGTTTCTATTGATAATGGGCATAGAGATGAGGAGCATGCATTTCTTGAGAATTATGGTATGGTCATTGGTGGTCGTACGTCTCTTGTAATTGTTTTTGAGATGCAAACAAGTAAGGAAGATACTATGAGGTATGATGGCATGGATGGTGAGAAACAAGGCTTTGACGCTAGTTTGCCTCTAGTTATGCCAAGACAAGGATGAAATGTATTGTTTCGTGGGCAATATGTGAGCTAATTTTATGGAATGATGTGGGATAGCCCAAAGAATTTGAGAGATGTTTTTTATTTCTTTTGAACCTCATAGATGCAAAAAAAAACATGCTTGTACAAAGTGTACAAAGGTGGTGTGTGTCAGTTGTCTCTATGCATATGGGCTAGTTGTGCAAGGTACATCGTTTTGCTACTTTTGTACATAGAAGTGTCAAAATTTCACAGAGTAAGTAAGTGCACTTAAAATATGAAGACAATTAGACATTTTATCAGCTTTGGGTCATGTGGAATTTATCAAGGGAGAAGAAGCTCCATATTGAGGTAGCCTATGGTGAAGGAAGGGAGTTTTGTTGTGGAGGTGCCCCCCTTGCTTTGTGAGATCTTGGTGTGGTGAGTTGATAGAATGCCTCTCCTCAATGATCAGATGAAAGTGGGTGCTTAGATTTGCATATTGACCTTTCTTCATCTTGTTTTGAGGTATGGTACCTATGTTGTAACAACTCTCTGTGGTGAAGCTAGTTGAGGGAAGACTATGTGTTGCAATACGTTGCTTGTACATATGCAAAAGGACAAGGATCCTCCCAAGTAATCCAACACTTATTTTGAGATTCTTTTTTCTAAATCTTCTTTTTTTCAAATTGGGATTGATTCGAATGGGTTTTGGTCAATCTATGGGTATATATAGGAGCACCTATGGAATCTCTACTGGTACATGCAAGGGCGTTTGAAAAGAAGTGAAGCCCTTGGTTTTATTAGCAAAAGTGCAAAGATTTCAATTTTTTTCTCACTTTTTTCCTTTGATTTTATTGATCCCTTTGCTACCTTTAGTGCAGCCAAGTATAGTGGGAGATGTAGCAGTGTAGAGAGAAGCTAGTCGGTTAGGGTTAGTAGAGGTTGAGTGTGTAAGGTTGAAAAAATTCATGAGATGAGAAATCTCTCTTCATCCTCTTTTCTTTGTGGTGGTTTGAGATGTTGTAGAGGCCAGACCCCCAATCCTTCAAAATGCATAGCCAAGAATACATTGAAAAGTCCGTAAGTTTAAATGATCGAACAAAAAGAGTTCTTTTTGTGTGCAAAGACTCTCCAGCTCTAAGTTGTCATGTGATGTCACAATATTATGATCCAAATAAATATTTTCATGTACTCTCATGCTGCAAAAGTTTTCTTGTATATCAATCAAGCACGTACTCAAGAGCATAATTTGATTTCTTGATATAAAAAAGTTGGCTTTTGTGTATTTTTAATAAAATACCTTTATAAGAATATTTTTTAATATACTTTTATTTTTCTACAAAAGATATCTATAGATGCGGAGTTCATTTCACAAGATCTTACAATCATTTGATAGATATAGCGACAAGAAATGTGGCCATATTGAAAAACCAAACTTTGATAGTTAAAATTTCACTATATCTTATCTTTTTTGAAAAAAACACATTATTTTATTAAAATATTGATTTAAGTTCAAATTAAATCAAAATAGATATAATATTATGATTTTTTATTATGGTTTTCATACGTATTATAGTGCATGGTGCAAGTTTTCCATAGAAAAAAAAATGATCCAAAATAACTATCGTAAGCCCATCTTTCACCCATTTTTGTTAATCTGATTTCTTTAGTCCACCTAAGGTGTGAATCCAAGGATTATGCATGTTCCAAATCTACTATTTTTTTATCCTTGTGCAATCCAAGTGTTTTGCCTAGTGTCTCAAACGAAGTTGTCCATACAAGGAGAGTCCACAATCGCAAATGTTGCATGTATGTTAAATATCACACTCAGTACCCTACTGTGCAAAGTAGGTACACCTGATCTTGCACCATCCAGTGTGGGCTTGAAATTGTAGCATACATCATGGTTTCCAAAAGTGTCGGATCATGAGGGCCAACATGGGTGATGTGTATGATGAGTTATTGTGAATTCATGCATGTGTTGTGCAGTACTCTCGATCTGAATACAAGACAAACACTACACATGGGAGCAAGAACATTTGTATTCTATGATACAATGATGAAGGAATGGATACATTCTCTATTTACTTGCACGCCTATGTGGGTTGCTACCAAATGAGGATCACAAAATCTGAACCAACAAAACATCTAATGATTGGTCCTTGCCGATGAACATGTTCAACCAGCAATATGCTCCTACCAAATTGATTTGTTCTTGTGAGTGTGTGTGAAGTTGTAGTCCTAAATAATCCATTGTATGAGGGTAGAATTGTGGAGAGGACTCCCCAAGCCCTAAGATAGTGCATGGGATGGCTATTTTGACTCTGTAAATTTTAGTGGGGGTTCATGGGGGTTTTTCCCTCGGGGTATTAACTAAGAGTTATCATATGTTATCACATGATAGGGGGTTCAATAAAGCAAAAAATATAGATTTTGCAAAGCAAGGTCTCGTATATAGGAGTCAAAAAGTCAATTTTGGTGCATGTAGGTGACGTCTCCCTAGTACTACTAGTGAATCCCCCCAATTTTGGTTGATGTAGGTGACGTCTCCCTAGTACTACTAGTGAATCCAGTGAATCCCCCAAGCATTTTGAGGACTTGATTCTAGTAGAGACTATGATTCTTTGTTTATGTGTGTTTGTGGTTTGATTTTAATGAGCTCTAGCTTTGTGTTGATGAAGTTAGATCCTTGTGATGTGTATGTTTAAGCTTGTCAATTTAGTGAAATAAAATTGTGCTCTCTCCCTCTCTCTCTCTCTCTCTCTCTCTCTCTCTCTCTCTCTATCTATCTATCTCTCTCCCCCCACATCCTAGTTCATGGCATCATAAAACTAGGTGACGCCCTTACATATTCCCATTTGTGTGTGTGTGTGTGTGTGTGTGTGTTATTGTTGGAATTTGTGTGTTGGCTATGCTTTAGGCCCCAAGCCCATGAGCAGCATGGGAGCTTTGAGAGGTTTTTAGAGTCCACTTCTCATGTTGCTTTCCCTAGACTACCTCAGTGGAATTCTCAAGCACATTATCCATATCAATTTCTATCTTCAAATTTTGATCCAAGCGCATAGCAATAAGTTCACGATTAATCATACCATACTTTGATAGCATATCCATATACTTCCTTTAAGGGTAACATATCTCTCCCAAGCCCTTTATGTCACACTCTTGCTTTAAGAGGCTCTTTACATGCTCAATTTCAACTCCCTCACGATTTCCACCAACAATGAAATCACCATAGATGTGTGTGACACCATAGATGTGTGTGATCACAATACCTACCTCATTCTCATGCACATACAAGAGTGATCCACATGAGCCATACAACAACCAATATTACTCATTGAGGCTGCAATCATCTCATGCCAAGCTCCAAGTGCTTGCCTTAGCCCATGAAGTGCTTTTTTGAGCTTATATACATACTCAATATGTCTCACATCCTCATATTTCTATGGTTGCTCCATATTCACCTCTTCATGCAAGTCACCATGTAAGAATGCATTCTTCACATCCATTTGATGTAAAACCCAACCTTTTGCTACCACCACTACAACAATGGTATGGATAGTGGCCATCTAGTCCACTTGCCTAAATATATCCTCAAAATATTAATATGAGGATCTTCTTACGCAACATAATGACCATGTGTGTGTGTGTGTGTGTGTGTGTGTGTGTGTGTTGGGGGTGGGGGGAGGGCAATGTGAGAGTGCACATTTTGGATGGATGGAGAGAGAGAGAGAGAGAGAGAGAGAGAGAGAGAGAGAGAGAGAGAGAGAGAGAGAGAGCAAAGAGTCAATATCGAGATGCTTTATAAACATAGAAGGACAACACGGAAAGTAAACTTTAATGTGTGGTGTGAGAGAAAAGGGGGGACATGCACAAAGAGTTAACGTACAAAGGCTTATAGCACAATAAGTGCAACAAACAATGTAAATTTTAAAATGTCCCAATAATGCCTTACATTCAGGATGTAATAATAAAGTGAAACATTACCCCGGAGCGTCCACTAGGAAATATGTAAGATAGCACGTGCAAACAAAATAAGGGATTTATATTCAGGTACATTTACAAAAAAATGTAACATAAAGGTTTCTTTACTTGAGAAAGTGACAATTTTCATACATGAGGGCTAGTTTTTTTCAAAAATCTATGCTCATTATGTGGAAATTTTAAAGATTCCATCTCTACTTTATCTTTCATTCCATGCTTCAAAACTACACTCCATGCTGCAACCATGCAACCATGAGAGATTGATCGGATTATGTCCGAAGCCATGAAATTAAGAAAAACATAGTGTTTCCCCATGAACCCTTGTGCACCACTTTTGTATCACTAGTTAGCATGTCTGGCCTTGACTCTACTAGCAGCTCTCATTGTGTGTCTCCTTCGACTGCCTACAGGATAAGTAGGCTCTACAGCTCCACTCTCATGACTCACGCCTGCTCGAGCTTCTACCAGGCATCCCCTCCATTTGTTTCTCTTTTAACTCAAGATGAAGTATCTTCTAATATTTTCCTTAAAGAGATTGGTTTTTACATTGACATGGGGCTACCTACTATTCTTGCTCTATCCTACATTTCATTAAGTGGAATCTCTTGGGATTCCTTATTCTTCCCTTTCCCCAACATCAACATGTTTGCCTGAATTATGTCCCCATGCCTACGCCAAGTGCATTACATTCTACTCCCATGCTATGGACCCGTGAGATGCTCTGAAAGGTTATGGCAAAAATGGTTAGTGGTTTTCATGACTAATGACACTTATTCATTATACTTGGCTAATTGAGACGACTTAATCAAGATGACATGACAATGATACAAAACAAGATTCAATTAATACAAAGTTCTAGATGCTCCTATAGAGAGCTAGAGGAGAGGTCTCTACATCATCGCTTATGTCAGATAAAGTGTAGTTGGATGCCATGTGTAGAGTAGGTTTATGTAGGCTAGATGGCTCAAATACTAAGTGTGCATTCCCATGGGTAAAGCTAGGCAAAGTGTGGAAGTATTTGTATGGTGTGAGGATGTCTCACATCCCTAACAATCCTCCACTATGTGAGAAAAATGAGCACGCACCATGTGTATGTGCTTCCTTAGGGTCGGTGTCTCCCATAGGAAGTATGGCTACAAAGTATGTCCTCCCCTAGAGAAGTGTACTAGTAGGGTATAGTACCAAAAACTCCTCCCCTTGAGAGTAGTAGGCAACAAGGTCAACTACGTGATAGGTCAAAATCAAAATGGTGCTTCACATATGTGTCTCTGATGTCGGAGTGTCAAATGATAACATTGATGCTTCTAGATCTTCTATGGGAAGCTGTGAGAGTTGTTCCAAATGTTTCCATTGCAGATTTTGGTAATGGTAAGCTATGATTGCCTCCTCCAAGTTGTTCTCTACCACTTATTCATCAAAGCTTGGTGGAATTTCATCCAAATGCATGAAGTGTCCCTCTTCTCCTTTTTGCGTAGTGGACATAGTCGAAAAATATATGCAGAAGGTGCAAACTTAAATGACTGCTTTAATGCAACTTGGACGTCTTACCAAATAGACAGAATCGGCATAGTGTGTGTCATCCGATGATACAAAGGATGAAAAATGAATACAAAGTGCAAAGTTAACCATCTTGGCACAAGCTGAAGACCAACTATGTCGAGATCATTTTGATGCTTCATGCGAAAGCCTCTTATGCTAAGGCCAATGGCTTTAAATTTGCGGGATCACAATGGTTGTTGAAGCGGGACCAAGGTGGGAAGATTTCAAAAAAGGTTAACAAATGGAAAGATTATTTCTGTGTGTCAAAGCATTACTGTAGAAAGTAGTCTCATGATGATGGAGCATGTGACACAATGAAAGATGCAATGGGGACACAATAGTCGAAGCGATAGGCTAGGAGCTTATTGCAGTTAGCTTGTCATGGGAAATTGGTCAAGGTGATAAGAGAGATCACCAGCCAGAAATGCTTCCCTATGACTGTGGGCAAGTAGCGTGGCCCAAGATGTAGCAAAAAATAGGACTTGAGATGCAAAAGGTGAGCACACAATGTGTGCATGACTAGATAAATCGAGAAGTGCAATGGCGGATTCATGTTGGAGAGGGGGAATAGGGGAACACACCCGGCACAAAAACAAAGGCCTCTCTGTAGCTCAAGGTATCCAAAACACCCCTATCCTCTCACAAAACACCTTCAAAAACACACACTTTACACTAGCAGATTGTCCCCTGCTCACTTCCTAATACTTACATTGTCATGAAATCTAATATCTAACCAACCCAAATGATTTTCTCATATTAAACTGATCATTTAATCTGGGAGAATAAATGGGAACAAGGGTTAGAATATAGACATGTGCTTACAGGTCTATCTCAAAATGGGGCCAATGTAAAGGGGTTCAAATGAGAGATGGTATGTCAAAGAGCAAGGCTAACCAATGGAGCTTAAAAGACCTTAGGGTTAGCTTCATTAAAGACCTCCAAAGGCTAGTGTTAAAAGTCCTTTGACCTTAGGTAAGCTAGGGTTGAGCTTGAGGTGGGAACCCGGCCCAAGCTTGAGGTGCTTGTCGTGCTTGCTGACTAAGGTGCTTGAGGTGCTTGTCTTGCTTTTGTCAAGCTCCTCCTCACGTTGCCCTCATGGTGTGCCTAAAGCCTATTGGTTGGCCTCCAAAGGGGTCCAATGATAAATTAGTTAATTTAATTAATTTTTTAGAATTTATCAAGTCCTCTCTCTAAAAGGAGAAAGGGGGACACTTGTCCCAATCCTACCCTTGCTGCTTGATATGCCTCTTGCAGGTGATTGGCTAGGCGTGGATGAGTCCAATGAGTTTCAAGCATGAGCTACAAGTGGGGGATCGACCAAAGAAATAAGGGGGCTAGCTTGGGAGGGGTATGCCCTCCCACACACACACTCACACACACCCTCATTATGTGAAGTGCAAAGTTCAAGAGCTCCATCTCCTTCTCTAAGCTAGTAGAGAAGTTGAGAGCCTACACCAACACTCTTGGCTATGGAATGAAAATCCAACCAAGAGCCATGCTCCAATGCTTAAGCTTGTCATCTTCTCCATCTTTATTACTATGCTATTATGTATGCTAGTAATAAGAATGATGATAAGTGAGGAACTATTTCTTTCTCCTATGGAATGTTTCTTCTTCCTCTTCCCTACCCTCATTCCCCGCTAGCTCTCTCCACCTTCCAAGGTGTTTGAGGCCTTGGGATTGAGGCTTGGAATAGTTAATGCTTTCTACAAATTTTATGCTATGCTCATGATGCATGAAGCTTTCCATCTTCATTGCATCACCTAGGTCACAAGGAACACAAAGATTGTAGTGTACCAAGTCTCTCTTAATGATAGAATCTATAATACAAATGTGTATTGGAGGGGGGATTGGATCCACATAAATCCGGTCCTCAACAATTGTCATGTTCTCTAAACTCTCTCTCTTGCAAAAGTATTGCTCATGCCAAGTTAATTAAGTACTATGTTTATGTTGCTACCATAAAATAAGTTCACCCTCTATGCTCTCAAAGTAAATTAACGAAAATTATTTTCTAAGTTTCCTAATTCTGCTATTGTCAAAGTTCATAGGCCATTTTCATTACATTGGTATCAAAGCATTTGGTTTCTCTTTTCTTTCTTAAGAAGAGAGGTCCTTAAGTAGCCTATTAATGGTTGATTTTGTTAATTATATTAGGTAAGTGGGACTGGGATCTTTTATCGGTTTTGTTGAGCCCAATATGTGGGATATGGTGCACACCTCGGGAGCTTTGGTCTTAATAATGGAGTATTTTTAGACTTGCCTACGGCTTTACAATTATTGAGCCATAAGAAGTTTGAAAGGAGCTATCCCTTGGCAACTCTGCAATATTAGACCCACTCCACTACTCTCTATAATTAATTAATTTGAGCTGTGGGTGTAGATACTTAAGTGCTGATTTTCAAAGGCTAAGAGGAGTAGCAACTAAAGTTTTGGATTGCCAAAGAATACACTAAGTAAGTACACAAAATTTTGTTAACATGGCTGATAATAACCAAGAGAATAGAATGAACATTGATAACTTTGATTTTGCACATGAAGGTGCTAATGATGATGCCACCATGTTTGTCAATTATCTTGTTACTAGGTTGCAGCAAGCTATGGGCAACCCTGCTTTGCAAGCAGAAGTTACTCAAGCAGAAGTAACTTCTGCTTTACAAGCAGAAGTAACTTCTACTTTACAAGCAAAAGTTACTCAAAAACTTTGCACTTATGGGATTTCCCTTCCTCTTCAAGAGGAGAGAGAGCTTAGGAGGCCTCTTGAAGAGACCGCGAAAAGAAGAAGCTCTCCCATACAAGAGGAGGAATCCAAAGAACAAGAAAATAATGAATCTTTAAGTTCCTCTGAAGATGTGGCTCCACGAAGATGGCGGTCTAGATGATTGCCAACTCGTCCCAAGAGGAAACAGTCAACCCACAATCCTTCTCCTTGTCACTCTAAAAGGGAAGAGAGAAAACAAAAGAAGAAAAGGGCAAGAAAGAGAACTGTCCTCTTCTTCCGAAGAAAGCTATGGCTATTCTCCTAGAGAATCAGGGATTTCAAAATGACGTGATCACACTATAATTTCAGGTTAATAACAATAGAAATGCAAAATAACAAATATTATGTTAATTGACATTCATCTTTTTTGACCTGCAAGGAGACTTGGAGACCGGCTAAAGGCCCGCCGGGCTAAGTAGTTAACCCGCTGGGCCCGCCGGGTAAAGCCACTTCCCCGCCGGGCCCGCCGTGGCTATATAAAGACGACGCCGGTGCTTGTCTTTTTCACAAGAGAGGTACATTGAAAAGTCTTCTTCACCAAACTTTCTGGCAGCTTTCCACATTCTCAAAGCAGTGTAGCGGTAATTTTTTAATCCCTTCCTTATTTTATTGATGTTTTTTTGAGTTTTTTGCGTTAAAACTTAAAGGTATAAAATTTCTTTTATCAAATCATCGTACGTGGATGCACTGGCATATGGTTGCAATTGCGGCTAGGTGTGTCATTGCAAAAGCGTACGATGATTATGTTTTATATTGCTCCTAGTCATTCATGCTTCGGCACATGGTTGCAATTGCGACTAGGTGTGTTGCTGCTAGATTGACTGTAGCATCTGTTTGAAAGAAGTCACTGTGCATGGATGCACTGGCACATGGTTGCAATTGCGGCTAGGTGTGTCATTGCAAAAGCGTAGGGTGACTATGTTTTATGTTGCTCCCAGTCATTCATGCTTCAGCACATGGTTGCAAATGCGACTAGGTGTGTTGTTGCTAGAATGACAGGAGCATCTGTTAGAAAGAACTCACCGTGCGTGGATGCACTGACACATGGTTGCAATTGCGGCTAGGTGTGTCATTGCAAAAACGCAAGATGACTATGTTTTATGTTGCTTCCCGTCATTCATGCTTCGGCACATGGTTGCAATTGCGACTAGGTGTGTTGCTGCTAGAATGATGGTAGCATCTAATGCATGAATGTGTGCTCAAATAATTTCATAATGTTTCATATGATTGAATCTTGAAAGAAGACATCGTGCGTGGATGCACTGGCACATGGTTGCAATTGCGACTAGGTGTGTCATTGCAAAAGCGTAGGATGACTATGTTTTATGTTGCTCCCAGTCATTCATGCTTCGGCACATGGTTGCAATTGCGACTAGGTGTGTTGCTGCTAGATTGACGGTAGCTTCTGTTTGAAAGAAGTCACCATGCGTGGATGCACTGGCACATGGTTGCAATTGCAGCTAGGTGTTTCATTGCAAGAGCGTAGGGTGACTATGTTTTATGTTGCTCCCAGTCATTCATGCTTCGGCACATGGTTGCAATTGCGACTAGGTGTGTTGCTGCTAGAATGATAGGAGCATCTGTTTGAAAGAACTCACCGTGCGTGAATGCACTGGCACATGGTTGCAATTGCGGCTAGGTGTGTCATTGCAAAAGCGTAGGGTGACTATGTTTTATGTTGCTCCCAGTCATTCATGCTTCGGCACATGGTTGCAATTGCGACTAGGTGTGTTGCTGCTATAATGACAGAAGCATCTGTTTATAAGTTGTTGTACGGTGAGGCATACTGCAATTTTTCTATACTGCACTTTTTCTTTCACGTAGAAAAGATCCAAATGGAGTGGCACATAGCTATATTTCACAATGTGTTGTTTGCAATAATACCATTGCAGGCAAAATGGATCCTTTTGCTACTTTGGTGATAGAGTTCAAAAAGAAAATTAGACAATTGTTGATTACAATCGTCAGTGCACTAGATCCCGACGATATAGCGCAGATTGTTGCAGATGAGTCTAGATTGCAATCATTATACAATGAGATTGTCCGCAAAATTTTGTTGTTATATCCAGACAAAACAACCGAATCAATAATCTCATTACTGAGCAGTTGGGTAGGCAATTTGCCCAAGGTGGCCTCTGATTTGAAAGAGGAATGCCCTCAAGAAGTAGACAAGGGTAAGCTAGAGCATTGGAACGCGAGATGGAGAGCTGAAAAGGAGAGGTCAAGGCGAGCATAATGGGCATCATGACATTGTGCACATCCACCACATCATCCCAGAAGTGGCGATCAGCTAGTAGATCTCTGATCACCCCTATTTTGCTTTTTATCTTCTCCCTTTGACCAGCCTCCCATTCTGAAAAAGTGGCACAAACAAATGTCTCCATCACAGCATTCTTATTTTTTATTAGTGATTCTACCGTATAGTAGTTGGTGCAAAATCTAGTTTCGCACGACAGTTTTAACATAGTAGACATCCTCTGACGGTACATGTCAAGAACCCTCTGACGCTTCAAAACAAACTTGACTATTAAGCGAGCATTGTCTACTATCCATTTGAACCACTCTGTGTCCTCCCTCTTGTACCAATCTTGCAATACCAAGTTCAAGCTGTGTGTACTGCAACTAGCACTATATAGGTGAGAGAAGCGACTTTCAAGTATTCTACCTGCAGCCCTGCAATTTTTGGCATTGTCCATGATTACTTGGACAACATTTTCTTTTCCAAGTTCCTCAACTGCGTCGCCAATGATGTCAGCTATAAAACTCCCAGACTTTATTTGACCAGAGCTATCCACAGCTTTGATAAAACATTCACCACGAGGACATACAAGCATGATGTTGATCAATGGCCGCCTTTGAACATTGGACCAACCATCACTAACTATGGTGTATCCAGATTGTTCTGTTGCATTTAATATTACCCTTTGAATATCCTGTTGTGTGCTTGTGTAACATTTATCCAACAGTTGGTTTCTCATATGGTGATATGTTGGAGGGGTAAATCCAGCACCATACTCCCCAATGCGTTTCCAAGCTGACTTCCATGCATCACGGGTGACAATGGCCAATGATCCCCCAGTGAAATAGACGGCTTTAGCTAGTGCAAGTTGTGCTTTTTCTAAGGTAAGTGTTTTGAAGCTCGTCTGTAAGCTAACCTGTCTACTTTTTGACGATCCTACCTGAAGATCAGGAGATCCATGGTTTGGAGGAGTACTTCCATCGATATGAGAAGTTGGTTCCCTACTTTGAGTGCTTCCATTGGTGGGCGTTACACCCAATGATCCCTCATAATGGTTTGATCTTATCGATACGGGGGTGTGATGGTTGAAAGTAGAGAGTTTTGATCTTTTGCTCGTGGAAATTAGCTTACCAATTATAGCTTTTAAGCGCATAGCTGCTTCTTCTGCACCTAAGCCCTTGCACTTTCCTCCTTGAATTCTGGTATTGCCACCTAGCAAATGATCCCTTATTCTTGGTGCTCCTCCAGATTTCTCTTCGCCACAAAAGTTACATTTCCAATCTTGATACTTATTTAAATTTGTGGCAAAATTCCACTCGGGTCCTGGACTTTTTCCACCTGCCTTTCACTTGCCCTGCGAAGTGGTGCCCTGCAAAGCAGGACCTGGCATCGAGGTAGGAGGTCTCCTCAAGGAAGCCAGGCATGGGACACCAATGCGACCGCTGACATTCCCGGTGGAAGACATACTTATTGGATGCCTGCAATACCAATAAACATAGCTCAGTATGCTATCGCTTCTTTCAAGTATTATTCAAACCAAACATTAGTGTTATAATCAATATCACACACAAGCGTAGTAGTGAAGCCTGAAGGGAATAACCTCAATCTACTCAAACATGAGCAAGCAAATACAACGGTGAATCAAATATGTGATCACTCAATCCCAAAAGTAGAGATATCGACCCAAAGATTAACCTTCCTACCCCTTTCATGAATCAGTACAGTCCAAAAAAGAACTAATGACCCATGATTGGAGCTCTAATCGAAATAGCAAGCAAATACAGCGGTGAATCAAAAATGTGATCAGTCCATCCCAAAAGTAGAGATATCGACCCAAAGATTCACCTTCCTACCTCCTTTCATGAATCAGTCCAGTCCAAAAAAGAACTAATGACCCATGGTTGGAGCTCTAATCGGAATAGCAAGCAAATACAATGGTGAATCAAACATGTGATCAGTCTATCCCAAAAGTAGAGATATCGACCCAAAGATTCACCTTTCTATCTCTTTTCAAGAATCAGTTCAGTCCAAAAAAGAACTAATGACCCATGATAGAAGTTCTAATCAATATAGCAATCAATTTAGCAAATATAACGGTGAACCAAACATGAGATTAGTCCATCCCAAATGTAGAGATACCGACCCAAAGATTCACCTTTCCACCTCCTTTCAAGAATCAGTTCAGTCAAAAAAAGAACTAATGATCCATGATCAGAGTTTCATTAAGTTTTAATTTTTTTAAAAGACTATTCATTCTTTTACCTTTAATTTTTCTTCTAAATTTTAAAGGATGACCAAATTTAGAGGAAGCGGTGATGTGATGTGATGTCTACAACAGGGTTATATAGAGCCGCCAAATATGGAGGGGGTACATGACGGGGCCGGCGGGATTCTTGCTTTGCCCGCCGGGTCCGTCGGGATTCATAATATGCCCGTCGGGCTTGCCGGGGTTTGTGGTTGCCCCGCCGGTTCTACGTTTTCTACCGGTTTTTGTAAGTCATGACATTAGATATGTTATTAACATGAAAAAAATAGTGATAATAACAACAATAATTAACATTTAACAAAATGCGTCATCGCGTAATTAAAATCCCTGTAGAGAATGCAAGAGGGGAGCACATCGCAAATCATACCCGCATGGCGAAGGTCAAAAAAGCTCAAGAAGCTCAAAGAGGGAGGAAAAAGTATCTCTTTTCTCACCTATGATGGTACCTTTGGTGCCACCGACAAAGTACTGGCCTTCATCCAGCAATTTGATGCGGCCTTTGGAGACAAGGGCTTCACAAACTCCTCCAAACTACACCATGTAGCTACGCAGTTCCAAAAATTGGCTCGTCAATGTTGGTCTAGACTTCGTGGCAACGGCGAAGCCCCAAAGACATGGAAAACTCTACGAGTTTCCATCATGAAGCAATTCCTTGCAAGAGATGCAAAGGAAAAAGTGTTTAGTAAATGGCGTAGTTTGAAGCTTCTCTCTCATGAGTCTATCCACAAATACATAGACAAGTTTTGGGATTTACATCTCAAGGCTATTGTCTTTCAAAAGATAGAATTCACTGAGCAAAAGCACAATTTTGTGTGGGATTACCTGAAGAGATGCTACATCTCAAGGCTAATGTCTTTCAAAAGATAGACTTCGCCAAGCAAAAGCAACAATTTTGTGCAGGATTACTCTCAACAGCCATGTTCTATCACCGAAGTAATCTACCACACCATGGATGCTTCATGCATCAATTTCCAACAAAACGCTAGACGAAATATCAAGCCCATGGAAAAAAAAGACAAAAATGATGCAAAGGGGAATACCAATGCCCAAAATTCTTCCCAAGGCAATTTCAATAACAACAACAACAATCGGTCCAAGGAAAAGGGAGTTTACAAAAGTAGAAAAAAAACTCTCTCCTGAAGAGCTTGAAACTTTTCACAAAGACCATAAATGTTTTAAGAGTGGGGAGAAAGGACATGGATATCGTTCTTGCCCCAAGAGAAATGCCCGCAGTGAGACTCCTAGATCTTCCACCATCGAAGCTCCAAAAGATGCTCATTGTAAAGGATCACCTCTCTCCTATGCTTGTGGAAAGGTAAGGAAGCATGATGCCTTCATCTTGTTTGACCCTGGCTCTACTCACAAATTCATATCAATGGAGTTGGCCACCAAGTTGGGCATTCAAGCTTTTGAGATGGGTGATATTGTAATGGCCGACACCACCTTCAAGGGACAGCAAGCCTCCGTTAATCCCTTGATTGGGAAGTTGAGGCTTCATGTCCAAAGCTATGTCGACAAAGAAGACTTTTTCATCTCTGCTCTCTAACATGAGGATGCTATCCTAGGGGCACCATGGTTCAACCACATGGCTGCCAACATGAAGTTTCCTGAAAGAAGAATCTACTTCACCTATAGGAGAAAGAGCATGTATATAGATGCTAGTGAGTCAGGTTGTACTATACCACTTGAAAATTCACCTGCTTTTGATAAGTCAATGAAGAGCTTAGTTTCTATGTACATGGTTTTTGTCAAAGATTCCCTAAAAGGTCCTAATGTTTCATCAGATGTAAATGGTAGGAATCAAGAAGAGTTAGACTTGTCTAATTTTCTAAAAGGATTGCAAGATGTGTTCATCGATGATATCCCTATGGACTTACCTCCAAAACAAGGGGATGATGACCATCAAATTGAGCTCCTACCAAGAAGCTCACCCCCTAACAAGCCTCTTTATCGAGTTTCCCAAGCTCAACAAGAGGAGATCTTGAGGCAAGTACAAGAATCGGTATACAAAGGGATGGTGAGGCCTAGCCCCTCTCCATTTTGTTCTCCAGTCCTTTTAGTGCAAAAGGAAGATGGTACATACCACATGTGTATGGACTATTGAGCACTAAATCACATCACTATCAAAAGTAGATTTCTCCTGCCTCGGGTAGAAGATCTGTTTGATAAGATACAATACTTCAGTAGGATTGACCTTAAAAGTGGCTATCATCAAATATGGATAGTGGATGAAGATATCATAAGGATCATGTTTTGTACAACATTTGGCCTTTATGAATATCTAGTCATGCCTTTTGGCTTCACTAATGACCAACCACATTCAATCTTCTAATGGAGAAAATATTTAGACCCTATCGTGAATTCATTGGAGTGTTCTTTGATGATATCATCATCTACTCCAAGTCCTTGGAGGAACACAAGCAACATCTCCAAGTGATTTTTCAAGCATTGAGGGAGAACAAGCTTTTTCTCAATCAAAAGAAAAGCGTATTTTTCCTTCAAGAGATTCAATACTTAGGTCATATTATCTCTCAAGATGGTATCCGTATGGATCCATCAAAGTTTGAGGGTATAAAAGCACGGCCTAATCCAATGAATCAACATGAGCTAAGAAGCTTTATTGGTATGTGTTCATACTATAGATGCTTCATAGAAAAATTCTCTCAAATAGAAGGACCATTACATGATTTAACAAAGAAGAACATTAAGTATTCATGGACTGCTAAGGAGCAACATGCTTTTGACGAGATCAAAGAGAATCTTACCTCCCAACCAGTCCTCATGCTTTTGGATCTCTCAAAGCCATCTGAGGTCCAATGTGATGCTTGTGGTGATTGCCTTGGAGCAGTCTTGCTTCAAGAAGGGCATGCCATAGCATATGAGAGCCGAAGGCTCAATACGGAGAACGAGTCTTGGGCATTTATGAGAAAGAGCTTTTAGCTGTTCTACATGCCCTAAACACATGGAAGCACTATTTATTAGGGACTCCATTCATTTTACGGACATACCACCAAAGTCTCAAGTACTTCATGATGCATACCAAGATTTTTGAAAAACAAATGAGGTGGGAAAATTTTCTTTTGCAATTTAATTTTCATAATGCTGACATTGTTGGTAAGCACAATCAAGTGGCTAATGCACTTTCTCTATGACCTCAAGTTAATGTGGTGTCTATAGCAACTCACAATGATCTATCTTCTATTATACATGAGTATTCTATTGATTCTGACTTTAGAGACATATTGTCAGCCCTTGATTTGGGGAAGAAAGAGGAACCATACTCCTTGTAGGATGGTTATCTTATCCACGGCAATAGGCTATGTGTTACCCACTCCCTTCATGAGATAGTTGTGTATGAATCCCATGCTCCTCTTTATGCAGGGCATAGAGGCATTGAACCTACTCTCCAAGGAGTAGAGACATACTTCTATTGGCCTACCATGAAAGTGGACAGACAAGAGTATGTTTTAAAATGTGTAGTATGCCAAAAGACCAAGTATGATAGAGGGAAGCAACTTGGATTACTCCAGCCATTGCCTATCGAAAATTCACCATGGGAGAGTATATCCATGGATTTCATCTTTGGATTGCCCAAGTCTATCCATGGGAATATGGGAATATGGACAATAGTCAACAAGTTTAGCAAGCAAGCACACTTTATTCCTGTCAAAAAGATCATTAAGACACACCAAATGGCAACTCTATTCATAACTCAGATTTTCAAACATCATGGATTTCAAATATCCATCGTGTCAAATAGAGATCCTAGAATGACCAGTAATTTTTGGAAAGGTCTCTTTGAAAATCTAGGGACAAGATTGAATTTCTCTTCGGCCTATAACCCACAAACGGATGGCCAAAGTGAGATAGTCAATCTTACGATACTCGATCTACTAAAGACTTATGTTATAGAAGTAGATCAACACTCACAATGGGAAAAGTACCTACCTCTTATAGAGTATGCAAACAATAACATTGTCCATACTTCTACAGAAAAAGCACCTTTTTAAATCATTGAGGGAAGACCTAAAAGTCCATTGCTACTTTAAGTACATGGGAAGATCTTTGCTATCAATGAGTATAGCCGTGACCTACAAGAATCTTTCCAAAAGATTAAGGAGGCTATATCCATCTCTCAACAAAGGAAAAAAGCTGTTGCTGACAAGCACGGAAGGGCATTAACATTCAAAGAAAATGATTGGGTCCTACTTAGGTTTCCCAAGGCTTGATTAAGGCAAACGACGACCAAAAACCCTACGGGCCATCAAAAGTATTATGCTAAAATAGCAAAAAGATACTATGGTCCTTTTCAAATCTTGAAGCCAATCAATGAGATGGATTATCAACTCAAGTTGACCAACCATTGGCTCATACACAATGATTTTCATGTGACCCTACTTAAGCCCTACAAAGGAGAGCCACCAAGTGAACCAATCATTGAAGACCCTCCTAAAATCAAAGACCAAGAAGAGGTGCTACAACCCGAATATTAGATTAACTAAGGCTTTATCTCTTCTACCTCATAGTCGAGGACGACTATGATTTCAAGACAGAGGTAATGTTATAAAATTTAATGTCTAACAAACCCAAATGATTTTCTCATATTAAACTGAGCATTTGATGTGGGATAATAAACGAGAACAAGGGTTAGAATATAGACGTGTGTATAGGTCTATCTTAACATGGGGCCAATGGAAAAGGGGTCCAAATGAGAGATGGTCTATCAAAGAGAATGGCTAACCAATGGAGCTTAAAAGACCTTAGGGTTAGTTTCATTGAAGACCTCCAAAGGTTAGTGCTAAAAGTAATTTGACCTTAGGTAAGCTAGGGCTGAGCTTGAGGTGGGAACCCGGTCCAAGCTTGAGGTGCTTGTTGTGCTTGATGACTAAGGTGCTTGAGGTGCTTGTCGTGCATGCTGACTAGGGAGCTTGAGGTGCTTGTGGGAACACTACCCAAGCTTGAGGTGCTTTGTCGTGCTTGCTGACTAAGGTGCTTGAGGGTAAGGTGTTCCACAAAGTCAACAAAGATCCCTAAAAGGAGGGGGCAAGCCCTAGAAGAAGGTGCTAGAGAGAGAACACACACACCCTCTCACAAGACACGCTTGGTACAAAGAAAGCAAATAGGACACTTGTCAAGCTCCTCCTCGTGTTGCCCTCATGGTGTGCCTAAAGCCTAATGGTTGGCCTCCAAAGGGGTCCAATGATAAATTAGTTAATTTAATTAATTTTTTAGAATTTATCAAGTCCTCTCTCTCAAAGGGGAAAGTGGGACACTTGTCCCAAGCCTGCCCTTGTTGCTTGATATGCCTCTTGCAGGTGATTGCATAGGCCTGAAGGGGTCCAATGAATTTTAAGCATGAGCTACAAGGGGGGGGGGGGGGGGGGGGGGGTCAACCAAAGCAAGAAGGGGGCTAGCTTGGGGGGGTATACTCTCCCACACACTCACACACACCCTCATTGTGTGAAGTGCAAAGTGCAAGAGCTCCATCTCCTTCTCCAAGCTAGTAGAGAAGTTGATAACCTACACCAACACTCTTGGCTATGGAATGCAAATCCAACCAAGAGCCATGCTTCAATGCTTAAGCTTGCCATATTCTCCATCTTCATTACTATCCTATTATGTACGCTAGCAAGAAGATTGATGATAAGTGAGGAGACATTTCTTTTTCCTATGGAATGTTTCTTCTTCCTCTTCCCTACCCTCATTCCCCCTAGCTCTCTCCACCTTCGAAGGTGTTTGAGGCCTTGGGACTGAGGCTTGGGATAGTTAATGCTTTCTACAAAGTTTATGCTATGCTCATGATGCATGAAGCTTTCCATCTTCATTGCATCACCTAGGTCACAAGGAACACAAAGATTTTATTTGACCAAGTCCCTCTCAATGGGAGAATCTATAATACAAATTCCTATTGGAGGGGGGACCGAATCCACATAAATCCGGTCCTGAATAGTTGTCATGTTCTCTAAACTCTCTCTATTGAAAAATTATTGTTCATGCCAAGTTAATTAAGTACTATGTTTATGTTTCTACCGTCAATTAAGTTCACCCTCTAAGGTCTCAAAGTAATTTCACAAAAAAATAAATCTAAGTTTCCTATTTTCGCTACTCTCAAAGTTCATAGGTCATTTCCATTACATACACACTCCACGAGACCACCACACAACACACACCTACTGCCACAGTCCGTCTCTACCCTTGCACACACACACATCCGCTCAATCTCACTCTCTCACACAAATCACCATCAATCCAAGAGGGCACATACATCCACATTGTCGATACCATGGGAAAACACAAGAGCAAGGGAAAGAGAAGGGGGAAAGGGGAAACGATAACAAAGCAGGGCTTTATTATACTTCAAGAGGCATGTACAAAGCTTGCAATGCCATCAGAATGGCCATTTTTATGAGAAAATACAAAGGGAGTTGACAACCACACTCCTCTGCGAAAAACCTCCACTGTGTAGGCCTTAAAGAGCACACAAAAAATCCCTAATTTTATTAAAATTTGACTTTTATAGTGGGGGGCCTTTAACTTTAGAAATTACCCTGTAATTGGCCCATCTGGCACCCCAATTTGGAAATTTTGGAGGGGGGAGCCGCCTTGCTTGATCTGCTCTCTTTTGTTCTCTTTGGTTTTTGCTTGGGGTGCTAGCTTGAGAGAGAGGTGCACGAGTGATGTCACTAGTGCCCTCGGGGGGTTCATCGTTTAGTACTCCCCTATATAACGCGCATTCTTGGGGTATTAAAAAACCCCCTCTTTTAACATGTCTAAATGAATAAAATGACCCCTTATTTTAGGCAATTTTTCCAAAATTGAATATAAAAACCCCTTATTTTAATGTATCTCTGTTAAATTGCCTAAAATTTTTACATTTTAAAACCCCTCCTTTCGAACTCACGTTATACATTAACATGATTACATAGTGCACCCCCCGAGCTAGTGCCCCTTGGCACTTTTTTACTTTTTTAGTTTTTCCTTTCTTTTTACCTTTATATTTGCGCCTTAGGGTGATCCTTTGACTGCCTCGTTTCATCCTCATTTTGGAGCGGTCTTGGTCCCCCTCTTTGAACTGGCCCCATTTGATCACTTTCACTTGGCTTTGACTACTTTGGGCCGGCTTGGCTTTGCCCTCTTGGAGCTTGGATTGCCCATCTCCTATCCTTTGCACCTGATCGGGCTCTTTGGCCTCTTTGTCCGGCCATCTCCTCTCTCTCACTCTCTGCCACAAGAACCACCCCTTACCCCTAGGCCCCAAGCACTAGCGACCTCACTAGTGGGGCTTGGGGTTTGGGGCTTTGCTTCTAAAAAAAGGGGGGGGCCTCACGGGCACAAGAACAATTGCCCACCGGCCTTCCATGTCATCATGCCGACCCGAGCTGCCCACTAGCACCACCCATCGACCAAAACCTCCACCTCTCCCGGCTGCCTCCATCATCGTGCACAGAGCCGGCCAAGGCCTCGCCATAGCCATGGGGTGAGGGAGCTCCCTTCTCTCCCCCTGTAATGACATTGAGGGGTTCATGCCCTGGCCTATATAGGCCTTGCTTTTTGCATGTGTCCCCTCATGTGGGGTATTTAGCTCACCATGTGGCATCACCACGGCTCCCTGCCTCATGGGGGTTACCCAAGACCATTCTCAAACTAAAATTAAAAAAGACCTTTGATGCTTCACTTCAGAGTTGTGTAGCTTTGTGCCTGCAAGTTTGATGCTTAAGTCGACATGGCCATCCAAAACTCCATTACCCAACTTCATCTCATGTAAACCTTGTCGCACTTTGACTGTCCCAAGTCCACCTATCAAGGTTGCAAAAAAATGGGAAAAACAATTGGCACCGCTTCTTGAGCAACTGTCCCAACGTTACCAAGCCGTGACTCGATAATCAGGAAACTGATCGACAATCCATCGATTCTTGTTGACTTCACTTGATGCACATCCACCTCCGAAACCCCGGTGAGGCTCAAAAGAATCCAGATGGCACGACTCCCCATGCGGTTAACCCAACCCATAACTGGCCCCCAAAAAATCTTTTGATGGCCATGACTTGCTTGGTAGAGCTCTCATTTGTGATCCGAAAGGACAAGCATGCTCCATTACACGTCTATCTACTGACATCTACTCTAGCCTCATGTCCCTAGCTGCCCTCTCTATCTCATATATGCTAAACCTTCTAACTTCAATTTGCAATATCTTGCACAACGTGGCTCCATTTGATGAGTCGTATGGCCCAGCTTCTAGAGCCCATTGAGAACTACCTTCCAGAACATTGATAGAGCACTTTGGACACCTTTAAATGTTATCCTATTTGGACCATTTTTGAAGTTTTTTTGGCTCAAAAATTCACATTAGGTATACATTTCTGCTACCTTTTGGTTGCGCATGACCTTGACACCTGCTTAAACCCTTGGTCCTGCACTTGTGCACACCTTTGGCACTACTTAGCACTACTTCTAGCCTCAACCAACTTTTTATGTACCAACGTGGAAACTATTGCTAAAATGAGCTGGTCTCTTTAGATAGCTATTCTAGGTTGGGTTAGTTGAGCTAGCTCTAAAGTGTGAGCTTTGTCCCTGAGTACTAGAGTATTATTCATGGAGGGGAAAGGTGGAGTTATCCCACATGTAGTACGGGTGCAAGGCTGTAGAGATACTTAAAGCTCATTTCATGAATGAATAAACAAAATCTCATTTTGCATTACGTCTCTCTTATTTATGGTGAGCTTGTGATGGGTTAGCAAATACTCAAGATCGTGTTTATGAGTCCACGTAAATCTATCTTGAAACCTAATTCTCTTGAGTGATAATCAAGCCTACACACACTCACTTACGTGCATGATGTTTCTCTTTCATCCACCCTAGCTAGCACAATCCCATTCCCATCAAGTGGTATCAGAGTGCTAGGTTATGCTAGCTAGGTTTGTCGTTACACGTTTGTGTGTTAGTGATTAGCATCTCCATTAGATTAATTAGAATTTCTTAATTATTGTTATGGTCCATTGGAATTTACATAACTAGTAGAACTTCTCGCTAATTAAACCCTAATCTAGCTATGTGCGGGCATGTCCTTGGCACACCCAAGAGGCCACTACCCTCCATGGCTAGGTTGGCTTGATTAGGGAGAAGATTAGTATCCTCTTCTGTGTTCATTTTTGCTTTCTTTATGACATAATTACTCTCATTGCAAACACCATTACATTAGGAAGGGAATGGGGTATAGGAGGGCCTCTTTATTTGGTTGTTTAACACTAGGTTGGTAACCTAACAGGACATAAAAGTGTCCTTTGAGGGTTTTGAAAAAAACCTCCAAAACCATAGTAGATCCACTCATTTTGTAAAATTCTTTCATGAGGTTATAGTTCAAGGCCTACTACACATGGAAAAAATAAGAAACTTGTAAAATTTCGCATCTTTTGGTCACACCAAGCCTCCAAAGTTGATGGACCAGTACATTTTCATAAAAACAGTCATTTCTTACGTTTTGTTGCATAAAAATAAGATTAGGGATTTTTGTAGGACTTGAGATAAATTCCTTAGTTAAATTCAATGGGTTGGTGATCAGAACATATGATTGCTTCTCACTCACTATTTTTTGTTTTGCCAAAAGAAATAGGTACAAAAAAGTTGAATTTTTACCATTCTGCAAACCTATCATCAAAGCTTCTATAGCCACTCTCAATACAAATAATATATTCATGTTTTCTTAGTTCCCTATTGTCCTTTAGGTTCATAAGGAGCCATGGAGCATGCCAAAAGAATAATACATCTCTTACCAAGGGGAATCTTGGGGACAAAGATGAAGTGCTAAATACAGCAAACATGAAAAAACTGGGTTCAACATTATGATTTGTAGAATCCCATAGAAACTATTCAATATCTATCCAAATTTGATCCTTATGACTAGATATGGTTACTACCTACAAAATGCATGTAGTTGTCACAAGAAACTAACAATATTGAAAAAGCTATACTTGATATACTAGAATGTTTCGTTTTCTTCTATAATTGAAAAAATCAACCATCGTTGTCTACTATGCAAAATAGGGTATTAGGTGCCCCAAAACTCAAGGAATATTAGCTTTATGTTACAATATGGGACATAGAAAATCAAAACTGCATTTTGATATCATGAAAGCCACCAAAAAGATCATAGAAGAGCTAAAATTGGCTAAAAAACAGGATTTGACAATTTTTGTAATTTGGTCATAACTTACAACTTTAACATTTATTCCTCCCTAGAAGCATCAGGATATGTTGAGGACTACTAAAGATAGTTCTCTAGCATTATAGACCTCACAAACATGAATTCTAGAGTGGTTTAGTTGCAAAAAGTTGAAAAAAGACAAAAACAGGACCCGTTTTTTCACACAGTTTAGGGTGTGAAATGTTGTGCAAGGACAATGTTAATGATGGAATTGATATTCCAAAAAAATGTCGAGTTTTTTTCAGCTCATGAGACAACTTTCTAGATAGATAGCACCTCAAAATCCATTTCAAAACTCTTGACATAATTCAAGGAAAATGGTCACTTAACAGGACATAAAAATGTCCCAGGACATAAAAGTGTCCCATTACCAACCTAGTGTTAAGGAAATGCTAAAGCTTAAGCCAAGTTTGACAAGGCCTAAAAGAGAGGGCAAAAAGGCCTACACTCAAATTTTTAAAAATACTATTTGTATATTTTGTCTTTGAAAATAGGCTATTTTAACCCAAAAGAGAGGTGGGTAACTGAATTTTGAAATCTCTTTTTCCCATCTTTTTCCTCTCTCTCTCTCTCTAACATATAAAACACTCTCTCTCACTTAGTCCTCACTGAAAGAAGCACTTTTCAGCTCCCTCTGCCCAAAAAGCAGATTTTTCATATTCTCTCACTGCATTCTCTCTAAAAACGTGAGCCAACTCTTTCTCTTTTTCCTTCTTTTCTCTCTTGTCACTTCCACCTCCCAATCATTAAGAGGAAATTCTATGCTACCTATATCTGATAGTAAATGAAGATCCTCCAATGTTGCAACTCTCTCTCCCACTCTTCTCCTTTAATGTCTTTCTCTCTCTCTTCCACTTCCTCTCTCTCGCTTCCACTTCCTCTCTCTCTCTCTCATGCTTCTCCCACGCTTCTCCCACTCCAGCTCTAGGTGAGAGCAATGAAAATCTCCATTACCTGTACGTGCAACATCATTTCTCTCTCTAAATCTCTCATGATCAACATTTTGAATTCAAAGGCGATTGAGTGACACTCCCTCTCTTTCTTCCCTTCACAACATAATCCTTTTCTACTATCTCTGAGTGCTCTCCACTTTTTGCCTCCGTAACCAACTTTCCTTGCTTGCAACACTCACATTACACATTCTCGCTCTAATTTTCTTGATTAGCTAACAAACATGTCATTCAATTTCCCTCCACTGCACGACATTACTGAAAGGACAAAAATATCAATTAAACGTTGATTTGGAGTAGGAGTACACTACTGGGGTGACTTGGCACCTCGAATCTCAATGCTGCATATCATCTACAAAGCATTAGGTGCAAGGGAATCAACTTATAGATTCATGGCCACATTTATCCTGGTGATCCAATTACCAGTGCACCACTACCCTTTTGTAATTTCACTGAGCTTATTCATTTTATTGGACATGGAAGAGATGGACTGTTTGGCTACTGTTGGAGATTGTATTCAGCTTTTGTCAATGAAAGGGAAGCAAGTAAACATCTCTTTGCTGCCTATTCATCATTGCAAGAGAAGTTCGCAAAAGATCTACAGCAAGTTAGAGAGAAATCCAACAAGAAGATGAAGCAACTGAACGATGAGATGGTGAATCTCAATGAAAAAGTACAGCAACAAAAAGAAGAGTAGGAGCGTCGACTAGACAATTATGTTCAACTACAACACACTTCACAGAATATGTGTTGGCAAATCGATCATCTCAAACACGTTCCCATGGGCTACTACATCCATAAACAAGAGACAAGCGATGTCCTTGCTATCCTCAAGTGGTGGAGCTCAAAAGAAACGTGTCCATCAAACTCGGTAAGAATATAGATGCAAGATTTTGATTCCTACATGTTCTGCAGGTTGGTGTAACATTAATTCAATATGCAAAAACTTGGCTCTAATGATGATGGGAATCAATTCCAATGCTCAAACAATAGGACATGCTCTACTGCAGCATATCATCAAGCCAAAGGAGTTGGTTGAGCTACTGCATGATCCATCCAATGCCGGCATTGCTAATGTTTTGCGGTAGAAGTATTTTACTGAGCTAAAGAGCATTGTGTCACCTCAAGAGATGATGGAGGTGTGTGATAGCATAGGAATAAGTCTCAAGGCCTATGAAACTTAGTGTAGAAGTGTCACACTTGGTCATGGGACAAAATTTTTGTTTAGGTTTCTGCCAACACCTTACAGTGTCAGTGTTGCAAAAAAGTGCACCAATAATGATGTTGCAAGCTTGTTGGGCGTATTTCAATATGTGGAGGATGGCATGCCATTAGAAGACAAAAAATCCTTCCACTACAACGACTTCAACAATGTGTATTTTGACTTGTTGAATCTCCAAGAGTCAATGATAAGATTTTATGAGTTGACACAGGAAGAGTGTGATGGAAAAGTGATATTTTGTTACGACGCTTGATGAGTGCCAAGTTTTGAAAGGTCAATGGCTCGAGAGGGTAAGCGTTACATTGATGATCAAGGCCTTGGTGGGTGTCGATGTCAAGCTAAATACCAATGAGAAGGGAAACACGTGTTTAGGTGTTCAGTGAGAGAAGAATATATGGTGGCTGGCAGGTTTTCATCTCCCACATGAGACACATGAGGCTCTAAAATGGTATTTCAATCACAGCACAATCATGGACGTCATTCGGCAACAACAAGAGGATAGAGATGCCATGTTTCAGGTCGTGGAACGTTCCAAGTTGAGTGGCATTTGGCAAGAGACTTGAAAACACTCAAGTGTATGTTAGGGTGCAAGCAAGGTACAATGACCCTATTTATTGCTGCCACAATAAAGTCTCAATGGGAACTAAGGGCAAGGGTACAAAGGCCAGCAAGTCAAAAGGTGGTAAGGGTAAGGGTGGCAAAGTTACAATCAACTCTGTGAATGGTGTACCCACTTCACAAGCATTGGGTAAAGCACTACAACAATGGTTTCAAGATATCCTTGGTTGTGACCAACAAGTACCCCCTAATCAAAACATGGACGATCCAAATTGGGATCCTATTCTTCCAATACCACTGATAAACGTGCATGTGTGCACCCTTCATGACTGTCTATGAATTCTGGACAAGTTGCTTATGCTCCATATTAACTATGCTTGGAATATGGAGCCTATAGAAATAAGACAAGAGTGTATACGAGAACTCAAATCTATTCTATCAAGCGTTGGTTTACATGGGGGTATAGTTGAGCTATCAAAGGACAAGAAGACGTTTGGAAGTACACAGGATCACCCTAATAAAGTATGTATGGGTGTTAGTAAAGCTAGGCATTTTCTTTTGAACTATTCTGACTCCCAAAGTCCCAATGAGTTTCAATTGTGGAAAAAGGTGTGTGACATTACCACCTACAAAGGTAATGAAGCAGCCCTAGGAATTAAGTGTGCTCGTATGTGGCAGTCTATTGATGATATTTTTTGTCTTCTCGAAAAGCAAAGCTAGCTGATGATGACATTTTCACCTTAAAGTTTGTAATCAATAGTTTTATAGCACAAATGGTGGATTCTTGGGGGGAGACACACATAACACATTACATGGTGTGCTGAACATTTGATTTTTGTAATCAAAATGCATCTGTGTGCAAAACTAAAGTTTTGTTTTTTTTCAACACATTCTTTTTGCACATAGTGAATTTTTTCTCGACATTTATGGTTCATTAGGCATCTGGAGTATCCAAGGAATGGAGCACTCTCACTATCAAGCAAAAGTAGTGTATTTTAAAAATACACGACATGGAGGTGGAAGAAAAAAGAGCAATGCCCTTCACGAGATGTTCAATTGGTTCTACAGAGTTTTAGTAGGGAGAGAGAAAAAGAAGACTAGAGAACAAAGAAGTTTGAAATGTAGAAGAAGAAAAGTGGTTAGCTTGATGCGATCACAATCATATCATGCTTCGAGTGCAAAAGATCGATTCTGGCACTGGTTAGTGACAAGGCGGCATGATGACAGGCGTTGGGTGGAAATTTACTTTTTTTTTTACACTAAGCATTTCCATTATAAACATTCATTGTCATGCAAAGTGATTTGTTAAGGTCACAATTATTAGTCCCATGGGTCAAGTTTGGTCTGTTTTGGAGTCTTTTTTAATTTTGAGTGATTTTATTGAGTTTTTAATTATTATTTTAACTTTAAGTACTATATAAGTCAAAACTCACAACTTAAAGCTCATTTCTTGTTTGTACATTTTAGAAGATCCTCTCGAGTCCAAACGTACACGCACTCATATCTTGCACAACATGGACGATACACAAGAGCACACCACTATGCACAACAATGACCCCATCGCCACTGACACCACTGAAAATCCGTAGCCAAGACCTCATACAAAATTCACCACTTCAAATCCACATTCTCAACCACAATTGGATAACCCAACATAGCAATCAGCTCCAAACACCCAACCTTCGACTCCAGAGGATCAAAACACCATGCAAAGAAATGGGTAGCTGATAGAGAAGCACAAAGATTGCATGAAGAACAAAGAAGACAGAGAGAGCAAGAAGAATGGCAGAGAGCCAAGGTTGAGAGAGCTAACTTGGCTAACCGACAAGCACAAGTAGAGGCAGAGAGGAGGGTGGAAGAGAATAGAGCTCAGGCCACCCAATGAGCAAAGGCTGGGAGCTCTAGATCTTCAAAAATTCCTCAAAAAGCAAAAGAATGTGCTAAAAAGAAAAAGGACAAGTTCACACCCGAAGAGCAACAGGCCCAATATGAGAGCAGGAAAAAGTACAAAAATGACCCTCCTCAATGGGCCAGACACGCGGCTCCTCCACCACCACCAACAACACAGAAGAAACGACGATGGAAGCCAGGCACGGTTGCTTTACGTGAGATCCAAAAATATCAGAAGAGCATCAAGCCAATAATACCAAAAGCAGCCTTCTCTCAAGTAGTGAGAGAAATAATGGATGAATATTTAGATTCTATTATACGTATAAAACATGCACCTCTATTGGCCTTACAGGATGCCACCGAGGACAGTTTGGTGCAGTTGTTCGAAGATGGCATTTCATGCATGGTGCATGCTAAGCGAGTTACACTAAAAAATACAGATCTAGCTCTAGCGATCAATCTGCGGAATGAAGGGTGCCTCCACAAGAATTAGTTTCCCGTGTAACCTCTGCTTATGAGACTTTGACGCACAGGGCCTTTGTTTGACTCGTGTGGTGCCGCCAAGCATTGCCGTGCAATTTGGTGATCCCACGACCTCCATGCGCACCCAAAATGGCTCTGTTTCACAAAATGTTTGCCAGTAGGCGTTCCACGTCCAGCGGGTGCTTGGATGGTCAAGGAGGTGTGAACGCGTTGCAAAAAAAAAAGGCCAATATGTGCAATAGAAAAAAGAAAGCACAGGAAGTGACAAAAAAAAGGACAATATTGCTTTGGATATTACATCATAGCTGGTTGGTTTTTTTGCAAATTACATATGTGGGTATAGGGCAAATGGAAAACCTGACACCAAAGGTTTTTACAATATCCTCTGGGTTTGTCATCCCTTGAACTAGGCTTAAGGCACAATGGAAGAGGACTGACCCAGGGTGATTTCCTGTAAAGACATACAATGCCACCTCGCGGTCAACCAAGATATACTTGTGAACATTAAGGGTAAGGGAATCTTTAGCAAGGATGGAACTTAATGCTTTGCACTTGAGCATCTCCATAGAACCATACTTGGAGAACTCTGTGTGAGAAACTCAAAGAATGGATGGCCCCAGATGGCCAAGGTAGTGCCAAAGGGATCTATCTTTACCCATAGGAATGTTGTGCGAACCTCTAGTACGCATTGCAAACTTATCAACATGGTAAGTGGCCTACAAAAAATTTTAAATAACTTTAACACTTGCTATAAGGTACAATAGACTATCGACAAGGTTAAAAAATGCTTACCTCAGTTTCTTCATCCAGCTCTTCAAGAGTTTTCCTTGTAACGTCGATGCTATAGCGATCTTCTCCATCCATAGTGATCAGTGGTTTGTGTAGATGAAAAGCACTTTCTGGGATGCTTTCATAAAATGAGGCATGTAATTTGATTTCTATAAGTGTATTTGCACGGTTTGTACCAAATTCTATTTGTTTTCACTAAGGAGGAAAGAGAGGCTTGTTGGGAGACCTTGGTCTTCAAACTCAATTTGAAATTTGACCTTCTCTTGCTTTCCACTGGGATCTTTCATGCCCGCATAGATAGCAAGCACTCACAGTGGCTCATCTTCTTTGAGTCCTAGTGTCCTTGAATTGTCATCAAGGAATAAAAAGTGATGACCATCCACCACCAGTGCATGCAAAGTGAGAATTTTGAGGTCAGGAACTTCCTCCAACACCTAGTCTCCCTCAATCATCCAATCTTCCTCCCTAGTGGAGCTGGTATCTTGCACGAGGATGAGTGCCATAGATGCGTCAGCCTGCTCATCAACCTCTTTGATAACTTCATTTGATTCTTCTATCATCCGATCTTCCTCCCTAGTGGAGCTGGCATCTTCCAGGAGGACGAGTTCCATAGATGCTTCAGCCTGCTCATCAATCTCTTTGATAATTTCATTTGATTCCTCCACAATGATCACAGGTGGTTTCTGGTTGGCCTTTTCCTTTGATTTTCCCTTCTCCATGCCCTCAAGTACAAGCAAGACCAGAACCATGTCCCAAGAGATGAATTGGATGCCTATGTACCCCATGCCCAATTCTATAAGGTCATACTCATCCTTTGTCCTGCAGTCCTGCTCAGTGAGCCCTTTAATAAATCTCAACAAGTGATAGTGAAATTTTTTGTTTGCCACATAGAGGTGTTTGAGAAAATCCATCGGCAACCACACCATGTCGGATCCCTCGAAGACTATTGCATATTCTTCCATGTGCTCCATCATGTAGTCAAGAAAGCTTTGGAATCCCTTTACATGAAGGTTTGCAGTGGCATGCATGTCGATCGTCCTCTCAAACACACTGACTAGTTTATCTACATGATCTTCAAGTCCTATCTTTTTAAGTTGTGTGAGAAGTGCATCAAAACATGTTGCCATGGGTTTGTTCCCAAAGAAGATGGGAAGAGAGTTGAAAGCTAGTGTTTTGTGAATGTGAGAAATGAATTTTAAAACTTAGAAACTTGCTTGTATGTTCAATGTCACTTTTTAAAAGCACTTAAAACTAACATCAAATCAACTTAAAACTATAATTATAAACAAAATCACACGACAAGCCCTTGAAAGACACCAACATTGAAAGTATTCACACTCCAAATTAGAAAACTTGCACATTTCAATCAAAATGTTGAACAAATTAAATATGAAAAAGAGATTCAAAACACCATATGTATTAATTGGAGCAAAATCGCTTGAGTTGCAAACTTTTACATTAATACATCACCAAAAACCAATGTTTTCACACAGAAAGCTCTCCTCTTTTTTGGAACAAGCAACCTTTTCATTGATTGCAAAAACATATTGATTGGGCAAGGTATATCTAAGATTAAGATACTCGTGAGTATGACTGAGATTCCATTCGTTATTCATCGAGATGTTGTGCACTGCATTGTTGTGGAGGCATATTTATACATCAGTTGATTCTCTAGCAGCAACATCAGAGTCTAATGCCTCCCATTCTCCCTTTGTCAGCTTCCATCTTCTATAGGGAAAGACAATTGACAAGCTTTTCTTCACAATATGGTATCTACACACCATATTCTCAGCAACTATAGAGCGTTTGATTGTATCTCCTTGGTGGTTGACCACCTTAGTCTCCCATACAACTACAAGGAAGCCATTGATCGTACTTCCCCTTTGCAAGTCCACATTGTTGGTATCCTATGAACACTCTACAGTCAAAAGATAAACACAAACACATGAAGGGACATAAACCAAGTTAGGGAAGCTTTGTGGGAACCATAGGTGCACAAAATCTACAAGGTTGGTGGATAAATAGGAGAAAGATTACCATACTCAGTTTGCCTAGGTATTACATAAGAATGGTTATTAAAAAAAAAGTCCCATGAGACAAGCTCCACGGATGGACAACCAGCATAGAGCAGGCTAACATGGATGACCTCAAAAATTCATGCAAAGGACTATATTGGCTCCCACTCTACAAAATTGGATGGATAAACATCTGCAAACATGAGCAAACAATGAAAACCTTATAGACATCAAAGCAATATATACGGGGAAAAAAAATATACAATCTAAAAACTTGATAGAGGAGTGAAATTATAGTTTTCAAGAAACCTCGATGGAGCCACTGCTGTCTCTAGCTTCAGTTGTGAAGCAACATACATATGTTGCACCTTTGCAAGTTGCTTTCCATCATGGGTTTGCTTGAACTCCATGATCCTTTCCTTCCAATGGTGTGCTCGAGAAGCCATGTGTCTCCTTGTTGAGACCTTGTGTGCACCTCTTGAGTTGGGCTACATTTTCACCCACATCAATCGTTTGAACTACATCATCACCCAACATCCACTATCGTCTTGTACATTGCTGCATGAAATGGATTCAATAAAACTCCTAGGTCGTCAATACCTGATAATGCCTTGGGGAATAGTGGCACAACTTGCAAACAAACACTTATGATTAGACATTGCACATCCATGTTCTCAACTGTATAAACAACAACATTCTTGATGGTACACAAAGAAGGATGCCACTTCCTGCTTTATGGTCCACCTGCTTGTTGGATCACTTGCTTGTTGGATTAATGGGGAAGATAATGTTGCAAATCTTGAGCGGGAAGTAGATCCTCTCTAGAGAGCTTAATGGAGAAGGAGTACGAAACCTATTGAGGAAAGAAAGATGGATCTTCAGCTTTAGGTAGAGGTGTTTAGTGAGGTGCATGGAGAAATGGAGAACTTCATCTTGAGGAGAATGCAGCAAGCTTGAGGAGAATGCAATAAGCTTGAGGAAGGAAAGGAGGTTCAAAGTTCTGTTGCAGAGCTTTTGGTAGAGAAAACTGAAAGGAAGAAAAGAGAAGCAACTCTTGCAAGGTGAAGTGAAGAGAAGTGAGAGATGGTACAGTAGAGAGAGAGGGAGGGAATGATCAACACGTTTTTAGAGGGACCCCCTTTTAGGAGAGAGGAGGGGAGAAACTGACAATCACTAGAGAGAGAAAGGATTGGTTTTTACTCAACTATTTAGAGAAAAGTTCAGTTTTTTGAATTTATAATAGATTTTCTCAAGTTATATTTTATAAAAGAGTACAAGTTTGACCACTTACTTTTAGGCTTTGCCATACCCACCATTTCAATCAACATGGCATACACCCATTTGCCCCTTCCATAATATCCTTTATAATCCCATGGAAAATAAAGAGGTCCCCTTTAGATCCCATTCCCTTCCTAATAGCTAGTGCAACTTGTGTGTGTGAGAAGTGATTCTTGCCGCCATTTCATAGAGCCTTCAAGTTTCAAATTTTCATATCATTTGGATGTTCTAGTAAGAGTCTCAAATCTCCTTGTTTTTAGTTTTTCACTGGACTATCTAATTGTTGCACTTGGAGAAGATTAGAGACATTTATTTTTGTTTTTTATTATAGATGCACATGTGCTTGTGTGTGTGTGGTGGGAACCACATTTCCTCGACTTTTGACAAAAGGGCTCACAAGTCACACTTGGTGGACTTTCAAACAAAAGCCAAATTGGATTGAATAGCACTTTTTGGGTCAGACTGCTTTGCAAATGACCATCACCACTTTGACTTGGTCATCATCACCTATTTTGTCGAGCCTCGCTCAAGCAATCACAGATCCACTGCGCTCGTGCTAGTCTGTTGAGGAGGAGTCGGTTGTCCTACAATCCACATGAGCCATGTCCTTGCACACGCACTTCAAAAGCTGCCTACGCTCAACCACCTGCCACATCACCACCTCTGCACCTACCATGACATTGTTATCATCATCGTGATGCCCTGCCTCATCTTTGATTGTTCATGTCGGCCGCGCAATCCAATCGATTGCAAACACCCATTAAGTAGTTGAAAATATTTATTTTATTTTATTTGGGGTTTGATTTTTGTAATAGCCATTCTCACGGGGTTAGTCCCTTGGATTGGGCCTTCCTAGGCCCTTGTTTCCATAAGATAGCATCACAATGACAAGAAGCTTCAAACCATTACTTGGGGGACTTTCCCACTGTAGTCGACGACACCTTTTTGTTCGGGCTTCAACAAGAAAATTCAAAGAAGGTCAAACATTTCCATCATTTGTGAACCAGCAGTGAAGAGGAGCTTCACAAAAGGAGTAGAGCTCTACTAAAGGAATTATCTCTCTCTCTCTCTCTCTCTCTCTCATTAAAACATCAAAATCTTGCAGCCCAACACAATAACTTGCAAATAAAGTTTATATCATCTCCTAAGAGGTATTTGTGCTCGTGTAAAGAGGTAGACACTGGCTAGGAGAGTCTCCTAAGCTAAGACCCCTCTATTAGTGCAATGGAAGAGAAAGGGCTTAGGAAACTTAACGGGGAGGTCTTTCACACTTAGCAAACCAAGTTGAAAGGCTACTTATGAAAAAGGATTTGTGGGGAGCAGTCAAGCCAACGATCACTAATCCAACATCTATTGATGGTGCACACATATTGACACGAGCTATGAGTACACAAAATCAATCCAAGGACGAGCAGGCATTAGGAATCATAATCACTACATTACATGACAATTATTTACACTTTATTGATGAGAAGCACTAGAAAAAAACTTTGGAGCTAGGGAAAAAAAGAGCAAATTGAACTCAAAGAAGGATCTATACAAATAAAAAATGGAACATAACGAGGATATTACAGGCTTGGTCAATCACCTTAAAAGAATGAACACACAACTAGCTTATGTACATAGTGTAGTACCAGAGGAGAACAAGATTGCAGTTCTTCTAGCAGCCTTACTGTCTAGCTTTGAATAGATAATGACTATCATTGAGGAAAAGGATCCAACACCACATTTCCAAAGATGTAATCAACTCTTCAATGTCCAAGGATAAGAAGAAAGGAAGAAATGCTACTTTAGGGGGAGGAGATTTTGCAGTTAGCTCTAGTAACAAAACTTGTTTCAAGTGTGGCAAAGAAGGGCACATAGCAAAGGACTGTCTAGAATCGAAGACTTGTAGCATTTGCAGAAACAAGGGTCACCTTCCTTCCAAGTGTTTCAAAAAGGACACAGGCAGCACCATCAAAAATCCGAGGCCCAAAGTCTATTTGGCAGAAGAAAACAAAGATGAAGATGAAGAAGAAGGCCGCAGTAGCCTTCTAGTCTACGACAACATTCTCTAGTTTTTCTTTGTTTTCCCTTTCCCCTTCAGTTGTATTTTTTTTGGAGATAGCTTAGACTAGCTTGGTCTCAGTTTTATACATCTCCTTGAGGGGAGGTATTGAGTACCTCTTGGATTAGAGATAGTTTGTCCTGGATTGGAGATGTTATTTTTTTGCTCCTAGATTGGAGTGTGCCAGAGATGTTAGTTTCTTCCTAGTCCAAACCTCAAGGGGAGGATTGTAAAGTGTGAGCTTTGTCCTAGAGTACTAGAGTAAGAGTCAAGGAGGGAAAAGGTGGAATTATCCCACATGTATTGGTGAAAGACTGTAGAGCTACTTAAAGCTCATTTCATGAATGAATAAACAAAATATCATCATTGCATTACATCTCTCTTGTTTATGGTGAGCTTGTGATGGGTTAGAAAATACTCAAGATTGTGTTTATGAGTCCAGTTTAATCTATCTTGGAGCCTAATTCGCTTGAGTGATAATCTAGCCTGCACACACTCACTTGGTGCATGATGTTTCTCTTTCATCCACCCCAGCTAGCACAATCCCATTCCCATCAGTAGCTAAACCAATATAGGCAGGCAAACTTCAGACAACAGATCAGATACAGATACTCATATTGAAATGGAAATGACATATAGATTGGAACTGGAACTGGATTGTATTCAAATCAGTACAACTAGAATGAAGTACAACATGATCCAAAGGATTTCTATGAGATACTAACCAAACAAGTACAAGAGTGAGATGAGCTACAGGAATGATTTAAGAGCACAATACAATGGCATGCAATGATAGCACAAGCTAATCCACCAAAGGATCCCTAAATGACATCTCGTCAAATGAAGTAATGGCCCCTATTTATAGTTGCTAAACTAATGGGCCTCTAATTGATTGATTGTCCATTGTACAGTTACCACAATAATTGGCTCGGTGATTACCAGCTCAACCGCCAATCTAAATTCCCATTTGGGGGTTGTTTCCACCGTCTATATTTCCTTATCCCCTTTCTTTGAATTTTGGAATGTTTCCAATGGCTGAAATTTAACAATCTGAAACAAATTTAGAGGTTCTTCTTTAGATTTTGAATTCACCTCCAGACTGGGGTTGATGGAGTAGCATCAGCTTGATCTTAGCTCCATTGTAGACCCCCTGGCAATAGTAACCCTGATAAATCCTTCAATGTCACTATGCCATTTGAGAAGACCCAATTGACCTCATAAGGACATGACCAAGACACTTTTAGAATAGATTTCTTCGGGACTAGCTTAGACAGATACAACAACACTAAGTTCCCTTGTTTGAACTCTCTAACTTTGATCTTACTATTGTGCCAATGCTTCCTTTGTTATTGAACCACCTTTTGTTACAGCATGTCTTGTTGCCTGATCTCATCTAGTTGGATCGACTCATCCAGTCATTGATTTAGATTTGCATTGAAGTCCATGTCATGCTCAACTGCAAACCGGAGACTTGGGATTGCAAACTCTGTCAGCACCACTATCTCTATTCCATAGACCATTCTGAAAGGTGTCATTCTAGTGATGACCTTGTAAGTAGTTCTATAAGCCCATAATGTCATAAGAAGCTTTGCATCCCATAATGGATCCTTCTGAACTATCTTTTTCAGGATCATCTTTATTGTTTTGTTAATGCTTTCCACCTGACCATTACACCTAGGATAGTATGGAGTGGATTTGTGGTGCTTAACTGAAAATATATCGGTCTAGTATATGAATCTTTTCATTCATGAAATGTGTGCCCTAATTTGAGACTATTTTAATGGGCCATTTGAATCAGCAAATGATGTTTTCATACTAAAATACTACCTTCAATTTTTCAGTGTTATCTGGCAACACCTTGGCTTCAACCCATTTGCTCACATAGCAAGTAGCAATTACAATGTACCTATTCTTCCTAGGAGTGATCTTCTTGAATGAACCCACAAAATCCAGTCCCCATTTCATGAACACTCCCAATGGTTGTACTGGAGTCAGAGGTATCATGCTAGTTGTTGTCGGTCTTTCGATCCGTTGACAAATATCACAGGTCTTGCAAAAGGCTTTGGCATTGGCCATCATGCTTTGCCACCAAAGGCTTGGTTGTAGGATTTTCTTGTAACTAATATCATTGGAGAAGTGCCCACTTGCATCCCCACTATGAGCCTCTATGATAACCTGCATTCAGCCTTGCATAGGCACACATCACCAAAGTACCCCATCATACCTAGTCTATATAGATCTCCTCCGATGATGGTGAAATTCAAACTTTATTATCAAATCCTTTTTGTTTTTTTGAGACCATTCCACTGAAAATCCTCGAAAGTGAAGAAAATCACATACATCCTGCCATTTTGGATCTGGTCCCTCTTCTATTGAATTAAGAAATAATTCAGCATGCACTAGATCATCTCTCAATGAAAATTATGAGTACCCTCCTTCAGTGTTTTTGGACAAGAAATTTGCACCGCAATGTTTTTTGTGGCTTATGAAATATCTTGAATTTAAATTTCATTAGGAACATCGTCCACCTAATCAGTTTGGCTTGGATAATGACTTTATTGATCACGGAAAAAGGAGAGCCTGATGATCAACCTGAAGTAAAACATCTTGCCCAACAAATGATGTCTTAACTTTGTATCATTAAAAACCATTCCCGATGCCGCGCATTCAATTAGTAGAATATCCTTTTTCAGTAGTGTTGAACCGGCAACTAGAAAAGTAGACAAGGTAGTCTATCTTGCCATCATGCTAGGCCAATATTGCTCCCATTTCCATACCAAATTCATCTACATGAACATGGAATATTACATCCCAATCAGGCTGGTGGAGTATTGGCTTCTTATTGATTGCCTCCTTTAAGCACTTGAAACTAGATTCACATTCTCGGGTCTATACCAACTTCTTCCCCTTCTAAGTCAATTCATATAGAGGAAGGGATTTTGTTGCAAACAAATGAATAAATTGTCCATAAAAATTGGCGTACCCCCAAGAATGAAGTCAGTTTAGATACATTAATCGGTGCATAGGCTTGTTGAATACACTTCACCTTGTCCTCTGCCATTTCAATACCATTTCACATCTGCCATTTCAATACCATTTCTAGAGATGATGTCTCCTAGAAGCTTCCTTTCCATACCATAAGCATTGGCTTGAATGGATTTAGGAAGATTCTCTTCTCTTTGCATTTCTCAAAAACCGTTTCCAAAATAATAGATGCATTTCCTCTGTTGAGAAGATCATGAATTTGTCCATTAAAAAAGCCAAGAATTTGTGCAAAAACCTACTAAGCACCTACATCATGCATCGCTAAAAGGTGGTTGGAGCATTGCATAATCCAAATGGCATCACCAAGTACATAAATCCTCCCCATTCAGTGATGAATGTTGTTTTAATGTGATCTTCTGTGCAATCTTTAATTAATTGTAGACACGATAACCATCCATCAAGTTATGCATTTCGTGGCTAGCAATATCAACCAATAGCATATATATGAATGGGAGTGGAAATGGGTCCTTAATGGTCAGAGCATTGAACTTTCAATAATCCACACATACCAGCAACTTCCCATTCTTCTTCAGAACCACTACAATTGGATATAGGCAGTTATTGCTTGCTACTTCAGTAATGAACCCTGATTTCAATAGATTTTCAATTTCTTCTTTGACATTCTTGGCATAGGTAAGGTTCATTCGATATCACTACAGTTGTACTAGTCTAGCATCTGGTTTAAGTGGAATCTAGTGTTGACACACTTTTGGGTCTATTCCTTTCATATATGTGTGCTCCCATGCAAATAGATTTGTGTATTTCTCAAACAATGCCCTTGCTTTTTCTTTGATCTCTGGATTCAAATGCTTATTGATTTCTATCATTCTTGGGTTATCATCTTTGTTGAGATTCCACTCTTTGACTTCTTGATCATTTGGAAGTAGCCAGTTTGTACCACCACCTTTTCGCTTAGCCAGGGATGCAACTTCTTTGTCAGTGCGAATACTCGTTGCATACTCATTGAATGGATCACCTAGGTCTATGAACCTAGGTTCCATCTCAACCCAGTCACAGTAGATTGTTCCTGCTGGATCAAGTGAAGGAGCAAGAAGAGAGAATGCGAGAGAGAGAGAGAGAGAGAGAGGGGGGGGGGGGGGGGAGAGAGCATCACAGGGATGTGGGGTGGAGCTCCCAAAACTCACTGTATGAGCACAATGTGAGAATGAGTGAGAGCTCCTTATTCTTTGTATGTATAAAGAATAAGGAGATAAATGTGGGCGGTCGGACATAGGCCAGGGTGGATGCATGAATAGGTGGACCAAAAACCTTGTCCCGGACAGAGGTTTTATAACCCGTACATAAAACCATCTATATTAGTTCAATTCGATATTTTCTTTTGAACAGATTTTTAATTAAATATAGAATTTCCACAACTTTTTGTTAAATATAGAAGACGGCTCTGTACCTCTTAACTATGCACGTCAGCCAGCTCTTTACACCATTACTATTTCCACACCTCTTTTTCAAATATAGAAGACGGCTCTGTAGCTCTTAGCTATGCACGTCAGCCAGCTCTTTGTCTTCCCGCTCTCTCGTTTTCCTGTCTCTCTCTAACTCTCTGTGTAGGAGCACAGCTTGTTGTTTTACTCTGTAGGCCTATCACCTCTCTCAATCTCTCCCTCTCTAGCATGGAGTAAGAATCTCACACTGTATGTGACTGCTCTCAGCCTCACTGTGAACTATGTGCTAGGTATGTTGTTGATGTGGTCAAGGAATATCATGCTAGGAAAAAGAGGGAGCAGCGTGCTAAGAACAAGCTTGAGTAGGTAGCACATGAGGAAGATAATGATCAAAATGGTGCTGATGATGCAAAGCGTCAAAGACTTCGCAATGACCTTGTTATGCTCTTCAATCGGCGTACAAAGGCCCTCGATGTTGCATCGCACTCAGATATTTTGTGCAAGTTGGTCAAACATCCTTCTCTTGGAGACCTTGATATGCCGAGGGCACAAACAACCTTCGTTGAAACCATACGCAACACAACAGATGCAATCAAATTACCCAAGAGCGGAGAGGAGCTCTTTCTTAAAAGGTTCATCACCACAATGCTTATGAATGTTGAGTGTACCACCTCAAAAGTGAATGTTTCAGCTGCATCTAAATTGCTAAATTTGCACAAGAGGAACTTCATAGCTGCAAAGAATCGGTTGAGGGCAGAAGGTGATGGCAATTTGCCAATCTCTTTGTGTGCTCAACAGCCCATGGATCGTGGTTTCATAACACCTGATGAGAAAGAGTTGATTTCTCTTTTTGGATGTCTAACACTCGTGTTTCACCCAATAAGAAGGATGTGTGCAGAAAGCATATTGGAAGAAATTCATATGTCAAACATCCTGTGCATCTTCTTGAACAATCTCAGATAATAACTTGCTTCACTATATCCATTTTTGTTTTCTAATATTTGCATTCATGATCTATATTCACTATAATTGGGTTGATAAGAGTAGATATGAAATCGGATATGAAGGAAGTTATAAATGGAAACAATGGGAATCTGTATTTGGTCCTAGACTAAGAGTAGATAAATATTGGATGTGAAGGAGAATATAAATGGAAACATAGTTTTTATCATACGCGTATGTTTGCTGAAACATACGTTTGTAGACGCATACTTTCACACGCATATGATATGTCATATAAATTAATATCTATCCAACCCAAATGATTTTCTCATATTAAACTGATCACTTAATGTGGGAGAATACACGGGGACAAGGGTTAAGATATAGACATGTGCTTATAGATCTATCTCAACACGGGGCCAATGGTTAAGGGGCCCAAATGAGAGATGGTCTATCAAAGAGCAAGGCTAACCAATGGAGCATAAGACCTTAGGGTTAGCTTCATTGAAGACCTCCAATAATGTGTGTAAAAGTCCTTTGACCTTAGGCACCTTAGGCAAGCTAGGGCTGAGCTTGAGGTGGGAACCCGGCCTAAGCTCGAGGTGCTTGTCCTGCTTGAGGTGCTTGTCATGCTTGAGGTGCTTGACATGATTGAGGTGCTTGATTAAGATGCTTGAGGTGCTTGACTGGCTCCATGCTTGAGGTGCTTGACTTGCTACATGATTAAGGTGCTTGAGGTGCCTTGAGATGCTTGCCTGAGATGCTTGTGGGAACACCCCCCTAGTTCAAGTGCTTTGTCATGCTTGATGACTAAGGGGCTTGCTCATCCAAAGTCAAAAAGATCCCTACAAGGAGGGGGGCAAGCCTACAAGGGGGGGATGAGAGAGAACACACACACACACACACACACACACAAGGGAAACCCCAGCTTGAAGAGGCAGCAAGGACACTTGTCAAGTTCCTCCTCATGTTGCCCTCATGGTGTGCCTGAAGCCTATTGGTTGGCCACCCAAGGGGTACAATGATAATTTAGGATATTTAATTAATTGATTTTGCATTTATCAAGTCCTCTCTCTCAAAGGGGAAAGGGGGACACTTGTCCCAAGGCTACCCCTGTTGCTTGTAATGGCTCATGCTTGTGATTGGCTAGGCCTGGAGGGGTCCAATGAGCTTCAAGCATGAGCTACAAGGGGGGGTCAACCCAAGCAAGCTAGGGGGTTGCTTAGGGGGTATACTCACCCACACACACTCACAAAAACTCTCATGGGGTTCTATGCAAAGTGCAAGAGCTCCATCTCCTTCTCCAAGCTCCTTGAGAAGTTGAGAGCCTACACCAACTCTCTTGGCTATGGAGTGCAAATCCAACCAAGAGCCATGCTTCAATGCTTAAGCTTACCATCTCCTCCTTCTTCATTACTATGCTATTATGTATGCTAGCAACAAGAGTATGATAAGTGAGGAACTGCTTCTTTCTCCTATGAAATGTTTCTTCTTCCTCTTCCCTACCCTCATTCCCTGCTAGCTCTCTCCACCTTCGAAGGTGTTTGAGGTCTTGGGATTGAGGCTTGGGATAGTTAATGCTTTCTACAAGTGCATGTTATGCTTATTGCAAGCTCCTTGAGAAGTTGAGAGCCTACACCAACTCTCTTGGCTATGGAGTGCAAATCCAACCAAGAGCCATGCTTCAATGCTTAAGCTTACCATCTCCTCCTTCTTCATTACTATGCTATTATGTATGCTAGCAACAAGAGTATGATAAGTGAGGAACTGCTTCTTTCTCCTATGAAATGTTTCTTCTTCCTCTTCCCTACCCTCATTCCCTGCTAGCTCTCTCCACCTTCAAAGGTGTTTGAGGTCTTGGGATTGAGGCTTGGGATAGTTAATGCTTTCTACAAGTGCATGTTATGCTTATTGCAAGAAGGCTAATGGTTTATTGCAAGTAGATTAATTACTTAATGCAAGTAGATTAATTGTATTGCAAGGTATATTAATTATTGCTTTAAGCACAAGTTGATGCATAAAAGTATACATCTTCATGCACTCAAATGATTTAGGGAACACAAAGATTAATGATGTTCACAAGTTCTTGATTGTTTTCAAGCTAAGATTGATTGTTGAAATTATGCAAAAGCTTGGTGTGTGAACCTTCCATCTCCATATTGCCAAGGAGGTCTCAAGGAACACAAAGATTGTATTGTACCAAGTCTCTCTTAATGAGAGAATCTATAATACAAATTCCTTTTGGAGGGGGGAACGGCTCCACATAAATCCGGTCCTCAACTGTTGTCATATTCTCTACACTCTCTCTCTTGTAAAAGTATTGTTCATGCCTAGTTAATTAAGTGTTATGATAGAGTTGCTACTACCAATTAAGTTCACCCTCTATACTCTCAAAATTGCTCACTCTAATTCTCTTAATTCCGCTATTCTCTAAGTTCATAGGCCATTCCCATTACATTGGTATCAGAGCATTTGGTTTCTCTTTTCTTACTTAAGAAGAGAGGTCCTTAAGTAGCCTATAAATGGTTGATGTTGTTAATTATAATAGGGTAAGTGGAACTGGGATCTAATATCGGTTTTGTTAATCCCACTATGTGGGGGATGGTGCACACCTCGGGAGCTTTGGACTTAATAATGGAGTTTTTTTAGACTTGCCTACGGCTTCACCATTATTGAGCCATAAGAAGTCCGAAAGGAGCTAGCCCTTGGCAACTCTGCTATGTTAGACCTACTCCACTACTCTCTATAATTAACCACTTTGAGCCGTGGGTGTAGATACTTAAGAGCCGATTTTCAAAGGCTAAGAGGAGTGGCAACTAAGGTTTTGTATTGCCTAAGCATACACTAAGTATAAACATAAATTTTGTTAACATGGCTGACAATAATCAAGAGAGTAGAATGAACATTGATAGCTTTGATTTTGCACATGAAGGTGCTAATGATGATTCTCCCATGTTTGTGAATTATCTCGTCACTAGGTTGCAACAAGCTATGGGCAACCCTGTTTTGCAAGCCGAAGTTACTCAACAACTTCGTGCTTATGGAATTTCCCTTCCTCTTCTAGAGGAGAGAGAGCTTAGGAGGCCTCTTGAAGAGACCCCCAAAAGAAGACTCTCTCCCATTCGAGAGGAGGAATCCAAAGATAAAGAAAAGCAATGAAAGTCTAAGTTCTTCTGAAGAGGTGGCTCCAGGAAGACGGCGGTCTAGACGATCGCCTACTCCTCCCAGGAGGAAAAGAGGAACCTATAGTCCTTCTCCTCATCACTCTGAAAGGCAAGAGAGGAAACAAAGGAAGAAAAGGGCTAGGAAGAGGTCACCCTCTTCTCCTTCTTCTTCACCTTCCTCCTCTTCCGATGAAAGTTATGGATATTCTCCTAGAGAATACAAGAGGGGAGGACATCTCAAATCATTTCCCGCATGGCGAAGGTCACAAAAGCTAAAGAAGTTCAAGGAGGGAGGAAAGAGTATCTCTTTTCTCACCTACGATGGCACCTTTGGTGCTATCGACAAAGTGTTGGCCTTCATCCAGCAATTTGATGCGGCCTTTGGGGACGAGGGCTTCACAGAGTCCTCCAAGCTATGCTAAGTATCTATGCATTACCAAAGTTCCGCTCGACAATGGTGGGATAGCCTACAAGCCCAAAGAAAATCTCCAAAGACATGGAAGGCTTTAAGAGCCTCCATCATAAAACAGTTTTTGGCAATCAACGCTCAAGAAAATGTCCTCACAGAATGGCAAAACTTGAAACTCTCTCCCTACGAGTCTATCCAAAAGTATGTAGATAAGTTTTGGGATTTATTTCTCAAAGCCACTATCTACAAAAAGATAGACTTTGGGGAGCAAGAGCAACAATTATGTGCGGGTATTTCTGAAGAGAAGGCCGAGCATATTAACTAACAAAGGCCTAATACCATATCGGCGGTCATACACCATACTATGGTCGCCTCTCAAATCGATTCCCAACAAGGGGTTAAGAAAAACTCTAAACCCATGGAAGTGAAGGATCAAAATGAGCCTAGAGGGAGGACTAATGCTCAAACTTCCTCCAAAGGCAACTCTAGCAACACCGATAACAAAGTTAAGGAGAAAGGAGTCTATAAAGGTAAAAGGATGGTTATCTTCCATACCTCAATAGGCTATATCTTCCTTACTTCCCATGCTCCTTCCATATGCGGGGCAAAGAGGAATTCGAATTTACACTGCTAGGAGTAAAAGCATACTTGTATTGGCTTACCAAGAAACAATAACATACAAGAGAATGTTTCAAAATGTATGGTATACCAAAAGATGAAGTATGAAAAAAGGACCATGGCTTTCCAACATCCAATTGTGTCGAATAGAAATCCTACTATGACCACTAATTTTTGATAGAGTCTCTATCAGAATTAGAGTAATCCTCTTATGTCGGCCTACTATTCCAATGGATGGCCAAAAGAAAAGTTACAAAACTAATGATCCTTGATCTACTAAAAGCCTGTGATTCGAAGTAGATCAATGCTCAAAATGAGAGAAGTACTTATCTTAACAACAGTATGTCTCTAATAACGTGAACATACTTCTAAGGAGAAACTGCCTTTCGAGGCTAAAGGCGGAAGATCCAAAAGTCCCTTGTAGTTCAAGATGCCTGGGAAGATCTTCATTGCAAAGGAGTATAGCCGAGATCAAAACGAATCTTTTTACAAGATTAAACAGGCTATACCCATTTATTAGCTAGGCAAAAGAGGCTCCTGCCGTTAGGCACAAAAGAGCCTTATCCTTTTTTAAAAAAAAAAAGAAGAAGAAGAAAAAAAAAAGTTGGGTCTTACTAAACTTCCCCAAGGCTCATCTAAGGCAAATTATACACAAATAAAGACCCGCCACAGATCAAGGATGAAGCAGAGGAGCTCCAACCCAAGTTCATCCTTCAACAAGAAGACAAGGTATTAAGAAATGGTAAGATTACTGACAGTATCTTATTTAATTATCCTTTCAAAGATGCTAAATGCATGCAAAGAATAGGGCTTAAGGATAATATGAACCTTGTTAATGATTCTTACAATGACACAAAAGAGTAAGCAAATGTAAAAGAAATGCATTTTAAATGATCAATGTTTTTGTCTTATAAGACTCTCTTTTTATGTTTTGTGCACAAATTATAAAGTATGCATACTTAGGATCATGTTTGTGGTGACTACGTCTCCCAAACACCAAGTAGACCTTGTCACTCTACTTTGGAAGTATGATATGGACTAAAAAGAGTAGACATGCTTGCGGTAGACAATGTCTCTCAAGCACCAAGTGGATTAGTCATCCACTCTGGAATGATGTCGTAGGGTAAAAATGGATCCTCTACCCGCTAAGACCAATGGACTAATGGGTGAGACTTTACCATCTCTACCTCATAGTCGAGGACGACTATGATTTCAAGAGAGAGGTAATGTCATAAAAATTAATATCTATCCAACCCAAATGATTTTCTCATATTAAACTGATCACTTAATGTGGGAGAATACACGGGGACAAGGGTTAAGATATAGACATGTGCTTATAGATCTATCTCAACACGGGGCCAATGGTTAAGGGGCCCAAATGAGAGATGGTCTATCAAAGAGCAAGGCTAACCAATGGAGAATAAGACATTAGGGTTAGCTTCATTGAAGACCTCCAATAATGTGTGTAAAAGTCCTTTGACCTTAGGCAAGCTAGGGCTGAGCTTGAGGTGGGAACCCGGCCTAAGCTCGAGGTGCTTGTCCTGCTTGAGGTGCTTGTCATGCTTGAGGTGCTTGACATGATTGAGGTGCTTGATTAAGATGCTTGAGGTGCTTGACTGGCTCCATGCTTGAGGTGCTTGACTTGCTACATGATTAAGGTGCTTGAGGTGCCTTGAGATGCTTGCCTGAGATGCTTGTGGGAACACCCCCCTAGTTCAAGTGCTTTGTCATGCTTGATGACTAAGGGGCTTGCTCATCCAAAGTCAAAAAGATCCCTACAAGGAGGGGGGCGAGCCTACAAGGGGGGGGATGAGAGAGAACACACACACACACACACACACACACACACACACACAGACACACACACACACACACACACACACACACACACACACACACACACACACACACACACACACACACACACACACACACACACACACACAAGGGAAACCCCAGCTTGAAGAGGCAGCAAGGACACTTGTCAAGTTCCTCCTCATGTTGCCCTCATGGTGTGCCTGAAGCCTATTGGTTGGCCACCCAAGGGGTCCAATGATAATTTAGGATATTTAATTAATTGATTTTGCATTTATCAAGTCCTCTCTCTCAAAGGGGAAAGGGGGACACTTGTCCCAAGGCTACCCCTGTTGCTTGTAATGGCTCCTGCTTGTGATTGGCTAGGCCTGGAGGGGTCCAATGAGCTTCAAGAATGAGCTACAAGGGGGGGTCGACCCAAGCAAGCTAGGGGGTTGCTTAGGGGGTATACTCACCCACACACACTCACAAACACTCTCATGGGGTGCTATGCAAAGTGCAAGATCTCCATCTCCTTCTCCAAGCTCCTTGAGAAGTTGAGAGCCTACACCAACTCTCTTGGCTATGGAGTGCAAATCCAACCAAGAGCCATGCTTCAATGCTTAAGATTACCATCTCCTCCTTCTTCATTACTATGCTATTATGTATGCTAGCAACAAGAGTATGATAAGTGAGGAACTGCTTCTTTCTCCTATGAAATGTTTCTTCTTCCTCTTCCCTACCCTCATTCCCTGCTAGCTCTCTCCACCTTCGAAGGTGTTTGAGGTCTTGGGATTGAGGCTTGGGATAGTTAATGCTTTCTACAAGTGCATGTTATGCTTATTGCAAGAAGGCTAATGGTTTATTGCAAGTATATTAATTACTTAATGCAAGTAGATTAATTGTATTGCAAGGTAGATTAATTATTGCTTTAAGCACAAGTTGATGCATAAAAGTATACATCTTCATGCACTCAAATGATTTAGGGAACACAAAGATTAATGATGTTCACAAGTTCTTGATTGTTTTCAAGCTAAGATTGATTGTTGACATTATGCAAAAGCTTGGTGTGTGAACCTTCCATCTCCATATTGCCAAGGAGGTCTCAAGGAACACAAAGATTGTATTGTACCAAGTCTCTCTTAATGAGAGAATCTATAATACAAATGCCCTTTGGAGGGGGGAACGGCTCCACATAAATCCGGTCCTCAACTGTTGTCATATTCTCTACACTCTCTCTCGTGTAAAAGTATTGTTCATGCCTAGTTAATTAAGTGTTATGATAGAGTTGCTACTACCAATTAAGTTCACCCTCTATGCTCTCAAAATTGATCACTCTAATTCTCTTAATTCCGCTATTCTCTAAGTTCATAGGCCATTCCCATTACATTGGTATCAGAGCATTTGGATTCTCTTTTCTTACTTAAGAAGAGAGGTCCTTAAGTAGCCTATAAATGGTTGATGTTGTTAATTATAATAGGGTAAGTGGAACTGGGATCTAATATCGGTTTTGTTAATCCCACTATGTGGGGGATGGTGCACACCTCGGGAGCTTTGGACTTAATAATGGAGTCTTTTTAGACTTGCCTACGGCTTCACCATTATTGAGCCATAAGAAGTCCGAAAGGTGCTAGCCCTTGGCAACTCTGCTATGTTAGACCTACTCCACTACTCTCTATAATTAACCACTTTGAGCCGTGGGTGTAGATACTTAAGAGCCGATTTTCAAAGGCTAAGAGGAGTGGCAACTAAGGTTTTGTATTGCCTAAGCATACACTAAGTATAAACATAAATTTTGTTAACATGGCTGACAATAATCAAGAGAGTAGAATGAACATTGATAGCTTTGATTTTGCACATGAAGGTGCTAATGATGATTCTCCCATGTTTGTGAATTATCTCGTCACTAGGTTGCAACAAGCTATGGGCAACCCTGTTTTGCAAGCCGAAGTTACTCAACAACTTCGTGCTTATGGAATTTCCCTTCCTCTTCTAGAGGAGAGAGAGCTTAGGAGGCCTCTTGAAGAGACCCCCAAAAGAAGACTCTCTCCCATTCGAGAGGAGGAATCCAAAGATAAAGAAAAGCAATGAAAGTCTAAGTTCTTCTGAAGAGGTGGCTCCACGAAGACGACGGTCTAGACGATCGCCTACTCCTCCCAAGAGGAAAAGAGCAACCTATAATCCTTCTCCTCATCACTCTGAAAGGTAAGAGAGGAAACAAAGGAAGAAAAGGGCTAGGAAGAGGTCACCCTCTTCTCCTTCTTCTTCACCTTCCTCCTCTTCCGATGAAAGTTATGGCTATTCTCCTAGAGAATACAAGAGGGGAAGACATCTTAAATCATTTCCTGCATGGCGAAGGTCACAAAAGCTAAAGAAGTTCAAGGAGGGAGGAAAGAGTATCTCTTTTCTCACCTACGATGGCACCTTTGGTGCTACCGACAAAGTGTTGGCCTTCATCCAGCAATTTGATGCGGCCTTTGGGGACGAGGGCTTCACAGAGTCCTCCAAGCTACGCCAAGTATCTATGCATTACCAAAGTTCCGCTCGACAACGGTGGGATAGCCTACAAGTCCAAATAAAATCTCCAAAGACATGGAAGGCTTTAAGAGCCTCCATCATAAAACAGTTTTTGGCAATCAACGCTCAAGCAAATGTCCTCACAGAATGGCAAAACTTGAAACTCTCTCCCTACGAGTCTATCCAAAAGTATGTAGATAAGTTTTGGGATTTATTTCTCAAAGCCACTATCTACAAAAAGATAGACTTTGGAGAGCAAGAGCAACAATTATGTGCGGGTATTTTTGAAGAGAAGGCCGAGCATATTAACTAGCAAAGGCCTAATACCATATCAGCGGTCATACACCATACTATGGTCGCCTCTCAAATCGATTCCCAACAAGGGGTTAAGAAAAACTCTAAACCCATGGAAGTGAAGGATCAAAATGAGCCTAGAGGGAGGACTAATGCTCAAACTTCCTCCAAAGGCAACTCTAGCAACACCGATAACAAAGTTAAGGAGAAAGGAGTCTATAGAGGTAAAAGGATGGTTATCTTCCATACCTCAATAGGCTATATCTTCCTTACTTCCCATGCTCCTTCCATATGCGGGGCAAAGAGGAATTCGAATTTACACTGCTAGGAGTAAAAGCATACTTGTATTGGCTTACCAAGAAACAATAACATACAAGAGAATGTTTCAAAATGTATGGTATACCAAAAGATGAAGTATGAAAAAAGTACCATGGCTTTCCAACATCCAATTGTGTCGAATAGAAATCCTACTATGACCACTAATTTTTGATAGAGTCTCTATCAGAATTAGAGTAATCCTCTTATGTCGGCCTACTATTCCAATGGATGGCCAAAAGAAAAGTTACAAAACTAATGATCCTTGATCTACTAAAAGCCTGTGATTCGAAGTAGATCAATGCTCAAAATGAGAGAAGTACTTATCTTAACAACAGTATGTCTCTAATAACGTGAACATACTTCTAAGGAGAAACTGCCTTTCGAGGCTAAAGGCGGAAGATCCAAAAGTCCCTTGTAGTTTAAGATGCCTGGGAAGATCTTCATTGCAAAGGAGTATAGCCGAGATCAAAACGAATCTTTTTACAAGATTAAACAGGCTATACCCATTTATTAGCTAGGCAAAAGAGGCTCCTGCCGTTAGGCACAAAAGAGCCTTATCCTTTTTTTTAAAAAAAAAGAAGAAGAAGAAAAAAAAAAGTTGGGTCTTACTAAACTTCCCCAAGGCTCATCTAAGGCAAATTATACACAAATAAAGACCCGCCATAGATCAAGGATGAAGCAGCGGAGCTCCAACCCAAGTTCATCCTTCAATAAGAAGACAAGGTATTAAGAAATGGTAAGATTACTGACAGTATCTTATTTAATTATCCTTTCAAAGATGCTAAATGCATGCAAAGAACAGGGCTTAAGGATAATATGAACCTTGTTAATGATTCTTACAATGACACAAAAGAGTAAGCAAATGTAAAAGAAATGCATTTTAAATGATCAATGTTTTTGTCTTATAAGACTCTCTTTTTATGTTTTGTGCACAAATTTTAAAGTATGCATACTTAGGATCATGTTTGTGGTGACTACGTCTCCCAAACACCAAGTAGACCTTGTCACTCTACTTTGGAAGTATGATATGGACTAAAAAGAGTAGACATGCTTGCGGTAGACAATGTCTCTCAAGCACCAAGTGGATTAGTCATCCACTCTGGAATGATGTCGTAGGGTAAAAATGGATCCTCTACCCGCTAAGACCAATGGACTAATGGGTGAGACTTTACCATCTCTACCTCATAGTCGAGGACGACTATGATTTCAAGAGAGAGGTAATGTCATAAAAATTAATATCTATCCAACCCAAATGATTTTCTCATATTAAACTGATCACTTAATGTGGGAGAATACACGGGGACAAGGGTTAAGATATAGACATGTGCTTATAGATCTATCTCAACACGGGGCCAATGGTTAAGGGGCCCAAATGAGAGATGGTCTATCAAAGAGAAAGGCTAACCAATGGAGCATAAGACCTTAGGGTTAGCTTCATTGAAGACCTCCAATAATGTGTGTAAAAGTCCTTTGACCTTAGGCAAGCTAGGGCTGAGCTTGAGGTGGGAACCCGGCCTAAGCTCGAGGTGCTTGTCCTGCTTGAGGTGCTTGTCATGCTTGAGGTGCTTGACATGATTGAGGTGCTTGATTAAGATGCTTGAGGTGCTTGACTGGCTCCATGCTTGAGGTGCTTGACTTGCTACATGATTAAGGTGCTTGAGGTGCCTTGAGATGCTTGCCTGAGATGCTTGTGGGAACACCCCCCTAGTTCAAGTGCTTTGTCATGCTTGATGACTAAGGGGCTTGCTCATCCAAAGTCAAAAAGATCCCTACAAGGAGGGGGGCGAGCCTACAAGGGGGGGGATGAGAGAGAACACACACACACACACACACACACACACACACAAGGGAAACCCCAGCTTGAAGAGGCAGCAAGGACACTTGTCAAGTTCCTCCTCATGGTGTGCCTGAAGCCTATTGGTTGGCCACCCAAGGGGTCCAATGATAATTTAGGATATTTAATTAATTGATTTTGCATTTATCAAGTCCTCTCTCTCAAAGGGGAAAGGGGGACACTTGTCCCAAGGCTACCCCTGTTGCTTGTAATGGCTCCTGCTTGTGATTGGCTAGGCCTGGAGGGCTCCAATGAGCTTCAAGCATGAGCTACAAGGGGGGGTCGACCCAAGCAAGCTAGGGGGTTGCTTAGGGGGTATACTCACCCACACACACTCACAAACACTCTCATGGGGTGCTATGCAAAGTGCAAGAGCTCCATCTCCTTCTCCAAGCTCCTTGAGAAGTTGAGAGCCTACACCAACTCTCTTGGCTATGGAGTGCAAATCCAACCAAGAGCCATGCTTCAATGCTTAAGCTTACCATCTCCTCCTTCATTACTATGCTATTATGTATGCTAGCAACAAGAGTATGATAAGTGAGGAACTGCTTCTTTCTCCTATGAAATGTTTCTTCTTCCTCTTCCCTACCCTCATTCCCTGGTAGCTCTCTCCACCTTCGAAGGTGTTTGAGGTCTTGGGATTGAGGCTTGGGATAGTTAATGCTTTCTACAAGTGCATGTTATGCTTATTGCAAGAAGGCTAATGGTTTATTGCAAGTAGATTAATTACTTAATGCAAGTAGATTAATTGTATTGCAAGGTAGATCATTAATTATTGCTTTAAGCACAAGTTGATGCATAAAAGTATACATCTTCATGCACTCAAATGATTTAGGGAACACAAAGATTAATGATGTTCACAAGTTCTTGATTGTTTTCAAGCTAAGATTGATTGTTGAAATTATGCAAAAGCTTGGTGTGTGAACCTTCCATCTCCATATTGCCAAGGAGGTCTCAAGGAACACAAAGATTGTATTGTACCAAGTCTCTCTTAATGAGAGAATCTATAATACAAATGCCTTTTGGAGGGGGGACCGGCTCCACATAAATCCGGTCCTCAACTGTTGTCATATTCTCTACACTCTCTCTCTTGTAAAAGTATTGTTCATGCCTAGTTAATTAAGTGTTATGATAGAGTTGCTACTACCAATTAAGTTCACCCTCTATGCTCTCAAAATTGCTCACTCTAATTCTCTTAATTCCGCTATTCTCTAAGTTCATAGGCCATTCCCATTACATGATATCTGTAAACAAATGGGACTAAAATTAAAAACCCCAAATTTCCTAGCAATTGTACTATGCGAGTCTGCTCCTGCCTGCATAGTGTTCATAGTATGCCCTTCCTTGCTTCGCACCCTTGCCTCATCTCTTCCACATGGTAGTTGCTCCCCAATTGATAGGTGCGAGTCAGCACTAGTAGTGAATTCAGTATGCAGGTTTGTGCTAGGTTCTATGTGCTAGGTTAACCTAACCAGTTATGTAATAACTAATACCGATTTTAAATGAAAAAACTGGTTTACATAGCCAGTAGATTAATTTTAGTTGGTTAACACTTTTTTCCCACTAGTATAGAACTTGGTCAAGTGTATATATGTGGTATGTGAAAGATGTACTAGTTAACCCGACCAATTATGCACTTACTAATACCGGTTTTAAATGAAAAGACCGGTTATATAATGAGTAAATTAATTTCAACAGGTTAACACATTTTCACAGTAGTTTACAGCTCGGTCAAGTGTATATATGGTATGTAGTAGACATACTACATAACCAGTTATATAAAAACTAATAGTGGTTTGATATTACAATACCGGTTTACATAACCAGTAAATAGATTTAAAACCGTTTACACATTTTAGGCCAGTAAACATCTTGGTCGAGTGTTCACTTGTACTGTTTGTCATACCAGTTAGGTAAACAACTGGTCTACATAACCAGTGAAAAAATTTTAACACTTATTTCTCACTGGTATACATCGTGGTTAAGTGTTCACATGTACTGGTCGAGTGTTCACATGTACTGTTTGTCATGTCAGATAGGCAAAAAACATATCGGTTTGAAAGGAAAATACTGGTTTACAAATGTGTTCATTTTTTTAAAAACTTATTTATCACTGGTATACATCGTGGTTAAGTGCTCACATGTACTGGTTAGGTAATTAACATACCGGTTTTAAATGAAAAGACTGGTTTGGCAGTAAGAACATTTGAACTGGTTGACACTTATATACCACTGGTACGTACCAAGGACATGTGTTCATTTTTTTAACACTTATTTCTCACTGGTATACATAATGGTTAAGTGCTCACATGTACTGGTTAGGTAATTAACATACCGGTTTTAAATGAAAAGACTGGTTTACATCAACAGTAAGAACATTTGAACTGGTTGACACTTATATACCACTGGTACGTACCAAGGACATGTGTTCATTTTTTTAAACACTTATTTCTCACCGGTATACATCGTGGTTAAGTGCTCACATGTACTGGTTAGGTAAATAACATACCGGTTTTAAATGAAAAGACTGGTTTACATCAGCGGTAAGAACATTTGAACTGGTTGACACTTATAAACCACTGGTACGTACCACGGACATGTGTTCATATGTACTGGTTTGCCTAACCAATTAAGTGAAAAAACATACTGGTTTGAAATAAAAATACTAGTTTATAGTAATGTAACAGTTTTCTTCAAAGATAATAAAAACCTGCAGTTTTCTTCAATGTTCTTTAACCATATATGTTTTTCATTGTAGGTGGAGCTCTTTCTCAACTTCAAAGAACAATACCTTGAAATTGTAATAAGGTAGCATGCATTTGAGTACATGAAGCCATATTTTGTGCGGAAATTGAGAGACTGATATACTTGCTGCTGCATTTCACATGTTCAAATGTCCTTCCTAAAGGATGCCATAAATCACATGCGAAGTTCTGTATTCGGTCTGCATGGAAAAGCTTGCCAATGTCAATGCAACATATGCAAAGACAATGGTGGATGCAAGGCACCAAAAAACCCTATCAAGAGTGTAACAGCCTTATTGGACTCTATACTGTGTCCAAAATCAGATACGTCCACCTTCCATGCCCTTGTCTGCTTGAGTGGTCAATGTAAAAGGTGTGGCCCAGATAAGTTAGATTTTTGTGTTGTAGAGGCTTCATTTATTGCTAAAAAGATTGTGGTGAAGATTTTTGAGGACCTAGAAGTAGGAACTGCGCGTGACGGTCAGCAGAAGAATTGTCCCATAAGGAAATATCATGCCAAGATCTCTCAGTCATGTTCAAAGACCATCTTAAGAAATACATAATGCATAATTTTGTGTATAGATGGCAAGCAGAACAATATAAGGAATGTATACAAAGCTTTCCAGAAGATGTTGTTGTGTCAGTTGTTGACTTTGCTGAAAATTATAGTTTCAAAGAACAAAATGAGATTCAGTCCATGCACTAGTATTCAAATCAAGTAACTATTTTTGTGCACATAACATATTTCCAAATTGCAGGTAATGACATCACCCTAGATCAGTATTATTTCTTTTGTATTAAGCCTTCAATAATTTATGATTTTTATATTATGCAGGTGACATCCACAAGACAATTCACTTCTTCATTTCAGATGACAAGCAACATGACAAGCAGCATTTCTGAAACATGCGGAATGGCTAAAGCAATTTGGTCTAAACATAAAGCGTCATTGGGTATGGTCTGATGGAGCAGCTTCACAATTCAAAGCAAGAAGACCATTCTATTTCCTTGCCAGGTACACCATGTTCTAACAAACATTATCTGAAGGTGGTTTTAATATAGAGACCTATAATATTGGCATTAAAGTTGTAATAAAATGCTTGTCTAACATCAATAATATTATAATACGTGTTTTTTTTTGTAATTTTATCGTGCCAAGAGTATATTAATCTTCTTCTATCCATTGAATAAAATGCAGATACAGTTTTTACGGGATGGAAAATGTCTTGGAAATTTTTTGGATTCGGCCATGGTAAGGGAGAACACGACGGTGCGGGAGCAGTGATAAAAAGGTCTTTAACTCAATACCAATTGCAGCCAAACAGCCCAAAGATAGACTGTGTTTCAGATGTTGTGGCATTATTTAGACGGACCTTGTTAGATGGTGCTACAGCCACCTATGCATCCCAGGCTCGTTATGTAAGCATGATTTTTTGGGTGATTGAATTGGGGGATGTCGAAAGGGGGAAAATTTGGGATGTAAAGGCTGAAAAAAATACCCCCTCAATGCACTCTGTTTCTGCATATTCAGAGCATGATACAACTGCTTTGAGAGCACGTTCACTGTCTTGTTTCTGTAGTGCATGTAAACAAGAAAAGTGGAGAAGATGTGTGAGCAAGTCACACGTTCCTTTCTGGACATACCTTATTTTGGAGCCTACAGAAGAAGGGGAAGACGATGACGACGAAATAAATGAGGATGCAGCGTATGAAGGACACTATGACACCCTCAGTCAAGCTCTTATTTTTGGTGATAATTTTGTTGTTCCCGCACCAAATGACAATGAAGAAAAAGTGGATTTCTATATAGCGAAATGCACTGCAGCTATTCAGGAGTTTCATTCAGACGCTGAAGATGACTGGGGCAATATCATTGGGCAAGGATCCTATGCTATCAAAGGGTTTTACTATCGTATGATAAATGAGCAGACCTACGAGCTTTTGGACAAAAAGCCAGAGGTGTTCATATATTCACATCTTGTTAGGGCAATCAAAATCCCCATGATACCCCATCCCAGCAACTCAAAACTATATACAATATCACTTGATGTCAGTGAGTCTATCTACAATAGTATGCCTTTTGAGCTGTAACCATCTTAAGAAATACATAATGCATAATTTTGTGTATATTTGTCTTTAACTATAAACTCAACTGTGTTTGAAACCAGCCACTTCTCAGTATCATACCGGTATCATACAAGTCCCTCTCCCCCCCCCCCCCCCGGTGTGTGTGTGTGTGTGTGTGTGTGTGTGTGTGTGTGTGTGTGTGTATGTGTGTGTGTGTGTGTGTCACTTCTCACTATCATACCGGTATCATACCAGTCACTTCTCAGTATCATACCGGTATGATACCGGTATCATTCCAGTCATTTCTCAATATCATACTGGTATCATACATTCCCTCTCTCTCTCTCTCTCTCTCTCTCTCTCATTGTCACTTCTCAGTATCATACCGGTATCATACCAGTCACTTCTCAGTGTCATACTGGTATGATACCGTTATCATACCAATCATTTCTCAGTATCATACCGGTATCATACATTCCCTCTCTCTCTCTCTCTATGCTACAGAGACAACTTACATAACACCCCACCTAGATAGGGCCATGGCTACAACCATTGAAGTGTTTTCTTGTTGCCACAGGTCTCTCTCTGTCTTTGTCACTTCTCACATCATACCAGTCACTTCTCAGTATCATACTGGTCACTCCTTAGTATCATACCGGTATCATACAAGTCCCTGTGTGTGTGTGTGTGTGTGTGTGTGTGTCACTTCTCAGTATCATACCGGTCAATGCACTGTATCATACCGGTATCATACCAGTCACTTCATAGTATCATACCGGTATCATACGAGTCACTTCTCAGTATCAGACTCTCTCTCTCTCTCTCTCTCTCTATCACACTACAAGAGGTTGTGTGCTCTTGTGACGCTGTTAGCGACGGAAATACATTGGATTTTTATAACCCCCGGCGTCGCTAAAACCGTCGCCAATAGCGTCGCTATGAGAGTGTCGCTATATGCATCGCTATAGGCGTCGCTATATGAGTCGCTATAAGCGTCGCTATATAGAGACGCTCATAGAGACGCTTATAGCGACGTTTACACAGAAGTCTATAGCGACGCTCATAGCGACGCTACAAAGCCATAAATAGCGACAGTTATAGCGACGCCCGAGAGAATTTTTTTTTGGTGACAGGGCATTGAATGCCCTGCCACCCATCAAGCATATTGTACTTGATTCACTTTTTAAAAAAAGTGCAAGGGTAGATAATAGACCCAAAATAGTCACCCACAAGACGCATTGTTTGCAAAATTGACAAGCGTAAAATTGACAATTGTACACATCATAGGCAAAATGAATTGATTGGCAAATGTAATAATGACAATTGTACAACATCATAGGCATAAAGAATTGATTGGCAAAATGAACTGCGGTGACAAATGTAATAATATACATGGTTCAAAAAGACGTATAAAATCCGTCTCATGATACATAAGCTATGAGAAACCCTAAACTAATGCTATCTAGCTACGGCTAAACTGACGTCGTCTAGTCAGACGTGTCATCGCATCCAAGCGGCGTATCTGTCGGATTCTGCAAAAAAAGACAATAAGACAGCTTTCAGTAAGTATAAACATATAACGACATTTATAAAACAATACAAAAAATAGAAAAGAGTAAACCCTAATACTAACCATGCCGCCGCGAGAACTGAGAATGTCCATCAGGGAGTTTAAGCCCTTCCTGCCTGTGTACTTGCGCTCGTACGGTGTGGGATCACATCCTATCATCGACCACTGTCAAAACATACAAAGATTTCATTATGTTAGAATTAAAAAACTCATAAACCCTAAACTATCGAACATAAAGAGCAATGCGAAAACACTTACAAAATCGGCCTCAAATGATGCCCATCCACCGCTCCCCAAGTGGTGCGAGCTCCCTGCCGCTACTCGCGCTCTGGCTGCATCCTTTTGTTGCTTCCACTTGTCGGGATTCTCGCGCGCTGCTTTCTTCGCATTCTTCCCATGCTTGATTGCTTTTTGCACTTCGGAACGCTTGTGTTTGCAGTATTCGCGCATTCGAATCTTCATCAGGTCTTCATTGAAGCGTTGATCCCGTGTTGGAACGGGAAACTCATCATGAAGTATGCTGATGACTCTGTTTTTTAAATCACTTGGTACTTCACTCCATTTGTTTAGTATGTAGTGTCTAAACAGCTGAGAGCAAAGACCACGCATGCGCGAGATCACCTTCTTGCCGTCATCATCCATGATGATGCCGCCGCTGAAGTCGACGGAGTAAGGCAAGCCCTCTGGCCGGTGACGTGTGAACCTGGGTGTCCCGGCAGGGGTCTCTAGCGGCGTGTCGATGGGGGTACGGACGTCAGGTGTCTCCACCGGCGTCTGGGCCCCGAAGCGAGGAGTGTCGAGTGGGGTGGCTCCTGGCAGAGTAGGTAGAGGTGTGTAGCTGCTAGGAATAGTCAGCCGCGCAAAACCTGGCGTAGATGGCGATGCTGTGGCTGGTGTGGGGGCGGGCAAAGAAGGGGAGGGTAAAGAGCCTCGTCGAACACGAGGCGGTGTGGAGGCATCGGCGGCGGAATCCCCACAACAACCGTCACCGCCACCACTAGAGCGCCGGTGTCTAGACGAGTGTGAAGCTCATCTCATCGACGCCGAAGCTTCGGAGCGCGCCGAATGCTCCGAAAGAGAGGGAGATGCGGATGGAGTAGGAACGCGCGATGATGCGCCAGAGCGATGACGCTCCACGTACCACTGTCTCTGCTACCGAAGTAGCGTGCCGAAGTAAGTGAGTTCCGCCACCACAGGATCTGCATCAGAGGAACGTCGTCGACTAGACTGTTCAAATTTTGCCATGATTCCACAATCTTCAGTAAAACGCTTTTTGTCGATCCGTTCCACCCTAAAATGTCGACCGTTACACCATGCTGCTGTGTATGACTTATACTACAACGAACAAAGATTATGAGTGGCCGTTCAAACGTTTAGAAATAAAGTCACTAGCTAGTCGTACATTGCAAACTTACCTTGGTCGCGCAACCCCGAGAGTACTCCCACTCTTCCTCAGTCACTTCGTCACCGCATTGTTGTGCGCTTTTCAATTGGTTGTGCAACCATCTTAAGCTCATGAATGTTGGTAGGCTCTCCAGAACCGTCGGATAGTGCATCGGTGGTCGTCTTCCCCGTCTCCACTCGATTCGTGCCCTTTGTCACTCTTGCTTTGCATCCTCATATTGTGAAATCCACTTTTGCATCACTGGATTGTGAAGCATGCAAAGTCGGTTGATTTTAGCCTCTAGATCTTCCGTCATCTTCTTCTCAACACCGAGATTGCACATGACAATCCCAGATATGCGCTCATCATCTATGGTTCGCCATAGCGTGTCCCGGGCTTTATCAAATCCGTCTAGCCACTCTCCAATGTACACTAGGGACTCTGATACCAACCAACCTTCAGCCATGCTACCCTCCGAACATGCCTTTTGACGCACATATCCCTTAAGCGTTTTCATGAAACGTTCTAAGAAGATTATCCATCTGGAATGAACTGTGCCAGCTATTTCCACCTCATCAACTATGTGAACAAGAAGATGCACCTGAATGGTTAGCATGGTAGTAGGAAAATGTTTCTCAAACATGCACACAAGCTCCGCAGCATTTAGTTTGGCGAATGGTATGGAGTCTACGTTGATCTCCTTTTGTGAGATCCATTGCACCAGCTTTGCAAGTTTGTAGATTGTGTTACGGATGTCGAGAGACAAACATCCCTCAATGGCGACCGGTAAAATAAACTGTAAAGTATGTGCAGCAATGATATTAAAGTCCACATTTTATGCAATGATATTAAAGTCCACTATGAACGTACCTGACACATTTTATGCCAATCGTGTGACTTCAAACCGGTAAGCTTTCCTTCTTTAGTAAAACACGTTCGGAGCGAGTGCATTATGCCAGTGGGGGTCCACAAAGATCGAATGGTCTCTTTTAGTTTGCGTTCTTGGGCTCTTGTGAAAATCCATGGTGCTTTAGGGAGTTTTATCGATCCATCAGACGCTGTTTGCGGCCAATATTTCTCCATACGATCCACATTTCTAAGGTCAACTCTGGCTCCCAAAGTATCTTTCTTGCCGGTCAGATGGTCCCATAGTAGATTACCCACATTCTTGAATATGTGCATTGGATCGAGCAAGTGATTGATCATGAGTCGGGGCCAGTATGGTAACTTGTACCATAGAGATAGTCTCTTCATCCCTGGAGGCAATCCGTCATCGCACATCTCCTTCTGCTCTAACCATGCTTGTGCAGACATCCTTGGTGGCTCTCTTCCCAAAAAGCCGTCGCGTAACACATGATTCTCTGGAAGATACGCTTGATGACCTTCGTAGATTTTCTTCTTCAGTGAGGGTGCCCTACGTGCATTCAGTCTAGGTCCACATGTGACACATGCTCCGTATCCGCTTGTTTGAAGTCCTGCATGTATACACATGATAATAGATCAACTATGGGAAAAAACAAGATTTACAGTGTCTGAGTGAGGAGTGTCAATAGATCACCTGAGCATTCTATTAGCCCGGGATAGTCATGCATGGTCCACATTAGAATGCCTCTGATCAAAGCATTCCGTCGTCCTGTGTGTCGGCTCATATCCACCACCTCTATGCCAATCCACAATTGTTGTAGCTCTTCCAATAGTGGATGAAGATACACATCCATATTCTCCACTTTATATCGCCCTGGCACAATCAAGCTTAGCCATAGGTGCCACTTCTTCGTAGTCAACCACGGGGGAATGTTGTAGTTGACGATGACAACGGGCCATACACTGTAAGATGTTGATCTTTGACCAAATGGATTTACGCCATCCATAGCCAGGCCTAAGTGCAAATTTCGAGCTTCCCTGGCAAAATCCGACCATGTTCCATCTATATGTTTCCAGGCTGCGCAATCTGCAGGAATTCGTAGCACACCATCCAAAGATTTATTCTCCTCATGCCATGATGCTAGGGCAGCCATGGACTTACATTCGAAGAAATGATTGATGCAAGGAAGCAGAGGAAAATGTCGCAAAACCTTTTGTGGAATTTTTGTCCCGTGGAGATCTACTCGATATCTTTCGGAATCACATTTCGGACACTTCTCCATGTCTATGTATTCCCCTCTGAAAAGAATGCAGTCATTAGGACAAGCGTGGATAGAATTGTAATCCATCCCCAAGTTTTGCAAAATCTTTCTTGCTTCATCTCAGGAATCTGGCATCACATTGTCAGCTGGTAGTATGTGCTCTTTAAGCAATCTATCAGATCATTATACATTTAGAGTTTTATTAAAGTAAACTAATTGTAATAGATCACCTGAAAAGCGCTATGACGCTAGTGTCACTCCATCCAAACTTTGCCTGCATGTTGAGAAGAACCAGGAGTGCTTTCAATCTAGACATACGTGCTTCATTATACAATGGCGTATCGGCTTCACTTTTCATTTCATCATAGATAAGCCTTTCTGAATCCATGATCGTCTCGATCATTTCATCAATCTCGAGCTCAAACATTGCCTCGTTGGGAATGTGCTCTGCATGATCATCCCCCGAGCTGTTAGAGGCTACATCTTGTGGCCTCACATATGCTGCTTGACCAAAGCGCCTGCGAACACGTCTATTGGGTTGCAAGATTGCTGCTTGTTGGCCAGTGTCAGAGTCCGACGAGTTATAACTGGCAACAACTCGATCTATAATAGATGGATCGAACTCGCCAAATTCACAAACGTGCTGCAAAGAAACACGTCTTGTCCGTCGCACAGCATGCTTGCATTGATTACAAGGACATAAGACCCTCGTTGAGAGATAGGTGTTTCAATTGGACGGTCCCACATCCTCGTCACTACTCATAATGAGGATAAAAATCTTATAACCTGGACAACAAATTTAATATTCTATTGGCATTCTTCGTCTTATCGCTCTCTCTCTCTCTCTCTCTCTCTCTCTCTCTCTCTCTCTCTCTCTCTCTCTCTCTCTCTCTCTCTCTCACATTCTCTAGTCATGTCCAATCCCCGCACACCTCGGTCTAGAGGTGCACAGAGATCAGAACCACCGGGTTATAATCTCGTATTTATTGGTCAATACCTATATTTGTGGGTACAAGAAATCTACATACCCACGTCTACATGATACTGCATAGTGGACAAAACCCCTTTGCCTCTTCTCTAGCTGTAGCACTTCACAGCATCTTAACATCTTTTCACAGTAGATCTTTTCACTGTTCGTCTAACTCTAAACCCTAAACTGTAAGTAATTCTTGCGTGGACTCGATCTAACGTAAATAAGCGTAAATATAAATAAACGTAAATCTAACTAAAAATAAACCTAAATCTAATTTAACGTAAGTCTACATCTAACCTAATCTTTAACGTCTTTTGGGATAGTTTCCTACGACGTTAAAACTCTCTTCTTCTTGTGTGTGTGTGTGTGTGGGTAAACCTAAATAAACCTAAATAAACTTAAGTCTAATCTAATATAACATAAATCTAAATCTAACGTAAATTATGTTATATTAAAAACAAAGAACTAAACTAACAGGGATTATAACAACCTTAAAACTGATTTAACACATAATTTTTCACATAACTCGGCAAGAGTTGGCATTCTCATCACTAAAGATGTGAGAGTTAACTTCCGGCGGTGACGCTGCCTCATCTCCATCCACATCTGACGACAGCAATTGGCCCTTTGGACCGTTCTTGCTCTTGTTACTAACTTTGAAGTTGCTGTTGAATGACTAGAGGTTGTCTAGATGGTCATTGTCGGGGATGTAGTGACTCTTGCCGCCCTGAAGATCCACCTTCTTCCCTATCTTCTGAAGACATTTCACCAGTACTTTTGGATCGACGGAGCCCACCATGAGTGAAGGCAGCAATACCCTATATTCCATTGAGGGCTTTCTTCACCCGCTTCATGCAGGCATCGCAGTCTATGGAGACCTAAATCTAATCTAATATAACGTAAATCTAAATCTAGCGTAAATAAACATAAATCTAACTAAAAATAAACCTAAATCTAATCTAATTTAACTTAAATAAACCTAAATCTAATTTAACATAAGTCTACATCTAACCTAATCTTTAACGTCTTTTAAGATAGTTTCCTACGACGTTATAACTCTCTTCTTCTTGTGTGTGTGCGCGTGTGTGGATATGTGTGCCAATAAAAAGAGATAAATGGTATAACCTTTCTATCACCCATGCCAAGTATGATAGATTGGTTATGCCATTTCCCTCTTGAATAATAGGTCTTGAGTTCAACTCCTCGTCAGCTAGATCTTTAGGTCTTTTAATTTTAATTAGTTTCCTACGACGTTAAATTAGTTTCTCTCTCTTTCTCTCTCAATGTGTGTGCATTTTTTTGTTTATGCATGTTTTCTCTCTCTTTTCCTCTCTCAATGTGTGCGTTTTTTGTTTATGCATGTTCTCTCTCTCTTTTCCTCTCTCAATGTGTGCGTTTTTTTGTTTATGCATGCTCTCTCTCTCTCTCTCTCTCTCTCTCTCTCTCTTTTCCTCTCTCAATGTGTGTGTGCATTCTTTGTTTATGTATGTGTGTGTGCGTTTTTGTTTATGTTTGTACTCTTTCTCTCTCTCTCTCTCTCTCTCTCTCTCTCTCTCTCTCTCTCTCTCTCTCAAAAACACTATGTGTGTGTGTGTGTGTGTGTGTGAGAGAGAGAGAGAGAGAGAGGGAGAGAGAGAAAGAGGGGAAGGGAACATGAGAGTGAGGAGAGGGAAGGAGCATACCTGGCTCTCCTTCCTCTCCTCGTGTGTGTGTGTGTGTGTGTGTGTGTGTGTGTGGAGAAGAAAGAGAGAGAGAGAGAGAGAGAGGGAGAGTGTTACCTGCTCCTTGCTTGAGGGCGCCGAAAAACTCAGATCTGAGATCTGAGTTTTTGGGCGCTCTCTGTTATTTTTTTAGCCCAGCCGGCGTCGCTATGAGCGACGCTATGAGCGTCGCAAATTTACTTGTAAATTTGCGACGCCCATAGCGACGCTCATAGCGACGCCGAGATTTTTTTTTTTGAGAATCGCTGTGTGAGCGTCGCTAATATGAATAGCCTCTTGTAGTGTCACTTCTCGGTATCATACCGGTATCATACCAGTCACTTCCCGGTATCATACCGGTATCATACCAGTCATTTCTCAGTATTAGACTTGTTATAGAATTGATATTTTATTATTTATTGCAGCTGACAGGTGGAAAAGACTAGACCCATCTTGGCCTATGCGAATGGATATGTATATCATGTACATTTTATTATTCAAGTGCTCTTTTATGAGCTTTGGCCATTTATGATTGGCCGGCCAGTTTGTACACACATTTGACCATTCAAGAAATCTATAAATCAAATACGTGCAAGAGGGAAATGGTCACCCTTGCACGGGGGGAGATTGCACCCAGTGTCTTTGTATTCTTCTCTCCTCTCTTCTCCTCTCTCTCACCGTGCCAGGCGTAACACTCCACTCTAGGAGGTGCGCCTACACGTGCACTGTCTTGCTCTTTGTCTCTCCCTGTTCATGTACAACTTGGATTATGCGCTGTGTGATTCGAGGTATGCATATTTGTTCGTTTCATGGCTTGTAGTATACTATTTTTGCTATATTGCAGGGCTCGCGACGCTTCCGGCTGTAACAGTGGTATCAGAGCTCAAGGAGATGCTCCTGCATACTATGGAGAACAACAAAGGAAGACGTAGCGACCAACTTATGGCTATGGTGATTCTCATCGCTTCCATATAACAAGGCTAAGTTTGTATCATGATGTTTTCAGAATAAATGTTTTTTTTCCTTAGTGCATCGTTACTTGAACTGCATCACGGAGAATTAATTGTTTATGAGTCGCAGCGGCTAGCTATATTAGAACTAATACATAATTTGTTAGCACTAAAGTTCATTCTCAATATCATCTGCGTAAATAATTATGAGAGTAATGGACACATAGGAAGTTTGATATGCAATGGCGATAGATGTGTACGATCAAGGAGAGATCTGCTAGAAGAAGATAGAAAAAAAAAACCCTAAATTGTTTTGGCTTCAATTTAGTAGGAATAAACCCTACGGGTAAGCCTTTGCACCCTGCATTGTGTGTGTCTATGAGCTCCCAACTCGCAAGGGCACCAGTGGCTCGGTAGCAGCAACGACATCCTTCACCTTCGTGACCATGTGTGCACAAGATACTGCTATAGCGATTCAAGCCATGACGAATTAGATATTTCAGCTTGACGTCATGCTTAGCACATCCTTTTACCGATCACATACCACATACCACACCGCAGGAAGCCTCACGCTGGCACGAATGGACGACAACAAAATGTATGCCAGCATGCGAGCGTTAACAACGTTGCGCCTCTGTTTTGAAAGCTTTAAATTTTTATATTTTGTTGTTGATCGATAGCTAGTACAGGCGCTTTGTGGCATCCCTCTCTCTCTCTCTCTCTCTCTCTCTCTCTCTCTCTCTCTCTCACTACTGCCGTCAACCACTGCGATGGAGTGGTTCTTTCACTCACCACATGCGCACTACCAATATCACCAATGGCTGCATGCGGCAAGTACCACTCCTTCTCAGGCTCGCATTGAACCCCAGCTCCAGCCCTTTGCGGTGCAGTGTCTTTTTTTTTTAGCTGCATGTCATGCAGTATCCCTTACTCTCTCTCTCTCTCACTCTCTCTTTGGTGGTAAACCACCCACCCAGTTACTCTCTCTTTCTCTCATGCTATGGCGACCGCCAACCAACTCCCTCTCTTTCTCACTTTTCCCCTCTACTGTCACTTAACGAGCGACTCAAGCTCTCTTTGCAATCCGAATCACCCTCTCACTCCCTCTTTCTCCCTACCCCCACCAACCCAGTATCTCCTTCTCCGACGGACAGTTGCTCACCATGCAGCAGGTCCTCGTCACTTTTGTGCGGCCATGAATATCTCTCTCTTTTTCTCTCTCTCAGTTGCCTGCATGGCGTCACCCACCCAACAAAACAGTGGCACCCATAACCAATCCGTCTTGTGGTGCCCACCACATCACTGGATTGCATGACCACCTACTGGCAACAGCCACAGCAAACAGGGCTGCAGCACGTGCCCTCCCACCCCTCGCATGGCGCGATGGCAACCACCAAAGAAAAAGGAAAAAAAAAAGGGGCGGCTACCATTGACCCCTACCATAGTGTCATTTCTCTCCCTCCCCTCACGCGATCTTTCTCTGTCTTTCTCTGGCCGCCAACCACCCTCGCTCTCTCATCTCAACCGGTGGATGCTCACTCTCTCTTTTTGTCTCCCTCACCAAATTGCTGCAGCCCACCCTCGCCTTCACTTTCTATACTACGATCTATAACATAAACTGCGGCCAGCAGTTCTTGGCCAAAAGTGACTTTCAGCCCGCTGAACATCTCAACTCTCACTCTCATTCTCTCCTATCAGAGTTTTGTAACTTCCTCCTCCACTAGCTTTGTGTCGAGCGGTCCCGATGGCTGCAACCAACCACCCAGCCTCTTTTCTGCTCCAGCTAGGCGTGGCCTGCCATGCAGATCAGTCGATGTAAGCGCGACGGCTTGCAGCTCAATCTTCCTCCACCGACCTTAGTAGGCAACTAAACCTCATGGGGACACAAAACTCAACTCGCATGGACCCCTGCATGCTACTGGGGCCGGAGATAGAGAGCTCGCTAGCAGCTACTGAAGAGCTTTGGCACCGTCCGATTCTGTTGGGGGGAGAAAGAAGGAGAGTCGCTGCATGGAGCTAAGTATAGCGGCGGGCATTGACAGAAATCTTCTGTAGCCGCCGTTGCTAATCCTCGGACAGCGCCGATGCCAGCAACCAAAGTTTCACACATCGATGTTCAAATTTTTTATTTTAAATTATTTTGTACCCGCTCCAAAAGGATTGTATTAGTTTATTCCAAATTCCCATAGGCCTTCTGCTTGCGTTTAATATCACATTCAATTTCATCTCTCTCTCTCTCTCTCTCTCTCTCTCTCTTTCCCCTACGACTACGATTCCTTACCGCAACGGCCATTGCAGAAGCTCTTTGACGGCCCTTGCCATACTTTCTCTCAGATACACACGAGTTGCCAGGCACCCACGAGAATCGACGATGAGGATGACGATTTTAGCCTTACGCCTTTAGGGTTTTAAGTTTAGTCTTACACTTTACTTCATTTTATTTTAGTACCCAAACAATGGATTTAATTCACACTAATCGACTATATCAGTTTCAACTCAAAATGTAATTCTGACCTTCAAAGGCATTTAATGTAACATTTTATTTCATTTCATTTCTCGCCTTTCTGCTACATTGATACAATACTTTTTGAGACGACACCCAATGCCGGGCATCCACGGGACTTGCCGATGACGACGACGATGATTTCAGTTTGATATTCATAGACTTTTTGTTTTAGTCTTTCACCTTACTTCATTTTCTTTAATACCTAGGCATCGTATTAGCAAATAATGTGAGAGAATCGCAAGTGTCTTAGCAATAATGTACCAATTGGAGATATGAATGGCAGTTCCACTCTCCCTTACATGACAGTCTAGTTATCTTGTGTGCTGCAATAGCATAGTGGGTGGTTTGTGTTGGTGGTATGAGTTAATAATAAACCATAAACCCTAAATATAATGATTTTAGCCTTAGACTTTAGGCTTTTAGTAGTCTTTCCCTTTACTTCATTTTAATTTTTTACCCATATATTGGATTAGATCCACCCGGATTCTGTCCGTTTGATCTCATTATTCTAAATGTATAGTCTCTATTGTCACACACTCAAACATCTCACTCTGTGAATGTCTCTCCTCGTATTACCCCACCCTAGCATAAACAACCTGAGGACTCTCATAACTCTAATCAGTGGTCTCAATCACTAAAAAGACAATGCAAGTTCCTTCACATCTCATAGTATACTGGACGATGACATATGTGATGTAGCTTTATCTTCGTCTCTATACCCTAGCATCTACTTATATACCCCCCCCCCCCCCCCCCCCCCGCCCCCTAGAATTACATTGACTATATGCCCCATCGACAATTACAATGCGACTAGATGATAATGTATGCACAAATTTGACTAGAAGCGTACTAAGGGATATTGACGAATAGTACAAATTTGTGATGGGTAACAACACTAATAAAGGCAGAAAGTATTTGGAACACAACTATGAAATGATATGCTGGAGACGACCACAATCAAGCTTCATAAAGTGATCATAAGACCTAGGTTTATATAACTAATATCTTCAAATAGATTCCATCCCAGTATTTGCAGAGATTTTATTTTACTTATAATCTGTGGATTTTTATGGCATAATTTGCATGATCTTTTTTTTCCCCCCGGTACTGAGCACAATATTTTAAATCCTTTGCGATACCTAGCAATGTTGTTAGCATTTTATTTTCAGTTGGTTAATATTTTTAATTAGCATAAGCTGGTACAAAATGTTCTAGGCTCATACTCCTACTGTCAGCTTGCTTGGTGACCACTTTTTTACAAATTCATCTAATTCTGGCTAGGCTATATTGCATGCTCTTTCTGAAATTCCTTATATCGATCAACGTTATCAAATGTCATGCATTCTTAATTGATGACTTACAATTGGTTTCACTTTTAAAATTTTGAAGATTTTGTAGGTTTCCTCCTCTTCAAATGGCCACCTATTATATTTTACTAGTTGCTGTACAATAGCACTTCTCCACACAGTTACCTTTACTTCGTTTACCACACTTTCAAGGAAATAAAGCAGCTATCTTGATTGACCTTACTCAAAAAGTTTTTGTCATGTTCTTCACTTGTTTTTGTTACATTTCTCTAACTCATTTAAGGATTCACAAAAACCTATGCATACCATAATGCGAGGACGTCAGATAAGTAATCTCTTTACTTTATTTTGCAAACTCATTTTTACAGCTTTCGTACTAGTATCCTAACCATATTTTATCCAATTTTATGATTACCTCTTACACTGCTAAGCTCATGCCCTCTAATTGTATTGAAAGAATTTTTGTTGAGATGATTTGTCAGTAAGCTATGTAGCTACTCATGCGAGCTAAGGTGCTCTGGGATAGTGCACAACCATTTGTAAGTCCTTTGGTGATATACTTCATTGTGATGTCGACAACGGAGTAAATATACTTTTTCTCCTTTATGTCTTGTCTAGTCCATTGGTCACATACACACAGATCCGCCGATTTAGGCAGTGTGTAAATGCTCAGCTTAGTGTAGATTCGCCGATTTAGGCAACACTAATTATCTGTGCAGATCCGTCGATTTAGGCAGCACACTGACAAATTGCAGATTTATTCACAATGGTAAATGCAGATCCGCCGATATAGGCAGCATCAGTGCAGATTCACCGATTTAGGCAGCACGTCGGGTGTAGATTCGCCGATTTAGGCAACACCGATCACAAAATCATGCAGCAGTGGCTGGCCACCACTGTAACTGGTATAATTTTGTTACCCGGGTACACAATGAAAGTGATTTGGATTTGGACTTATATTGTGGAATTGGAATTGGATTGGGATTTAGTATCTGATGATTACTTTATCACGACAATGTTTGTGTGATGAGACTTGACATTATGAGATTAACGATGAGTGTGACCAATGATATCCTGATTCATCAGGGTATGACATATACTGCTTATTCTAGTGGTATGGGACACTAGAATAGGTAGTATGTGGATGACGGTAGGCATATGTTAATGTTGTTTAGTTTCATAAATTTTTCTTTTATTATGTGATGTTTTTGACACAACATACTAATTACTGTTTTTGACAAGTATTGTTTGCAGATTTTTATCTTTGCAACTGAGGACAGTTGCTTTCCAACGGAGAGGTATGTTATAGAATTGATATTTTATTATTTATTGCAGCTGACAGGTGGAAAAGACTAGACCCATCTTGGCCTATGCGAATGGATATGTATATCATGTACATTTTATTATTCAAGTGCTCTTTTATGAGCTTTGGCCATTTATGATCGGCCGGCCAGTTTGTACACACATTTGACCATTCAAGAAATCTATAAATCAAATACGTGCAAGAGGGAAATGGTCACCCTTGCATGGGGGGAGATTGCACCCAGTGTCTGTGTATTCTTCTCTCCTCTCTTCTCCTCTCTCTCGCCGTGCCAGGCGTAGCACTCCACTCTAGGAGGTGCGCCTACACGTGCGCTGTCTTGCTCTTTATCTCTCCCTGTTCGTGTACAACTTGGATTATGCGCTGTGTGATTCGAGGTATGAATATTTTTTTGTTTCATGGCTTGTAGTATATTGTTTTTGCTATATTGCAGGGCTCGCGACGCTTCCGACTGTAACAAGACTCTGACTCTCTCTCTCTCTCTCTCTCTCTCTCTCTCTCTCTCTCTCTCTCTCTCTCTCTCTCTCTCTCTCTCTCTCTCTCTCTCTCTGTCCCTCTCCCTCTCTCCTTTTATTTGCAAGATACTTCAAATATAGAATACAACGTATTTCCGTGCAACTTGCTTGTAAATGTATTATACATGACTTTTGTTACATTGATTGACAAGAAGGCTGAGTAATTCTCCATTTACATCCATCGACAAAAAAAAATATCGACAAAAGTCGCCCACTTCACAGACTTTATGAAGCTTTCTTTTTATTAAAAAAATTTGTTCCTTTCTTCTGGAAAAAGTCAATCCGCCATTTCCAATAAAAACGATGCACATAGGTGTCGTCAGGTTGTCCTTCTGCACAAATTACAATCCTCTTTGTATACTCAATTCTGTCCTTAGAGCTCAACTAGTGTGCCAGCCAGTTTATGAAAGTGGTTGACAGAAAACAGGCACGCACTTCTTTAGACTGCTTGTCTAGCTTGGGAAAAACAAGAAATGACCCCAATGGATTAAACATTAGCGTATATCCAGAGTCATCAAAGATAAGTGTGTCAGGTGGTAGGTCAGGAAAATTTTCGGGATTCTTGTGGAACACAGTTTATCTGTCGTGCCCAATTTAAAAGGGGCCCTTGTGCATCGCGCCTGACTTACCACTCTATTGAATGTTTTGTGGAACACTGTCGCTAGCGTGCATTTGAGCTTCTCAAACTCGCAGCAGCTCCATATCCACACTTCGAACCATCTGAAACAAAAATTCAGAAACACTTCTGCATCGGGCCTTACCCAAAACTGTGTATCCCCTTCAACAACATACCGCATTTCTGGCCAGTAGGGCAATACTTCACCATATTTTTCATCAAATTTCTTGAGCAGTAATCCATTAAGGTCCAAAATGAGAACCCTACGCTGGACGCTCAACGGAGGTGGTGACCTTGGCCATATCAGTGGGATTCTTTTAATTAGTCTATACCACAGAGGAAACACGAGCACTGCAGGAGACAACAAGCAATTCCATATTTCATGAATGTCAGCCTTGCCATTCTGCTTGTTAGCCTTGAACCTATCTGCAAGGCACCATTCTTCAACTAAAAACATATCTGCAGATGCAAAATTACACAAGACTCAAATTTAAATATGCAATTAGGACATATCTACAGATTGAAATCATACAATAAAATTACACAATGTTCAAAAATCAGGCATAAGATGAAAGAGACGTCGAATGGGAAAGAAAGTTATATTAATTTCAGAAGTGGTTACATAAGAAGAAACAGAGGGGGGGCGAACTATAATCTTTTGCAGGATCTGGGTTTAGGGTCAGAACTTGTGCTGGTATTCTGCATCTCCTTAGTGTCTTCTATGTCCATCTCCTCTCCTGGGTGGCTTCCCCTGGGTCTCTTCCTCTTTCTTGCTTTTTTGCTCCATTTCAGGCTTCTCATCTCCAATCTTCTCGATTTTATTTTATTTTTCCTTTCTTATATGCTGAGCAAGGGTATCCTCGGGACTTCCCTTCAGCCTGACATCTACACGACCATCAGCTTTAGAAAGCTGTGCAGAAAAAGATCACTTATTAGAGTCTTAATCAATGAAAAAACTTACTCTTGCCTTGTTGGCCTTGTTTTCTCGAGGTCTTTGATCTTGTCACCCGCACGCCAGTGTCTAGCAACACATCGTCTTCCTCATTCTGGGTTTTCCCTTCAGCACCAGTCGTACTCTGCTCCTTTACCTCAAAGTTTTGTTCTTCTTCTGTTGTTTCCGAAACATGTTTCTCAGCATTACCAGGGACACTTTCATCAAGAAAAACCTCCACAGGTGTCTTGTATGCAGGCCTCACTTCATCGTTCCCTGTGTCTTTACTTGCAATAGTTCTGAAGCAGCTTGACTCTGAAAAAACATCAGAGAAGACAAAAATCAACCACCTTATTAAAACAATGGTGTGTTTCTTACCCATTGAAACAATTTTCTCACCTGTTTTTGGGCATGGTTCAACTGGCTTCTTCTTTAGAAGGGATTGGTCTTCTGTAGAAATAACTTTGGGGCAATCCTTAAGCATGCACTTTCCTTTCTCAGCCAAGTGAGCATAGCAGAATGCATGGTATGCATGTGATCAAGGCAATAGAACAACATGGCTTGAGCGATTGTGATCATGAATTTTTACACCACAAGCTTTGCACACATCAATGAGAACAACACTATGTCCAGGAGCTAAAACTCGTGCAGGCAAGACTATGGTTTCAGGTAGCATTGGTTGACTAATCATGTCTGTCACAAACGTGACACAGAGACCAAAGGTTTCCTCACACTCCAAGCATTTGGATAATTATTCCTGTATGCAAGAGACCTCTGTTATCAGACAATGTCAAACAGGTATAAAATCGATATGAATGCTTGAAGATCGGTATAACGATGTTATCATACCGGTATGATTACATCCTGCCGGTATGATGTTATCCCACCGATATGATGTTATTATACTGGATAGTATAACATCATACCAGTAGGATAACATTCGGTAACATCATATCGGTAGGATAACATTATACCGGAAGCATAACATCAAACCAGTTGGATTTTATCATACCGGTCGGAACTAACCATACTGTTCGGATGTAACCATACCGGTAAGATGTAATCATACCGGTAGGATTATATCCTACCGGTATTGTCATCTACCCTTACCGAATATGATATAATCCTACCGGTATGAAAAACCATACCGTATGGTACTTTGCAGGTATTATACTACAATCAGATGGAGTTAAAAGCATACTTGTGTCTGTTGTAGGGTGGCTTTTGCTTGGTCAATTTTTTCTTGGAGGCTGTCAAGCAAGCCTGTTGGTACATTGGCATCGTTGGGGAAGTGCATTCAGATGGTGTCAAGGGCACCCTCGCAACGGTGCACATCAGCAACAGATTTGACCACAGAATCCTTAGCCTTCTGACACGCGGCTGATACATTGTCATGAGATTTTCTAACCTCAACAAGAAGTTCTTGCAAGGAAGTGGATACTTCAACACTAAACACAGACTGAGTAGTCGCAAAAAGCCTACTTCCGGCTGGTGTACTTCCGGATGGGGTATTTACTAAGAAGATGGCAGAACCACTTGGGGTTCCTGTGGATACTTGGGAAGTCTCTAACTTCCATTGTTCTCTTTTCCCATCTAAGTGACCTTCATTGGTCACATTCTTCACCACCTCATATGCAAACTCAACCCACTTTACCGGACCTGTGCATACAAAATAAACATATCCGCGTGCAAACTTGACTCCCAGCAGATAGTTTGGTGGTTTGGATTGGTACACCTACTTGTAGAGCTGGTAGAGTGCCTTGTAGTGATCCGGCCTTGCTGTTTTTATCGGCACTTTTTTCTCCTTCACTGGAAGACACGTGAAAACTTTCATCCAGTCGAATATGGGCACATCTGCATCTATCAACTTCCTAACATCTTTCCCCTCAAGACTTAACCCATATTCCCTGTGAAAATCCTCCTTTGTCACGCAAAATGCCTTAATGGCACCTCCACATCCTTGGGGTGAACAAAGCAGCTGATTTTGGGAGGAGGCTGTAATTTCTATCTCTGAAAGGAATAAATCCATATTCATTACTCAATGTATCCACACCTCAATACTCTACTACACATACAGGTCCGTTGTACACAACACAAAGAGAGGTGACATACCTTCGTGGGAGAATGTCGAGTCTTTGTGGGGGAGACCTGTCGGGCTGCATTCCTTGGGCTCTTTCTTAGGTTTCTATCCATAGCCAAGGATAAGAAGCATGCACAGGGGGCTATAGGGTGAGCTGAGAAAGGTGCAAAAGGAGAAAGGCACAGAGATATGGAGAAGTACAGTCATGAAAACATTCGACTGAACATTCGTCTAACGTGGGCTCCACACATGTTTTTGAATCCTCCACACGATTTTTAAGATTTTTTATCCTCCACACGATTATTTAATTCAAACAATTCTTGCCCATAACACCAGTTTCATAGCCCCTAAATTTTAAGCCTCCAAAAGCAACTTTCAACCGGTTAAAACCGGGCCACCTATTCATGCATCCACCCGCTGGCAAACCCAACAATCTCCCACTTGATGACCAAGGTGGGAGGCTACAAGAAAGAATGAGTGAGGAAGACTACATCTCACCCAATGCCCATCAACTCACGATAGTGTTGAAACTGATGGCTAGAGATACTTTTTGTGAGTGCATCCACTGTATTCTTCGACGTATGGATCTTCACCAAGTAAAGATTTTTTTTTGCCAAGCACTCCCGAGCGAAGTGATACCTCACATCCATGTGTTTTGTATTCAAATGAAACACCAGATTCTTGGAAAAAGAAATAGGACGCTAACTGCCACAGTGAAGAACTGGAAATTTGCTCTCCAATCCAAGATCTCCCACTAGGCGAGCAAGCCATATAGCTTCCTTGCATAATTCACTCATAGCAACATACTCAGGCTCTGTAGTGGAAATCAACGTATAATCTTCAAGAACGGATCTCCAAGAGATAGCAAAACTAGCAAATGTGTAGATCCAACCTGTCATTGATCTACGTGTATCAACACAGCCTGCATAATCATTATCCACGTATACCTTGATGGATAGATCTCCACGAATCATAGCATAACTGTCTATCCAATGTGCCACTCAAGTTTTTGAGAATCGACTTGACAGCATCCCAATGCTTCTTACAAGGGTTAGACATAAATCTGCTGACAACTCCCACTGCATGTGCAATGCCAAGTCTCGTAGCTACCATGGCATACATGAGACTGCCACAAGCTGAAGCATAAGGAATCTTAGTCATTGTAGCTTTTTCCTCAATAGATTTGGGACAATTGTTCTTGCTAAGTTTCAAATATGCAGGCAATGGGGTACTCAATCCCTTCACCTTCTGCAGGTTGAAACCCTCAAGAACTTTATGCACATAATCCTTCTAAGATAAGTATAACAATATTTTCTTACGGTCTCGAGTAATGCGCGTACCCAAAATGTGATTTGCATTTCCCAAGTCTTTCATGTCAAACTGACTCTTCAGCTTCATTTTGAGGTCAGCAATATCCTTCTTTGAATGACCAGCAATGAGCATGTCATCCACATAAAGAATAAGCATAATTAGTTGTCCATTGGGTTGTCTTTTCACATAAAGACATGGATCCTCAGTACTGCGCTTATAGCCTTGTGAACGCATGAATGCATCAAACTTTCGATATCATTGTCTGGATGATTGCTTCAAGCCATAGAGACTTTTCAAAAGCTTACAGACTAAATGTTCCTTGCCCTTTAACACAAACCCTTCAAGTTTTTGCATATAAATCTCCTCATCGAACTCTCCATGTAAGAAAGTTGTAATGACATCCATTTTCTCAAGCTCCAAATCTTTAGTGGCAACCAAACCAAGCAACATTCTCAGTGTTGTTATCTTGACCATTGGAGAAAAGATTTCTTGAAAATCTATACCATATTCTTGCTTGAAACCTTTAGCCACTAACCGAGCTTTGTAGTTCTCAACATTGGATGCAATCTTCTTCTTCTAAACCCATTTACAAGGTAGTGCTTTCCTACCTTTTGGCGATGGAACCAACTCCCAAGTTTTGTTTTTTTGAATACTAGACAACTCACTTTTCATCAGAAGCTCCCACTGAGTCTTATCCTTGGCTAGCATGGCCTCTTTGTAACAAGATGATTCACCACTATCTGTCAATACAAAATCCAAGCCAAGAACAAAATGGTTTGGCGGATTTGAGGCTCTCTGAGACCTTCTCGGTTGACTAGTACTAGCCTGCTCAGTTTCTTTAGTGACAAGAGCATTCACTTGCAGCATAACTTTCTCATGAGATGTCTACAAAGGAGGTGATACATTAGAAAGTGTCGCTAGTTCTCTTTTGTCTAAGGAAATGTGATGAAAGTCTTTGGGTAGCTCGCATCATTGTGAAGCTCACTATGTGAAGAAAGATGGGAAGCAAAGAAAGGATCGTGCTTAGCAGCATGATGCAAGTAAAGATGGCAAGAGGGACTCATCCCGTGATAGGTCAAAGTCTCATGGACATGATAAAAATATTCAATGCCATTATTGTGAGAAATATGGTCACATGAAAAAAGATTGTCATGCTTGGAAGCGTGATAAGGGCAAAGGCAAAAGTAAAGATAATGATGGTAAAGGGAGAAGTCAAAGATCTCATTGAAAATTGAAGAAATCAATGTGGTTTCAGATGACTATGATGCACAAGATATCAATATGCTAACAGAGATTGATGATGTGTTCTTGATCCACATGAATCTCTATCATTACAGAGTTCATTGCCAGCTAAATTGCTTGTCAACGGTGAGGTGTCATACACCTGGATACTTGATTCGGGTGCTTCTTTGCATGTTACTCCGCATAGAGAGTGGTTTGCCACCTATGAGGAGACCATTGGATCTGTCACACTTGGATAAAGCTATCCATGTGACATTGTGGGTGTCGGTGACATTGCTATGGTTATGGAAAATGGCGTATGTTTTGTGATCCACAATGTGCGTTATATCCCAGCTTTAACACGCAATTTGATTTTAGTTGGTTGCCTTGATGACTTGGGTTACAAAGTCACTTTCTTTCATCATTCTTGGCGTATTGCAAAGGAAAACTTGATGGTTGCACAAGGTTTGAAAGTTGGCTCCCTTTATCCTCTTTATGTGTCAGCCAAAAACAGTGTTCTATCTGTAACCGAGCTGCCAACCGTTGCATAGCCGGTTAGGACATATGTCCAAGAAAGGAATGGAGACTTTTCTCCTTCGGGTTACTTGCCTTCTCTTTCATTTTTTGAATTTCATTTCTATGAGCATTGTCAATATGGGAAGCAAACATGTGCTTCTCTTAATGATTCATTTGAGAAACAGCGTAAACCTTTAGATCTTGTGCATAGTGATGTGTGTGGCTCTATGCCCACTAGATCTCTTGGTGGAGCATCTTATTTTGTCACCTTTAATGGACAATGCAACATGTAAAGTCCGGGCTTATGCTATGCAAGGATTTTAATTACGCGATGACGCATTTTGTTAAATGTTAATTATTGTTGTTATTATCACTATTTTTTTCATGTTAATAACATATCTAATGTCATGACTTACGAAAACCGGTAGAAAACGTAGAACCGGCGGGGCAACCACAAACCCCGGCAGGCCCGGCGGGCATATTATGAATCCCGGCGGGCAAAGCAAGAATCCCGTCGGCCCAGTCATGTACCCCCTCCATATTTGGCGGCTCTATATAACCCTGTAGTAGACATCACATCACATCACCGCTTCCTCTAAATTTGGTCATCCTTTAAAATTTAGAAGAAAAACTAAAGGTAAAAGAATGAATAGTCTTTAAAAAAAATTAAAACTTAATGAAACTCTGATCATGGATCTAGTTCTTTTTTGGACTGAACTGATTCTTGAAAGGAGGTAGAAAGGTGAATCTTTGGGTCGGTATCTCTACATTTGGGATGGACTAATCTCATGTTTGGTTCACCGTTATATTTGCTAAATTGATTGCTATATTGATTAGAACTTCTATCATGGGTCATTAGTTCTTTTTTGGACTGAACTGATTCTTGAAAAGAGATAGAAAGATGAATCTTTGGGTCGATATCTCTACTTTTGGGATGGACTGATCACATGTTTGATTCACCGTTGTATTTGCTTGCTATTCCGATTAGAGCTCCAATCATGGGTCATTAGTTATTTTTTGGACTCGACTGATTCATGAAAGGAGGTAGGAAGGTGAATCTTTGGGTCGATATCTCTACTTTTGGGATGGACTGATCACATGTTTGATTCACCGCTGTATTTGCTTGCTATTTCGATTAGAGCTCCAATCATGGGTCATTAATTCTTTTTTGGACTGGACTGATTCATGAAAGGGGTAGGAAGGTGAATCTTTGGGTCGATATCTCTACTTTTGGGATTGATCACATATTTGAATCACCGTTGTATTTACTTGCTCATGTTTGAGTAGATTGAGGTTATTCCCTTCAGGCTTCACTACTACGCTTGCGTGTGATATTGATTATAACACTAATGTTTGGTTTGAATAATAGTTGAACGAAGAGATAGCATACTGAGCTATGTTTATTGGTATTGCAGGCATCCAATAAGTATGTCTTCCACCGGTAATGTTAGCGGTGGTGTTGGTGTCCCAAGCCTGGCTTCCTTGAGGAGACCTCCTACCTCGATGCCAGGTCCTACTTTGCAGGGCACCACTTCGCAGGGCAAGCGAAAGGCAGGTGGAAAAAGTCCAGGACCCGATTGGAATTTTTCCACAAATTTAAATAAGTATCAAGATTGGAAATGTAACTTTTGTGGCGAAGAGAAATCTGGAGGAGCACCAAGAATAAGGGATCATTTGCTAGGTGGAAATACCAGAATTCAAGGAGGAAAGTGCAAGGGCTTAGGTGCAGAAGAAGCAGCTATGCGCTTAAAAGCTTTAATTGGTAAGCTAATTTCCATGAGCAAAAGATCAAAACTCTCTACTTTCGACCATCACACCCCCGTATCGATAAGATCAAACCAGTATGAGGGATCATTGGGTGTAACGCCCACCAATGGAAGCACTCAAAGTAGGGAACCAACTTCTCATATCGATGGAAGTACTCCTCCAAACCATGGATCTCCTGACTTTCAAGTAGGATCGTCAAGAAGTAGACAGGTTAGCTTACAGACGAGCTTCAAAACACTTGCCTTAGAAGAAGCACAACTCGCACTAGCTAAAGCCGTCTATTTCACTGGGGGATCATTGGCCATTGTCACCCGTGATGCATGGAAGTCAGCTTGGAAATGCATTGGGGAGTATGGTGCTGGATTTACCCCTCCAACATATCACCATATGAGAAACCAGCTGTTGGATAAATGTTACACAAGCACACAACAAGATATTCAAAGGGTAATATTAAATGCAACAGAACAATCTGGATACACCATGGTTAGTGATTGTTGGTCCAACGTTCAAAGGCGGACATTGATCAACATCATGCTTGTATGTCCTCGTGGTGAATGTTTTATCAAAGCTGTGGATAGCTCTGGTCAAATAAAGTCTGACAGTTTTATAGCTGACATCATTGGCGACGTAGTTGACGAACTTGGAAAAGAAAATGTTGTCCAAGTTATCATGGACAATGCCAAAAATTGCAGGGCTGCAGGTAGAATACTTGAAAAGTCGCTTCTCTCACCTATATAGTGCTGGTTGCAGTACACACAACTTGAACTTGGTATTGCAAGATTGGTACAAGAGGGAGGACACAGAGTGGTTCAAATGGATAGTAGACAATGCTCGCTTAATAGTCAAGTTTGTTTTGAAGCGTCAGAGGGTTCTTGACATGTACCGTCAGAGGATTTCTACTATGTTAAAACTGTCATGCGAAACTAGATTTTGCACCAACTACTATACGGTAGAATCACTACTAAAAAATAAGAATGCTGTGATGGAGACATTTGTTTGTGCCACTTTTTCAGAATGGGAGGCTGGTCAAAGGGAGAAGATAAAAAGCAAAATAGGGGTGATCAGAGATCTACTAGCTGATCGCCACTTCTGGGATGATGTGGTGGATGTGCACAATGTCATGATGCCCATTATGCTCGCATTACGCCAACTGGATTCTGCCTTGCCTAACATAGGTAAGGTGTGGATGGCTTGGTGGACTGTTCAAGAAAGCCTTGCAAATCCAGAGGAGCCCCAAGAGCCAATTGTGAAGCCTTGGAAGACACCATTCACTCAAAAGAGGAGAGAAATTTTGAGAAAGTATGTGCATGGTCGATGGGTTGGAGCACATAGTCCACTACACAGCGTAGCTTTCTTATTGGATCCAGAGTATTGGGCAATGGAAATAGACAAACTTGATGAGGAGGTGTTGGAAGACTTTTATGATGTGATAGGCAGGTTTTATGATGATCCTGATGAGCATGCATCATCTGTTACTGATCTTACGAAGTTTAAACTCAAAGAGGGTAAGTTTGGTACAGAATTTGTGCAGAAACTTGCCACGGAGCAACCAGCGTGGAAGTGGTGGATGATGAATGGTGGTAGTGCACCCACCCTTAAACGCCTAGCTATTAGAATCCTAGCCCAATGTGCATCCAATTCAAGTTCTGAGAGAAACTGGAGTACATATAAATATGTACATTCCACCATCAGAAACCGCCTTCTAAATTCAAGAGCTGAAAAATTGGTGTATATGTACTGCAACCATCGGCTATTGGCAAGAGTGCAAGCTGAGAACTACAAAGAGGAGATGCCGCACTGGACTTATGATGTAACCAATGATGAGGTGGACGAAGACAGTGAGCTGCAAGGGGAATCTCATGAAGTAGAAACTACATGTACTTTAGAAGAGATTGAAGAGAATTTGGAAATTGAACCAACTTTGACCCGTCGCAGCAAGCGACGGTGGTTTAATTAATAGATTATCGAATCCATTGAGTGAATTCTGCTTAAGTTCAGAAACTGTTTATCTTATAAGCTTTTTTTAATATTTAGTTTAAGGTTTAGACATTTGCTTAATAATAAACGAAGCCCTTAAAAACCTTTACAAGGCCACAAATCACTATTAAAGCTTCATAATATACAAAGCCCTAACAAATCGTTGCATTATCACATATCATAATTGAAGCTGAAGAGAAGACAATTCACAATTCACTAATAAATTCTCGCAAGACAACGAGTCAATGTTATCAAATGTTACAAAAACTATCCAAGTGATAGTGAAATATTTGTGACAATATCTTCATTCTCCTGTTCACGCTGACATTTAAGCTTATTATAGTCTTTGGACATTTTGAACATTGCATATAGATTTTTGGATATCTCAAACTCACATATAGCACAATGAAAGTTATTCATCATGATTTGCATCAAGTATGATATATGATACATATGTCCGCATGGCAAGCTGAAGTGACCACACCACTCATGAAAGAATGATCTACATATGGGGCAAGGACCACCGTGCTCACCAGAAGTTGGAGGGGCCTCAATAGATGTTGGGTGCTCAATCAATGTGTCAGCATTTTGTTTTTTTATAGTCGCCTCTAACTCTTTTACGTGGCGAGATAGCACCTTCACCTCCCTTTGCAAGTCTCTATTTAGGGTTTCTTCTGCATGAGAGCCTTGTGTAGCTTGTGATGCTTGCCTAAGTTGAGTTTGAAGCTCCTCCTTAACTTGATGCACTTCCATTGATGCACCTTCTAGTGCCAATGAAATCTCTTGTCGTGTGACGGTGATTGCAGTACTGCGAATGTCCTCAACCATCATGTGAGGTGTCCTTGAGCTAAAGTCCACTGCTTCACCCAAGACATAATGCATGTATAACATCTTGGAAAACCACAATGGACAATCCATATGATGCATAGGATGACCCATAACATTGAGATATATGTTCTCTCCATTGTCTCGTATGTCTGCATTAATGCATTGTGATAGCTTGACTCGTCCTTTCTTGATGTTGTCATCTGCAACGCCTGGCCATATGGATTTCACCATTTCTCGGTCAATCCTAGTGTTCACCTCTTTCCATTGTGTACCCACTGGGTTGGCCCATTGGGAGCAACGAGCAGCAATTCGAGCAGTGTCGTTCACTCCACCGCCTTGACACATGGATCTGAGACACTCAAAAGCGCGCTTAGCCCTTTGATTATCATTATCCATATCCTGATTAAACACTATACTTCAGTTACGGCATACAAACTTAATGATAATCAATTGCTATAAGAGTAACCACCATTTTACGACAATCAATTGCTATAATTTTAACCACCATTTTACGTCAATCAATTGATATTAGAATAACCACCATCTTACGACAATCAATTGATATAAGAGTAACCACCATTTTTTAAATCAATGAATGGCAATCAGTGACTCCACGTGGCTTATTGCTTGAAACTTAAGAGAAAAAACAAAACTCATAGAAAATTTGTTGTCTATTGAGATATAACAAAGTGTTTTTATTACTCATACATCATCCATTGCGCATAAAACCCAAATTTTAAAAGTGCTTTTATAAGTCACAAGTCTCAGAAAACCCTGCTTAATAAAGTACATCATATATCCATAAAAAAAAAGGCTACACTCATTTCAGAGGGAGGGCGTAAGCATCGTTCTGGCTGGGCTTCAAATCTTTCTAATTCTTCGTCCAAAAGTGCCAAGGTCTTTCTGTCTGTGGATTTCTTCCTCACCCAACCTTCCACAACAATCCTAGATATGGCTTGTACCTCCACTGAAACCTTATGTTTGAACCAATCTGTGTTGTAGTAGTCAGAGAACTCTCCACAAAACTTACAAGATTGCCATATCACCCATTCTATGGCGTACACATCTGTGGCCTTGGTCCATGGGCATAAATTCTTGCCATCTAGTAACTCAGGAGCTCGCCAAGGATGAAGCTTTTGCCAATTTTCATCGGTATTGTTGGTCTTTTGTGTCTCTAAGACAACACGCAGATCCAATCCCCAATCAATTATTCCAATACAGGGAGTGAGATCCTTGGTAAAGTCCAACATGATGTTCCATGGATGGAGATCATTGTGGATCACTCCCTCGTCATGTGCGAATCACAATGCCTTCACCAAGGCATGGATCAACGAGGGAGCATGATTGCACAGGCTCTTGATACGTGTTTTCTTGTCTTCAGAGGGCTGCTCCCATTTAAAGTCTTCAGGGATCTTTCCTTTCCCCTCTTGATGCGCTACAAGTATCGTGAAAGAGCCATGTGGAAGGGGCACTGTCTCCATAAGATCACCTAAAGTTCCCCCATTGAAGTAGGGGAATATCAGAAACCATGGCAACGTTACAGAGTGGGCAATACTCCTTACAATCCCTCTATGGTTGAGATCTACTCCACTTTCTGATGCAAAGTATTTCCACTGATGCTTGGCCTGTCCTTTGAACTCCTTGGCACAATAAGTATTCGTTGCAGGAAGGAAACTGATCCCTTTGATTTGAACTTGCCACCCTGGGCCATAAGCCCCTGACCCAAGTTTCTTGATCTTCTTAATGGACTTATTTGGAATGCCCAAAGTCATACTACATTCAGAATTGTATATACTGCTCTCCAGGTGACTGGCAGAAGCAGTAGCACCCGATGTTCCCTCAATGGCAGCCTCCTCAATAAACGGTTCTCCAACTTGGCTGCTCCCCATAACTCTCGTGATAGCCATTCGCATTTTCTTGCTTAGGCCAAACTGTGTGTCTATGTGGGATGCTCGCCTTGACCTATCCTTTTCAGCTCTCCATCTCGCGTTCCAATGCTCTAGCTTACCCTTCTCTACTTCTTGAGGGCATTCCTCTTTCAAATCAGAGGCCACCTTGGGCAAATTGCCCACCCAACTGCTCAGTAATGAGATTATTGATTCGGTTGTTTTGTCTGGATATAACAACAAAATTTTGCGGGCAATCTCACTGTATAATGATTGCAATCTAGACTCATCTGCAACAATCTGCGCTATATCGTCGGGATCTAGTGCACTTAAGATTGTAATCAACAATTGTCTAATTTTCTTTTTGAACTCTATCACTGAAGTAGCAGAAGGATCCATTTTGCCTGCAATGGTATTATTGCAAACAACACATTGTGAAGTATAACTATGTGCCACTCCATTTGGATCTTTTCTACGTGAAAGAAAAAGTGCACTATGCCTCACCGTACAACAACTTACAAACATATGCTCCTGTCATTCTAGCAGCAATACACCTAGTCGCAATTGCAACCATGTGCCAAAGCATGAATGACTGGGAGCAACATAAAACATAGTCACCCTACGCTTTTGCAATGACACACCTAGCCGCAATTGCAACCATGTGCCAGTTCATCCACGCACGGTGAGTTCTTTCAAACAGATGCTCCTGTCATTCTAGCAACAACACACCTAGTCGCAATTGTAACCATGTGCCGAAGCATGAATGACTGGGAGCAACATAAAACATAGTCACCCTACGCTTTTGCAATGACACACCTAGCCGCAATTGCAACCATGTGCCAGTGCATCCACGCACGGTGAATTCTTTCAAACAGAAGCTACCGTCAATCTAGCAGCAACACACCTAGTTGCAATTGCAACCATGTGCCGAAGCATGAATGGCTAGGAGCAACATAAAACATAGTCATCCTACGCTTTTGCAATGACACACCTAGTCGCAATTGCAACCATGTGCCAGTGCATCCACGCACAATGTCTTCTTTCAAGATTCAAGCATATGAAACATTATGAAATTATTTGAGCACACATTCATGCATTAGATGCTACCGTCATTCTAGCAGCAACACACCTAGTCGCAATTGCAACCATGTGCCGAAGCATGAATGACGGGAAGCAACATAAAACATAGTCATCTTGTGTTTTTGCAATGACACACCTAGCCGCAATTACAACCATGTGCCAGTGCATCCATTCACGGTGAGTTCTTTCTAACAAATGCTCCTGTCATTCTAGCAGCAACACACCTAGTCGCATTTGCAACCATGTGCCGAAGCATGAATGACTGGGAGCAACATAAAACATAGTCACCCTACGCTTTTGCAATGACACACCTAGCCGCAATTGCAACCATGTGCTAGTGCATCCACGCACGGTGACTTCTTTCAAACAGATGCTATCGTCAATCTAGCAGCAACACACCTAGTCGGAATTGCAACCATGTGCCGAAGCATGAATGACTGGGAGCAATATAAAACATAATCATCGTACGCTTTGCAATGACACACCTATCCGCAATTGCAACCATATGCCAGTGCATCCACGTACGATGATTTGATAAAAGAAATTTTATACCTTTAAGTTTTAACGCAAAAAACTCAAAAAAACATCAATAAAATAAGGAAGGGATTAAAAAATTACCGCTACACTGCTTCGAGAATGTGGAAAGCTGCCAGAAAGTTTGGTGAAGAAGACTTTTCAATGTACCTCTCTTGTGAAAAAGACAAGCACCGGCGTCGTCTTTATATAGCCACGGCGGGCCCAGCGGGGAAGTGGCTTTACCAGGCGGGCCCGACGGGTTAACTACTTAGCCCGACGGGCCTTTAGCCGGTCTCCAAGTCTCCTTGCAGGTCAAAAAAGATGAATGTCAATTAACATAATATTTGTTATTTTGCATTTCTATTGTTATTAACCTGAAATTATAGTGTGATCACGTCATTTTGAAATCCCAGATGCTATGAAATCCAAAGATCAGACATTTTCTTGTTTCAAGAAATTCTTATCTAGTGTAGAGACTCAATCTGACCAAAAGTTAAAAGCCTTGCACTCAGAAAATGGTGGAGAGTACATTTGCAAGGATTTTGCAGATTTCTGTTCATGAAAGGGAATTAAGCATGAGTTCACAGCTTCCTACACCCCTACACAGAATGGTGTTGCTGAGAGGATGAATAGGACCATCCATGAGGTGCAGGAGCGGGAAGAGAGAGTGCGAGAGAGAGAGAGAGAGAGAGAGAGAGAGAGAGAGAGAGAGAGAGAGAGAGAGAGAGAGAGAGAGAGAGAGAGAGAGAGAGAGAGAGAGAGAGAGAGAGAGCACAATACAAGGATGTGGGGTAGAGCTCCCAAATCTCACTGTATGAGCACAATGTGAGAATGAGTGAGAGCTCCTTATTCTTTGTATGTATAAAGAATAAGGAGATAAATGTGGGCGACCCGACATAGGACAGCAAACCCAATAGTTCTGGGCTATTGGTGTTGGTCTGATTAGAGCTTGCTGGTAATCTGAACTCAAACTTCTCCCGATCCATCCGATCTGGCATTCTCCCATCAATTTGAATTGTAAGTTCTCTAATGTTTTATTCTATAACTTTTTTAGGATACTACCTCCTCTACCTATCAAGTTGTTCTTTATCCATCAAGACAACACTCAAGTCTATCTCTGCAAACAAGCGAAAAAATATTCAATGATGAAAGCATTCTTTCAATATTTTTGCTGCTATGTATCTTGCAAATTTGTTTGGATCTAAGTGCCTTTTTCTAGCTCCTCATATTGTCAATCATGCACTGCACCAACAATTATGAGCCATGATCGGCCTAGAGCATTCCATATGCTCCTTGCACATCTAGAACTAAAAAGGTGGTTTTTAATTTTTCTTTGCCAACTCTGATCTGTATTTTTCTTATTAAACCATTGGTTTAGACTACCCTATGATCATCCATTCAAATCTTGAATGCTGATAGTTTGAGGTCTTGAATCCCCAATTTTTTTCTCTCAAATGTTTTTTGATAATGTTGACATCAGCTCCACCATCCAGTATGATGCTTGACATCAATTCCTACTGACTTTGAGTTTATGGTCCGCTTGAATAATTGGAACTGCGTAATCCTTGATTGCTGCCACATCTATGTTCTAGCCTCTACCTCTGCCTTTCTCTTCTTTTGGATAAACTTTGTAGCTTCTAGTAAAGTCATTTGAATATCATCTAGCTTTAATGTATATATTATCTTGTTCATTACTAGAACTGTTGTTCAAGTTGGAAGACCTTTCTTCCAACTGACTACCTTCATAGTGCCACTACACTTGCTTCCTTTGTCCAACTGTTGGTTGACTCTGTGATGGATCTTCTACTAGCTCTACAGTAGTTTCTGTTCCCATGTTTGTAGTTCCAGCTACAATCAAATTTGATCTGGCTTCCTTCATTTCCTCGGCCACACTTTGAATTGCAGCTATTATAGACTCCTCTAGTCCATGTGATGGATTCTCTTTAGTAGATCCCTCGAATTGCTTTTTTGGAGTAACTAAAGATCGAGGTGGCACCTTGTGGATAACCCTAGCCTTCAAGCACTCTAGCCGCTCTGACATCCTCTTTGCTAGGTCCTCTGTGATCTTAGTTGTCACATCTCTCTAGTCTTGCCACTCATTCACTATCTTCACCATCCCTTTTGCCTTCCAGGTAGCCCTCTACTAAGCACTCCCATCTCTTCATTTCAGTAGCTTGCTTCACCTCTTTCTTAGGTTCATCCGGAATCTCTTCTATCACCACCCCTCGGCTTCTAGTGACCACTCTTTATAGCATTGGCTTAGGTGGCTTCTACTCAAATCCTTTTGGTTTTGTGTTCTCTGGACATTGAGCGACGAAATGGTCATATTTCCCACATGTGTAGCAGCTAAAATATCGCTTCCTAGGGTATCTACCGCTACTAGACCCAATACTGGTATTGGCTATGTTTCCCTTAGAACCAAATTCTCCATCTACTTTCACCACTTCTGGATTAGTTAAAGCAGTCATATACAAATCCTTTCCCTTCTTGAAGTGGTGAAATCTTATTCTATAGTTATTCTAGACATGGTTGTAGGATTTACAATATGTACATTGATTGCATCATTCAATCTATGATCCCTTAATCTGCAATGTAAACACCAGGTATCTAGTTTGCTCAGTAAAGGTCTAGTCTTTTCCATCTTAGCAATTTTCTTGGACATATCCTCCACTTTCTTCATCTTGGATCCCTTATTTTTTCTCTTAGCTTTATCATCCGAGTCGCTATCAAATGAACTGGAACTAGAGGTAGAATCAGCCTCTTTAGTTGTTGTCTTAGTATCACTAGAATTCCTTCTGCTCTTGTGAACTTTCTCCATTTTTTCTTATTGTTCCAGTTTTAGAGCTCACTGCACCAGATCATTGAATTTCTTCATCGAGGTTGGAGCCTCTTGTTCCCTTAGCTTTTTACTTTTGAGCCCGGTAAGGAACAAATCCCTCATTTGTTTTTTAGATGAAGATTCATGTAGCTATCTGGTCAGATCCTTAATCTCTCTATGTAGCTCCAAATGACAATTTATCTTGTTCTACTCTGCTCGCATATGATATCTTCATCTCCTCTGCTATTTGAATATTCAACCTTGAATGCTTTGATTATCTTATTATATGTTTTAAGTTGGAATTCTAGTAATGGTTGTACCATTTTCAAGATGCATCCTTCAATGTCTGAGTGAAATAGTCTCCCCATTTGTCTTCGGTCAATGTGCAACATTTTGTTTGAAAGCTTGAATGTGAACATCAGGGTCATCTTTCTTTTCCCCTTTGAACAATGGAAAGGTGATTTTTAAATTAGTGGATCTTTCATGGTTCCTGGCTTTGTCTTTCAGAATCAAATTGCACTCTCTGGACTTCTTCTTGCTCTAGTGATCAGTGGCTACTTTCCGTAGGTCTGCACCATCCATTTCAGTTATTGTGTCTGGGACTTTTTTTGTTCAATCTTCCTATGTCGTGACCTATGACTCCTTCTACTACCTTCACTCTCATCGGTGTGGTTTCTAGTTTTGCCCTTAGCCCTTCTGCTTTCAATTGATGTGCTTTTTGGTTTTTCTTTTATCCTTCTTCGAAGACCCATCAGATCAATAACATATATTTGCTCTCTCCAATTTTTGACGTATCGACCCCATAGAGTGTCGTGAGTCTTCCTGCATCTCAGACTCCTACTGATCCAGGTTGGGATCGATTTCATTACCAGTCTTTGTGTCAATGTCAAAGCCACACTCTGACTCCTCCAAAATTGGGCTCACACGGTATGGATTCTTTGTGAATCTGGTTTATGGCCTTCTACCACGGGCAACTCTTATAAACGGCATAATTGAAAGAAGCTAGCTCAAAAACTAATTGGGAGAGTGATTCACTATCAAGAGAAATTTAGATCAAGCCACTATGATCGCCAGAATGGAATGAGCTGGTCTCTTCAAACAGCTATTCCACATTGGGTTAGTTGAGCTAGCTAAACCAATTCAAGTAGGAAAACTTCAGACAACAGATCAACTAGAGACACTGATACTGAAAGGGAAATGGCACATAGACTGGAACTGGAACTGGATTGTACTCTGATCAGTACAATTGGAACAAAGTACATCATGAGCCAAAGGATGCACTGAGTTTACTAGCCAAACAAGTACAAGAAGGAGAAAAGGGCTCCGGGTTTGATACAAGAGCACAATACAATGGCATACAATGATAGCACAAGCTAATCCGCGAAAGGATCCCAAAATGATATTTTATCAAATGAAGTAATTGCCCCTATTTATAGCTGCCAGACTATGCCTCTGGTTGACTATCCATTGTGTAGTTAGTATAGTAACTGGCTCAGTAATTACCAATCCAGTTGCCAATTTGAATTCTTGTCTGGGGAATGTTCCCACCGTCTACAAATGCCGACCGATATGGTACATAATATTGGCTTGTATGGGTGTGCCTTAGCACATGAGGATCTCAATTACTGAGCTGAGGCCCTGAGCCAAAAGGTCTTGTGGTGCGAGTTTGAAGCACACCAAAATAGGTTGGTTGGAGGAAATAGTGGAGAGATTTGCTCTAGGAAAACTTAGCTTCAGGTGGAAAGTTCACTTAGTAAACCACCAACATTTTGCCGAATATGGATGATTCTTGAATGATTTAATGATAGTGTGCCTCCAACCAACACTTGCCGAGAGAGAGAGAGAGAGACAGAGAGAGAGAGAGAGAGAGAGAGAGAGAGAGAGAGAGAGAGAGAGGGAGGGAGGGAGGGAGGGAGGCAATAGAGAGAGACACTCATGAGAGTCCCTGTGCCCAATTGCGCTCGTAGGTGTCCACACTCGCCTGATGTGACGGCAAGAGGTACACGCATGCCACGTATAAGCATGGGGCAAAGCGAGGGAGATATCCACGCCACTTGTTGACCCTACAATAAGAGAGAGAGAGAGAGAGAGAGAGAGAGAGAGAGAGAGAGAGAGAGGGAGAGAGAGAGAGAGTAACACACGTCAAATAGAGAGAGAGCCCACCTAGCAAAAATTCTTATTTTTTCTCCTTCAAAATGATCCTCCGCTTTCCCTTTTGACAACTTTAGCAGCCATCTCTACTATTGCGACACGTCCCCAAATAAACTGCATCTCTTTTCCTCTAAAATCTCCCCAATTCCTTTTGCTTCGCTTATCCAAAGGCATCTCCTTGTGATTCCCCCTAAACAAATGCTTCTAAAATTGGACCCACTATGTGTACACTTTTTCAAAACCCTCGTTTTCAAAATGGGGGTAGGTCTTTCTATGGTAGGTGTTGTAGGGGGCTTTGCCAATAGGCGTCAAGATTCTAGCCAAAGGTATTGGCTCACATAGGTGCTCGGGTGCAAAACATCAAGTGAGGACCCCTCTCACTTATTCAAGGAGTGGTTGGTGATTAGAGGCTGGGCAAGCAACATATACAAATGGGTTCAAAGAACTTGGAAGATAGGGTTTTTCAAGTACTATTTGTTCTTAGAAGGGAAGGCGATGAAAAGCCAAGATTTGTTAATCTATACACAACCTATTATATTTTGCTACTTTTAGCAAGTTTAAAAGGCCAAAAATTGTTTGGTATTCGAAAATGACCTCCCAATAGCTAGATAGGAAGCAGGGAAGTGATTATTGTCCTCGGAAAAAGGAAGAATTCAGACAAGTGGAATTGGGCAATTCTCACCATCTTGACCACTAACAGTGTGTAAGTGATCATGGATAATGGTTTGCCTCTGTCTACTGGTGCTTTGTAGCTTCTGGAGATATATCGAGTGATACCTCAAAGCTCAACATGAACTTGAGGCTACTTTGTACATTTCTTTCTAAAGAATTTAATTCATCCACTCACAATTGTGAGTTTGGCAAAAAAAAGAAAAGCCCTCGTTTTCAAAATGTCAACATAACTAGGGCGTTATCCCTAAAAGGTGTTGGAACTTTCTTTTCCCTAAGTACTGTTGAGGTAAAACCGTCCAACAAAAGCTTGTGTTGTGAAATTTAGAGAATTTAGAGTGTGTAAAAGAAGTTACTACGTGTAACAATTTCTCTTGGAAAAATAGCCATCCTGGGTAAAGAACCAAGTAGGGCTTAGGGTAGAGAATCAAGACATCATTAAGAGCACGTTCCACAAGCGTCAAAAATGTATCAGCAGTCAATAATTAGGTTTGAAACTTTTGTCTTGTATGTAGAGAGCACGATTAGAAGGCCTTGTGGCAAGCACTTACATAATTTTATCCCCATCACTTAGCAACTACGAATCTATTAACATAATATGGCGAAAGGGAGAGCCCTTTACACGTGTCGCAATTTATAATCTGAAGGCTAAAGTCCAAAACTAAAAAAAACCCCTTTGCACGCAATAAAAAGGAAAAGAGGGGAAAAGAGAGAGGCCGTCAAAGACGGTCGGCCTTACTAGTGTTACAATAATTTAGCACAAAAGCCTCACCTAGAGTCACCTTTACAACTTTACACCTTTACCTCATGTATTTTGAGCACGTTGCACAAGTGTCACAAATGTATAGCCCCCCCCCCTTACTTTTCCATTTTCCTTATCCTTTCACGTCCTTCTCCTTTTCCTTGTCTTTCAGTATCAAAGCAAGTTTTTTTATTCTATCTAAAATCACCCACTTTGAGAATTGAACCACTACCAGTTTTGTAACTACTAGATTCTCCTCCTTCTGAACCTTGTCAAGAACAAGCAACTTTGTCCGATGGACAAAAGTTCATCAGCAAGGATCGTATGCAACGCATCTGGATATGTGAATACAATCACTCAACCCCCTATCCCGCCATCGCATAGTCCTCCCCCTGCATGGTCTTGCCTCCAGTCCAATGCCCTGATCTGCTTCACCACGTGCAAAACTCCCTTGTGTGCATGACGAGAAACTTTGAGCCTTCCTTTGCAAACCAACGCCCTTCTACACCACTGCCCATATACTCTAGAGTTGATAGAGGCACATGCAACTTGATGTGGGGCATCCGTATAAAGTGATGCGATGGGGCAATAGGTGCAAGCACCTACTAATTACACACACACTCCCTCGGGCGATCGATAGCTGTAATCACTTGCTAATCGCATGCGAAGGACAAGACTCCTTAGACCAAAAAAACTCTCTCTATCACTCTCCCATCAGCCTGACAAATCTCTCTCCTACCCTACCTCCCTCTCTCTCTCTCTCTCTCCTCTCCTCCACGTGCCGTATCAATTTTTTTTCCTCAAAGTCATAGTAGCATCTATTGAGATACCCTTTAATTCAAGCCAAAAGAATATAGGTGTGCAAAAAGAAAATTTACCAGCCTCATTAGATCCTACGAAGATGCTTAAGTAACTTTGAGGAGAAAAAAGAAGAGGATATCGCATGGGGGGAGAGAGAGAGAGAGAGAGAGAGAGAGAGAGAGAGAGAGAGTCGTGCATCAGTAGCAATGCAAAGACAGAACGAGTGCAAGAGGGAAATATTTTATTTGCTTTGCATCATGATGGGGTATGGGAGGCGAACATCAATCATCTCTCTCTCTCTCTCTCTCTCTCTCTCTCTCTCTCTCTCTCTCTCTCATGGCATGAGCCAAGCTATGAAGGAGGACTCTTGATCCTTAAAACCTTATTCTGAAGCATAATGCCAAGAAAGTGCACCAATCTTTGTTGACTCTAGAATATCAAAAATTAAATTTTCGTATCTCTAGCTATCTTTCCTTTTAGTTGTGGCTATATTATGAAGGAGGAATCTAGATCCTTAAAACCCTCTTCTGAAGCATAAATGCGAAGAAAGTGCAATGACCTTTGTTGACTCTATTGGAATCAAAACTTTAAATCTCTAGCTATCTTTCCTTTTAGTTGTAGCTTGCTTCTCTGTGAGCTACTCTACTACAATACCTTCAGAAGAGAGGGGATGATTGTTATCATTACTATATTGTTTTGGCCTACTTCAAGGCCAAAGCCTTAGCATTGCTTCACTCTTTTGCTTTGCCTAAAAAGTTTTTTTGTTGTGTTTTTAGAAAGATAACATTTTGATATGGAACGGCTGCTCTTTTGTTACGTCATTAATCCATTAAATCTTATGCTTTGCTGGACTTTGAAAAATATGATTGATGATTAAGATGGCAAACATTCATTAAAATTGCTAAGTGCACCATGTCACAAATTCATACCCAATTTTTAAAATTCAAAAAAATGAGGACATCCTTAGAAATGAAAGCATTGTCAATATTTATGGACTTAAAAATTCAAAAAAAATGAGGACATCTTTAGAAATGAAAGCATTGTCAATATTTATGGAACCTACTCAACAAAGGAAAGAGCAATGATATGGAAGCAGCTCCATGTTGAAGGGGAACAGCTTCTAGTGGGAGACTTCAACATGGTGGAGAAGAGAAAGGACAAAACAAGCTCTCGTCCAAGCTAGCTGGATTTGAAAGATCCAAATGGATAAGCATGTGTGAGAAATGGGCTCTGGTAACCATGTGGGAGGTGGGGCCTTGGAATGACATGTCCGGGTTCACCTACACCAGATTGGAGTATGCCGGCACGTCATCTCGGTTGGATCATTGCTACTACTTTCATCAAGCTGACTCGCTGCCATCACTGCTTGAGATGAAGGTGGTAACCTTACAGTGCTTGTCAGATCACCTACCATTAAGCGTGAAATTTTTAAAAAACCAAAGGAGAGGCTCATTGTCCACAAGGCTCTAAGAAGCTGCTTTTGATAGGGGCCCACCTGTTCAAAGAACCCCTGTTTAGAAGCATGGCCTTGAAAGAAATGAGCAAACTTTGCAAAGATGTGCATGCAGCAAGCCCTAAGACTTGGGAAATCTTTGCCAAGAATATTCAGAAAGAAATCAAAGTTGCAGGCCTCAGAAGAAAGAAATACTATGAGGGTCACTTGAAACAACTCGAGGACGAAGTAAAGCTACTAAATTCTAAAACACAAGCAGAGTCTGCCTCAGAAGTGGAGCATAGAAGGAGGTTGGAAGCCAAGGAAGACTTGACTGACTACCAACTGGAATAGGTGAGGAAGGACAGAATGTTGTCCAGAGAAACCTTTTTCCATCCGAAGGAGGCTAATCAAACTCACATTTACAGAGCTCTTAAAGTCAAGAGAAATCGGGGTATTGTCCACTCACTCACCGATGGAGAAGATAACGAGGTTTCTTGTGATGGTTATGGTTATGGTTTTGGAATCATGTTTTGGTCATGGTTATGGAGTTGTTCTTTGGTTATGGTTTTAGAATCAGGTTATGGTTATGGTTTCAGAATCTTTTCATGTTTATGGCTATGGTTTTGGAATCATGTTATGATCGTGGTTATGGTTTGAGAATCTTGATATAGTTATGATTATGGTTATGGTTATGGTTATGGTTTGAAATTTTGTTATGGTTATGGTTATGAAATCTTGTTATGGTTATGGTTTTAAAATCTTGTTATGGTTACAATGCCGATATGTACTCACTGTACTACTCACTTCTAAGCCAAAATGCCAATGGAGTGCAATTGCTTTTGCACTCTTTCTTTTGAGTAGAGAGGGTTGGTTTTTGGTGTTGCAGTACATACAACACCTATTGCCAACTCACAAAAAAGGTTACAGGTTTTGGCATCAATATGGGTTGTCGGTGTCGGTATGGTACCATGCATTTATTAGCAATTATTTAGATGCTTATTACAACGTCCATTGCAACACTTTTATCGGCATTTAAAATATTAATGCTAATATCGATGGTATGGTTTCGTCATTTATATCATCGTTTATATCGATGCCCTTAAATTTTAAACCTCGCTTATTTACATCAATATACATATCAATTTCTACATGACGTGTTGTAGTGAGGGTGTTGACATTTTTGTACCTCTCACTTTAAAGAGAGGGATTGAGTATTGGGTCACCCATAATCTTTCCCATCCTCTTTCACCTTTTTTTTTTCAATTTGCTGCAATGCTTCCAAGTCTTTTTTTAAGTCATTATTTTTATGCTTTTGGAATATATTGTAATCTAAATTGTTCATTGTTACACTTGTTTTCACAACTTAATATTTTATTATGGCAATAAATGTTTTAAAATATTAGTATCCCTTTCTTGTTTTCTCCCTCACAAAGAAGCCTCAATAGCCTTATGTAGACCATAAAAGTGGGTTTGGGGGGTGTATGTGTGTGTGTGTGTGTGTGTTTGTGTTGTTTGAAATTGGAATAACGACCCAAGAGTGTAGTAGATTGGTTTTCTATTTCTTACTTTACTAGGTCTTGAACGAAAGAGATATCTTTGAGATCCTTTGGGATTGTTCCTATATATTAGAACTTTCCTTGTATGTGTGTGTGTGTGTGTGAGTGAGAGAGAGAGAGAGAGAGAGAGAGAGAGAGAGAATGCATAAAATAATAACTATACATATCTCGCTTTGCACTCATATACCATCTTTTAATTTTAGTTTCAAGTTAGTTTGTTATATTTCACAATCCAATCCTTTTTTTTTTCTAAGTGTAAAAGCATGCTTGTGGATAGGCATCACTTGAAAGAAACTGCTTCACTAGAAGCTTTTAAAGCTTTCCATGTCTTTGGAGCTTCTCTGTTAGCTTGTAGGCTAACTCACCATTGCTTGGTGGACTTTTGAAAGTGCATGGCAACATGTCGTAGCTTAGAGGATTTCATAAAGCCCTCATCTCCAAAGGCCGCATTGAATTTTGGTTTGTCAATGGATCCATTTAATATATTGTTTGTATTTTATTTTACAATGTGAGCCTTTGACCTTGTTATTTAAGTGAACCTTTCTTGACATGTAAGGAATTTGTGATTGTGTGTGTATAAAAGACAATACAATTTTAAGTGGGTCTTCATGACTCACCTTGATTTTTTAGTAATGGTCACTAGAGTGAGCTATTTATAATAAAATAAACCAAACAAATATATATACATGCTCAGGTAGAGATACCGCCATGAGTACCAACCGTTCATAAGTACAACCAGGTCCAAGAACACATAATGGCTTTTACAAGGAGCCATATCCTTGTGCACATTTGAAACCGTATCTTAAAGAAACTACTTATGTGCGCATATGTCGCACGTGTCAATGCAAGGAACTTGCAGATACACCGTGTGCGAGCCACAAATGGCTCCAAGCACACAACAAGCCTAAACTAGTAATCTCAAAGAAGGCGATGGTGTGTCACTCACCGCTCTACGTTTGCTTCGTGGAGGATTCCTCACCGCGAAGAAGAAGGGGACGCCGCTATGTCGTGCTCAACCGCCTCGCCGCCATCGTGCTTTCGTAATGCTCGATCGCACACACACTCCCTCTCTCTCCCTCTCTCACTCTTTCACACATACACACACACACACACAAGGAGATGAAGAAGAAGAAGATGGATATGGAGCAAGAGCACTCTTCAATTGCACAAATGAGAGAATGAGTGAATTTTAGGTTTAGTTGACTTTTATATGAACTCGCCCCATTCACACTTGGGCGCTCATGCTTAGCCAACTAATCCCTTGAATGTTCCAGTTAGAGTGCGCCTCTCATCGGCGATCACTCTTACCCTTTTCCTATTGGACCGACAAGACCTATACCTGACTCTACCAAATAAATAATACAATGTTCGCCGTAGGTTACAACATCTGTCGTAGGTGATAGGGTGTCCGTGAGCCGTGAGGGTTAACATGCATCCCTTCCTGATGTAGATTCCGTCCTCGGAAGCCATTGAGTTGAAGCTCGTTCGTCGAGGTGGAAGAGCATTTGAGATGAATGTCCTTAGCCTTCTTCAGTCACTGCAAAATCAAACAACATTGGCACAGTAATTGCATTCTCATAAGCGATTAAAAAGCATATGCAGTTTTAGGTAGACAAATTGATTGGTAACAAAATTTTAAACAATTTGTCAGCAATAAACATTAAATTACAATATAATCAAATGCATAAACAGATGTAAAGGTAAAAAATTAAACAAGTCTGGGGTCACTAATTTAACGGTCGAAAGGCACTAGAGATCGACTATTAATACCATGGGTAAGCTTCTTAATTTTCTCTGGTCAATTAAGTTGTTTAATCGTGAGAGCCAAGTATTTCATGTTCGAGGGCTGACTAGAGGCTATACCTAGAAGACCTTGTAGTTAAGCTACGATAAAAGGAATTTCTCATGAAATCATCGCCTGACTGATTACCTTTTCTTTGACCCCCCAAAGTCTTTTCACAGTGATTCAATTTTGATGTGTGTGCTTATTTTGTATGCCTTGGGTTTTTTGCTTTTCAAGGAAAAGCGCCCACACTGGGAACCTCTAGGGCTCTAGTACCATAGGCGATACATGTGAGTGAAGTGCCCAATCAAGCTGAGATTTCTCTTCCAGCTTAAGATTTTACATTGTGGCACTTTGATTTTTTGTTTGTTAATTTCCAACATTTTAATTTTGTAACTTTGGGGGGTCATATAACACTGTTACCCTCCCCAGGCTCATCACATTAGTAAACTCCCTTTATAATACTTAAGCTAAAGGTCAATAGGGTCAAGCCCACTAGAAAGCCCTAGTACATTTCACACAATGCTGCCTAAATCGGATTAAGAACCCAAGTAGCCATTGATCATTAGGAAGGCATTCCCCATGGTATTAAGAGAAGATCTCTAACACCTAACTTGGTCAAACTAGCTTAGTCGAACTTGCTTGATGTTTAAACCTAGACAAGTGATTATGACAAAAAATGACATTGAATTAAATGTTTGATACTAAGCAAATGTGTTGGATATTATGCTACCAATCACAATTAAAGCAGACAAACATGGATGCAAAAATATAAGGGGCAATGCTAATGGACAAGAAACACCTGTTTGTGTCGATGGTCGCGCTTGCTTTGAAGTGTGAATGAGAGAAAGATCCCATGAAGGTCCAAATCCTAACAATAGCAACACGTTCCTGTACACACAAGGAAATACAAACAATACCTCTAGGAGGCACATCAGTGGGAAAAAGGAACTTTGCTAATCACTCAACTCTAACACAGAAACACTCCTATCGTACTAATTCTACCTACCCTCCATCACTCGAGTGATGAGGATCAAAGCTGTTTAATGACATAGGTCTTTGTTTCAGTGTACCGGATGTGAATGTGTAGGTCTGGGTCAATTTTTTGACTTTTATTGTGCATACTCGTTTGCTAATTGCTCTTGGTCTTTATTATTTTTGTTTTTTGTGAGTATAAGGCTATATATATACATTCCCTAAGATTGGAAATTAAGAGGTCAGGGAGGAAGGTTGAGAGGGAAGCAAGTGAATGATGGATGTCAGCAAACACTCCGCCCTTCCTTGGGTAGATCATATCGTTTGAAATGAGCTTGTCACCCTTTGAAACCAATTGTTCCAGTTGGTAATAGGTGGGGATTATTTCCAGTAGTTTTCTATTACCTTAGGTGCCTCGTCGAGTTGCAAGGGTGGTAAGGTACTTTCCCAGGATCGAACTTGAAGTGGTTCATCAGGTGATTCTTGAACACTGGGAGCTGTGGAGTCCTTTGTAGCTTCATGGAGGTCCACTATTATAGGTGGAGGCTGTGGAGAAGCTTTTACCTCTATGGATGCATTACATGAGGAGCTAGAAGCTTCATGGGACTCCCCCCTTCCTGAGCTAGGTGGAAAAAATTGTTCTTTCTTCGGCACCCAAACTAGCTATGGAACGGGTGTGTAGCATTCTGTGATTTTTTTCTTTCCGCGATCGTTGATTCGTTTGGGAGCTACAGGATTGGGATCACATGGGTCCGGTGATAAGTAAGAGCGCAATCTACGTTTTGACACCCAGATTTGATCATTTCCTTCATAGTAGCCTTGGGCTTCCAATAGTCGTTTAGGAATCCAACGCCACATTTTCTTACTTTTCTTGGAGCGAGTGGTACGTTTCTTACAAGCCTTCTGTTTTTTAGTACTAGCCATGGTCGCTAAAGAAGCTTTAGGGACCCACTTGTATGTTTTCTTCGTTATATTAGGATGAGTCTTGCCAGGAGCTATATGCATTGCTTGTAGCATATTTAAAGGTACAGGCATTTCATCCCCCTCAGGTGTTACCCAAGTCGTCCCCTTGTTTCCCCAAGTGTCTATGGTTGATCCTAGTTGGACCCAATCCACATTGTCCGACTCAGTCATCCCAGGTAGTACATCCATATAAGGAGAATCTTCCCCAACATCAGTGTCCGCTTTACACGTGTAACAATACTGCACTGGGGCCGAGTGAACTGTGGTGTCAGATCTATGATCAATTATAAACATGTTTCCTAGAGGATGTGCTCGACCCGTCACAAGATCCACTCGAATGACAGAATCTTGAAACTACAGGTAGACATGGTTCTTAGACCAGTCATGAACCATTTTTGCTTCCCTCATGAAAGGACGTCCTAAGATCATCTCCGATGCCATAGTGTGTTTGGAGAAATCCATAACAATAATGGTAATCCTTATTTTATGTCCAAAGACCTTGATCTTGAGATCTTCTAGCATCCCAATAGGTTTAACAATAGACCCATTGGCCATCTTCACTACTATGGTTGTGGTCGCAAGGTGAGGTCTTCCCATAGCTTCCAAACAATTTTTAGTCACAATGCTAACCCAGCGCCACCATCAAGTATTCCCTTCACAGTTAATCCCTTAGTAGTGATTGGTATGGTCGCATTGGATTCAACACCCTCAAAGTATTGTCCCAACTTGTTAACAGATATTTCTATAACAAGGTTCTCATCTAGGTTGGGTTGTGGATCTATGTGTTCCTCCTCTATTGGCATCTCCCTAGCTCCATCCATCTGTGAAAATTGTGGTAGCCCAAACTTCAGTTCTCCATTGAGGAAGGCTCGAAGAGCTGAGACTAGCTCGGGGTCTTTATATAGTTTGGACATAATGGTGGTTCTAACTTCTGAAGACATGAAATCCATAAGTTTGGCAATGTTTAACGACACCTTTTGGCCTTGAGTCCCTTGACGTGGGGAAGATGGGATCTCCATTTCTTCGATAGGATCAGGTAGTCCCTCTATAAACATTCTTTCCATCAAGAAGTGAGTACGCCCACTTTTCCATGACTTTAAATCACTTTCTTCTTGGATGACACTAGGTATGTCCAAGGGTCTATGGACTTGGTGAGGTTGTTGTTTCGTAGGGAACACGGTGTCTGTAATCTAGATCTTCCTAGGTGCTGGTTCTAGATCCCTTTGGGTATCTTCTACCAAACTCCTTAATTGCTTGACTCGCTCAATATCCTATGTAGGGTTTGGGTAAGTTCCTATCTTCTTCTTGGATCTTGGCCATTGTGGCTCATGAAGATCTTCCTTGTTGGTTTCTATGTTAGTGGTCGTTTTGGTCTCCATGGTTTCACCTGAATCAGAATCTTCTTCAACGTCGTTCATATATACCGGGTCATCACCAGTCCCTATGTTGGTCATTAAACTGGGGTCTGACTTCGCTGCTTTTTGCGATCTCTTTCTTTGTGTTTTCTTCTTTTTCTGAGATTGGTCAATTGATGCCGTGTCTCTTTCCTCAAGATTATAATTTTTTTTTTGGAGCATCGATCGTGTGAGTACATTTACTGGTACCACAGGTGTACTTGGTGATGGCTCCTCAGTAACTTCAATCAAGTTTAATGGCGTGATCTTCGGTGCATTTGGATTATTTGGACATTGGGCAATCAAATGATCTATGCCACATCGATTACACATGAGTATCGGCATTGTAGACGTGCTCGCTTGATTGGTTTGCATTAGTGTGGCGTTCTTTTGTAGCCTAATAGGACACTCGGCTACACGATGTGGACCTCCACACTGATAGCATTGAAGAGGTGGTCTCTTAGCAGTGTAATTGATATTTTGGCCTCTTGCCGCAAGAGCAGCTACTTGATATACAGGTTTGACTTGTCCCCAATAGTCCTCCATGTAGTATTGTGGACTTTCTTCAAGCACATCCATCCCATAGGCGATATTAGGATCTATATCTTCCTCACAGCCTTCCAAACAAGAAATAGAGGACTCACAACCCACTTGATTCACAGAAGTGATTCTCGGATGTGGTGGTTGCGGTCCTAGCACTGGAGGTGGTAAAGGTGTTGTTTGAACAACGTTTTGGGCCCTAGGGACCATGGGTTGTGCTGTTTGTTCAAGAGGTGGGGCCGGCATCAATGCAGGCACTCGAGGTGTGTCTGTCCATGCTAAGGTTGGTCTATTGGCCATCACACGCTTAAATACTATGCAATCCTTAGCTTGATGACCATACCTCCCACAGGCATTGCAGTGCCCATTGAATTTTACTCTAAAAGTAGGGCATTCACTGGTACTATGCGGTCCATAGCATACTGAGCACCATTGTTGATCCCTTCTTGGATACATATGATTGTTTTGCGGAGCACGATTGTCTCTAAGACTCTCTTGAATAGGCTTCGTGAGATCTGCTAAAGTCATCTCAGATATCTTTGGCTCATGCCCCGATGCTTGTGAGCTAATAGATTTAGGCTCAACAGACACTCTTTCTCCTTGAATCATTAAATTATCCTCCAATTGGATCGCATTGGTGGTGACTGCTTCCCAAGTGGTGATACCTCTAATGACTAGACCATTGTAGATATCCTCATGTCGTAATCCCCTAATGAATCTATCAAGAAATTGGTTATTGTTGAAGCGCTCATTTGGATTACAACAAGAATTCAAATGCTTCAAGCGACTTATAAAGTCTCTCACCGACTCTCCTTCCTCTCGTTGGGCTTTCTGGAGCTGAGAGGCTACACCCCAAAGCACTCCCTCTCGTATGTATTCTTTTAAGAACAGTCTCCTAAGAGTAGGGTAAATCATTGTTTCTTCCACCCTTAGGGTTCTATACCAATCCCCAGCCTTTCCACTTAAGGTTAGGCTTAAAGCATTGCTCTTATGTATGTCATTGGTTCTCCTAGAGAATCGCATATTTGTTCAAACACTTCGATATTCTTTCTCACATCCCCGTCTCCACTAAATTTTTGTGTGAGCTTGGCTATTTGTACTGCCTTACTTCTAGGCTCTCTATCAGATGTGTTACGCATATTCTCAGCAATAGATCGACCAATACCTTGAGCAAATGTTGCCAAGTCACCTAAATGAGCAAGCACCGTGGGTGAAGGCGCTCCAGAGACTACATGTGGAGTAGGTATTGGCATTGGGCTTGGCGCATAGGAAGCCCTTGGGTTCCACGTTGGGTACGATGTTGTGACATGTGGTGGTCCAAAGTTCATATGTGTGGCCCTAGGCATAGCAGACGTCGGATGTGACATGCTAATGCTAGCCGGTATAGTCCCATGGAAATAAGAACTTGTGTATTGTGGTTGTGGAGCATAGGTAGTTGAGACAATGGGAGGAGTAGAGACTACAGGAGTACGTGGACCCATAGGTGCATACGATTGGTACACACTTGTAGGTACTATTGCAGGCATTGAGATACCATGTAGCGGTGCTTTACTAACAAACGAGGTCCATGGTGTGTTTCTTGGCATGCCCATCATTGGGGTAGGCATGGTATCCGTGGTGTCATCCAGGGAAAGATGAGCTAGACTTGGAAAGGTGAAGCTATCACTTGTGGGCTTAGATTGCATTGAGACCCCTGGCGAAACAACATATGGGGGATCGATGGGACTCATTGGGGGAGTCTCCATTTGTGATAGAGTGGGTTGTTTCTCTTTGCCCGTGTCTAAAAATTGCATAGGACCCGTCGAAGGTATGTTTATTCCTCGATTTGCCTCTCGGACTGGATAATCCTATGGATGACATTGCAGATCATGTGTTGTTGTTCCTCTAGACTAGTGGCACTAGATATGGATTGTACAACTTCTAACCAACCCACATGGTATGTGTAACCCATGTATAGGTCGGTCAAAGTCTCCGTGTGTAGGTCATATTCCCAATTTTCATTGAGAAATACCCCATCCAAACTTGGTGTACTAGAGGGTTGCCATGAGGTGGATGCAATGTTGCTTCCCGTGTTTTAACTTTTAGTCACCGCTACCTTAGAGGCGACTTTGGAAGGTGGTAGCTCGGTAGGGACCTCATTAAATGAGGTAGGTAGAATGTCCACGTGGACACTCTGAGGGAGTGTGGGGTCTACAGGAGATGTGAATGGTGATTCTACTTCCCCACCCCCTTCGTTTACTTCACTAGCCGCAGGTTCAGAGCGCGTAGCTCTACTAAAAGTTTCCATCAAATGGCTAAAAACACTAGTTCCAGGTTGTCGGGCCCATCTAGGTACGGTTTCATTTGTTCCCCTGGGGCTTTGTGTAAGATGCTCTTCCATATTATCGTAGTCAGAGGAAGAGTCGCTAGCCGCTATATTTGGGTCTTGGGTTTCACTACCTTGGGTCCCCGCCGAGGGCCTACACCTTAGCGTGGAAGGATAGTGAGTACCCCCGTAAATCAAAGCACTAGCTACTTGTTCGGACTCTAGCACACGACCAGAGCGTAGATACATGTGCTTTGGGTGCCCTACAAGTGTCGGCAAGTACCCTCAAAGGTTACTTGCTTTGTTTTGTGGGTGTTTTGCACCCCGTTTTCTACTTGATTTTTTCTTGTTTTTGATGTTTTTTGAATGTTTTTTAATGTTTGATTTTTTTGATTAAAGTGTGTGATAGCTCAAAACGAGCGTATCACATAGAGGGTCGTTGTGTGCTTTACAACACAATTTTTGGGCATCTGACGTTCCGTTGGTCCTCAAAAAATCAATTTTTAGCTACGTGTGAAGCTAAAATTCGTTTTTTCAAAAGGCGACTGAGGCCTAGGCCTGAGCGTGAGCTTGGACTGGGCTTGGGTTTGGGAGATATTCCCGATCCCGGTCCTACCTTTAATTTTTTTTATTTTTTTTTAAAGAAAAAAAAGAAAGGATAAGGTCGTCGCGGCCTGCGCGAGAGCACACACACACTCTATCTACGTACTTCTAACTAATACACCTACTCTTACACACTAACACACTCTATTAACTCTCACTAATCTACTTCCTACTTACTGTACACAGAAAACTAACTACCTTAATACACAGAGAATAAACACAGTACCTTTGCAATCTCCATTAACAAAGAAAACTAACTACCTTAATACACAGAGAATAAACACAGTACCTTTGAAAACTCCATTAACAAAAAAAACACACAGTATAACACCAAATCCCTCTTCTCAACACACACACACTCCTTCCCTACCTTTCCTATAATTGAAATTGCACCACGGAGAAGCACAGAGTGCTACTCGAGCTTAATGCACGGCATTCCCCGACAACAGCGCCAAAAATGTGCGCGTATGTCGCACGTGTCAAAGCAAGGAACTTGCCGATACACCGTGTGCGAGCCACAAATGGCTCCAAGCACACAACAAGCCTAAACTAGTAATCTCAAAGAAGGCGATGGTGTGTCACTCACCGCTCTAGGCTTGCTTCGTGGAGGATTCCTCGCCGCGAAGAAGAAGGAGACGCGGCTACGCCGCTCTCAACCGCCTCGCCGATGTCGTGCCTTCGTAATGCTCGATCGCACACACACTCCCTCTCTCACTCTCTCACACATACACACACACACACACAAGGAGATGAAGAAGAAGAAGATGGAGATGGAGCAAGAGCACTCTTCAATTGCACAAATGAGAGAATGAGTGAATTTTAGGTTTAGTTGACTTTTATATGAGCTCGCCCCATTCACACTTGGGCGCCCATGCTTAGCCAATTAATCCCTTGAATGTTCCATTTAGAGTGCGCCTCTCATCGGCGATCACTCTTACCCTTTTCCTATTGGACCGACAAGCCCGGTACCTGACTCTACCAAATAAATAATACAATGCCCGCCGTAGGTTACTACGTCCGTCGTAGGTGATAGGGTTTCCGTGAGTCGTGAGGGTTAACAACCTACCAAACCATACCCAAAAAACAAGAGCTAGGATACCACCATCACCACGAGCATGCCAGCACTCATGTTAAGTTCTATGGCACCTTCTCCAAATCCAATCGTGACTATGAAACCTAGGGAAGAACCTTCCCCCGATTCATCACCGATCTGATCCCCATCAAAGTGGAACAAACCAAGGACCCATGCAAACAAAGGAACAAGACAAACCGAAGGACCATCCCATCAGCCTAGAAGAATTTGTTAGTTGCTATAGAGCCATGCAACGTTTCCACCATCGTTCGCTCCACCCATGAATATGACAAGCATGCATCATTGCACAATAACAATTGACTTTCATGTTACCATATACATGTGGTAGTGATGTGTGTGAACACACTAGGACCGCCGGGGCATTTTTTCCCTCTTTAGGAGGTTTTTTCCCCGAGCATTGTATATACGCCCATCACTCTAGGGCTATCTATCTTTCCATTGCACACTGAGTAACACACTCTTTATTGTGTTCCTTGAGCTTCCTTTGTCTTCTCCAAGCTGTGTGTGTTTCTCTGCAACCCTAATTCCAACAATTGGTATCAGAGCAGGTCACGTCCTCCCGGGCTTAGTCGCCAGCTGCTCCAGCACACGCCTGCTCATTTTCTCTGATTTCAGTGAGCTTTGGCGAGCGTTCGCAGGTCCACAAAACTTTTGGGTAAGTTCGAAGAGTTGGGTCTGCTCAGAATTTTGATTTGGGCTCATTTCGGCCTCCATTTCCACTACAGGCAGTACTGCACAGGCTATTTTGTCATTTTGTGCAGAATTTCTGTTAGTGCCGTTTTCTGCATAACAGGTGCCTTATAGTCTTCTACGGTTTGTGCTATATAGCACAGGTTGTTCCCGCTCCGTTTCTCCTATTTTTGGGCATTTTTCACATCAGATGCATCATTTACCATGGTTGACAACAACAACACAGATGTGTTCAAGATGTTTGTTGCTGAGGACAAGTTGGATGGGGATAACTACCCTATGTCGGCTTATATGATGCAACATGTTCTTGTGTCAAAGGGTGTCTGGAACATTGTGCAGGGCATTGAAGTACGTCCTGGTTCTCAAGATGTAGGCGATGTTGAGGATGTTGCAGGTCTTGTTGCAAGGATTGCAGCTGTTAGAGTTGTTTTGCCTACAGCAGAACAAGCTCGTTGGGATGTTAAGGATGCGCAGGCTCATGCATTGATTGCGTTGTCTGTGAAGCACACCATTGTTCCTCACATCCGTTCAACAAAATCTGCAAAACATGCTTGGGATATTCTAGCAGGTCTTTATGCAAGCCGCAATGAGGCTAAAATTGCTTTGTTGCGTAAAGAGTTGGAGTCGAAGATTATGCATGAGGAAGATGACATAGACACTTTCCTTGCTAGTGTCAAGGATATCAATGAGAAGCTTATTTCTGCAGGTGAAGTCATTTCAGACAGTTCCCTTGTGCAGACTGTTCTTGATGCCTTACCAGATTCCTACCAGACTTTTGCTAGTACTTGGAGACTTATGACCCAAAGAAATCCTGAACTTGTCAAGTTTGTTGCATTATGCACATTGCTATTGCAAGAGTCACTTTCCATAAAAAATAGAACTAGGCAGCGTGCAGTTGAACATGCTTTTATTGCTTCTCAAAGAAAGGGTGGTAACAGTAATGCAGCCACTTCTTATGGTTCTGCTGTGAGTGGCAAAAATTATGTTCCTAATGCTTCTGCTGCCAGCACTTCATCTGGCAATTCTGGTGATAAGGGAAAAAAGAAGATGCGTTGCCATTATTGTAAAGCCAATGATCACTTGATCAAGTCGTGTCCTAAGTTGAAGGCCAAAGAGGCTAAGAAGAAAGAGGGTGGTTCCACTGCAAATGCTGGTTCCACTACAAATGCAGCCATTGTTGAGTCTTCTATGAAAGGAGATTGTAATGCTGATGTTGATGCAGAATGGGCTTTTAGCGCAGAGTGCACTTACAATCCTGTTGTCCATGATGCATGCTTGTCAGTTGCTGTAGATTCACATGTGTGGTATTTTGACAGTGGTGCTACAAAGCACATTACCTCACATCGTGAATTGTTTACCTCTCTCGAGTCAGTCCCCCATGGGAATTCAGTCACTTGTGCCAACAACGCCTCTTATCCAGTTCAAGGAGTTGGAAAGATTGTGCTCACTGTTGCTAATGGCAGTTCCTTCACACTTGTTGATGCACTTTATGTACTTGGGATCAAGAAGAATCTCTTGTCTGTATCCGCACTTGCTAGAGTTGGACTTGTAGTCAAATTTGTGGATGATAGATGTACAGTTCATGATCTTAGTTTTGGTGATGAAATTGTTGCATCTGGCCTTTTGTGCCGTGGGCTATATAAGCTCACTTTGTATGACAAGTGTGGACAAAATTTTGCAAATGCTGTTGCAGATTCAAGGGCTATTTCAGATGCAAAACTTTGGCATGCACGTTTTGGTCATCTGAATTTTGCCAGTTTGCTGCGTTTGTAGAAATCTAATATGGTTGCTTCTTTGCCGCCTCTTGAAGCACCTGTCAAACATGTTTGTGAAGGCTGTATTTTGGGTAAGATGCAGCGTTCTAAATTTCCAAAGGATGGTTCAGTTCGGGCCACATGCAGGTTGCAGCTTGTGCATAGTGATGTTTGTGGGCCCATGCAAACTCTGTCCTTGGGCAATTACCTGTACTTCGTGACTTTCATTGATGATTACGCGAGGCATGCATGGGTATTTCCGCTTAAAGCGAAGTTCGAAGTTTTTATGTGCTTCAAACAATTTCTGGCTATGGCTGAAAATGTCTCGAAATGTACTATAGGCACCCTACGTTCCGATTGAGGGGGGGAGTATATGTCTCATGAATTTAATGCATTTCTGGCTAGTCGTGGGATAAAACACCAATGTACAGTGCCTTATACACCTCAGCAAAACGGTGTTGCTGAGAGGAAAAATAGTTCAATGACAGAAATGGCACGATGTATGGTTAAAAGTCAAGCTTTGCCACATTCGTTTTGGCTTGAGGCCATCATGTGTGCCACTTATGTACTTAACAGGTGTCCTACGAAAGCTTTGCAGTCTATTACTCCATATGAAGCATGGCATGATAGAAAGCCTTCTATTGAGCACATGCGTGTTTTTGGCTGTTTGGCATATGCTTTGGTTCCACAAGCGCAGCGCAGAAAATTGGATGATAAGGCTGTCAAATGTATTTTTGTTGGTTATAGTACTGAAAGCAAAGGTTACAGGTTGTATCATCCGCAGACAAAACGTATTCTGGTTTCACGGGATGTAGTGTTTGTGGAAGATTCTATTCAGCCCTTGCTGTCATGTACTAGAGACAGTAATGTAAGCTCACAGGACATTTATGACACTTTGTTGCCTCTTTTCAGTGGTGGAAATACGAATGTAAGTTCCAATGAGGCAAATGTATAGCCTATGGGGGTTTCTGAAAATGTTTTAGATCAGCCTATTACTGATGCAGATGTACATGATGTACTTGATGAGGAAAGGGTTGAAAATGAGTAGGCTAGAGGTATGCCAAAATGGCTGGTGCACACTTTGCGTGATAGTAAATTGGATGCACCTTTGTCTAGTCGTACTCGTTCAGGATCTCGCCATGCATCTTATGCATCAGATTGTTATGCTTTGGCTGTGTCTAGCTTACATGATGTTGAGGAGCCTCTGTCTTTTGATGAAGCACATAATTCAGAAAATTGGATGGCTGTCATGCAATCAGAATATGATGCACTTATAGAAAATGACACATGGACTTTATGTGATTTGCCTCCTGGAAAAAAGGCCATTGGTACAAAGTGGGTTTACAAGTTGAAACGCAAGCCGGATGGTGAGATTGATCGCCATAAGGCTTGACTTGTTGCAAAAGGTTATGCACAGCAAAAAGGCATAGACTATGAAGAGACTTTTGCTCCCACTTGTCGTATGACTACTGTGCGTTTTCTATGCGCATTGGCAGCTCATTTTGGTTGGGATGTACATCAATCAGACATTGTTACTGCTTTCTTGAATGGTGACATATTTGAGGAAGTTTATGTAACGCAGCCTCGCGGTTTTGTCATAAAAGGACAAGAGGACAAAGTGTGCAAATGTAACAAGGCTTTGTATGGGTTGAAGCAATCTCCTTGTGCTTGGTATGAGAAAGCCGACACTCATTTGGTCAAACAAGGCTTTCGTAACAGTCCAACAAAAAGCACATTGTATGTAAAGCGTGAGGGTGATGTACTTCTCATGGTGGTTCTTTATGTTGATGATTTGCTGATCACTGGACCCAATGAGAGACATATCGCTGAATTTAAGGCTGATTTGAATGCTACTTTCAAGATGAAATATTTGGGGCTGTTGCATCATTATTTGGGTATACAGTTTAAGCAGTGTGATGGTGGTATTGCCTTGTGTCAGAAAAGTTACATAGAGACATTGCTATGTAAGTTTGGACTTGAGGATTGCAAACCTATTGCCACTCCCATGGAAACAGGTTTGAAGTTGAGTCTACATGATGCTGGTGATCTTGCTGATGTCACTCTTTACCAAACTGTTGTTGGCTGCCTCATTTATGTATGCAACACGACGCCGGATATTCAGTTTGCAGTCTCACAGGTCAGCAGATTTATGCATAGCCCAGGGTCTAAGCATTGGCAGGCTGTCAAGAGGATTTTCCGCTACCTTAGTGGCACTTTACATCTTGGCTTGTTTTATCCCAAGGGGGGATCATTGCCGCCAGACTTACATGCTTTTTCAGACTCAGATTGGGCTAGTTGTTTTGACACGCGAGTGTCCACAAGTGGTTTTTGTTTCATGCTTGGCAGTTCATGTATATCATGGTTGAGCAAGAAGCAACCTACTGTGGCCACTTCGAGTTGTGAGGCTGAGTACAGGGCAATCTTCACAGCTACGGTTGAGTGTGTATGGCTCAAACGCCTTATGGCTGATTTGGGTGTTGGACAGGACACTGCCAACACTATCTACACTGACAGTCAGAGCGCATTGGCAGTTGCGAGGACAAAGCACATTGAGGTGCATTACCACTATGTTAGGGAGAGGCTCTCAGCAGGAGAGATCAGCTTGGCTTATGTGCCAACACAGGACAACCTTGCAGATCTTTTCACAAAGGCATTGTCTCGTGAGAAGCTTGAAGCTTTCCGCAAAGCTTTGGGCTTACTCCCCTTTGTGGACTGATCCTGTCCTCAGGGCATGGCACTTCCCTTTACTCATGTGCCAGCTCTCGTTCACCGCATCACTCCAGGGGGGATTTGTTACCATATACATGTGGTAGTGATGTGTGTGAACACACTAGGACCGCCGGGGCATTTTTTCCCTCTTTAGGAGGTTTTTTCCCTCAAGCATTGTATATACGCCCATCACTCTAGGGCTATCTATCTTTCCATTGCACACTAAGTAACACACTCTCAATTGTGTGCCTTGAGCTTCCTTCGTCTTCTCCAAGTTGTGTGTGTTTCTCTGCAACCCTAATTCCAACATTTCAGTTCAACCCTATGTAGATAAATGGATGAGCTACCTCCACCACGGCATTGGAGAACAGTCCCAAGCCACAGTGGGGTAGCCAGAGGTCCCACCCGAGCAAAATCCGTGCCTAGCATGTCACGGACTTCTAAATCCATGTTTACCCTCACATCCACAACTATAAGCTATCCCCACCAATCTCCCCTCCTATGAGCCTCTTCACTCATGAGGCAGAGGGTGGGCACCAATAGGTCTCAGCACAGGGGAGCCTAGTGCAACCCTAGCAAAAACTCCTTATCACTACTATATCTTCACAATGGTGGGGATAATTGTTATCATCAATTGATTTGATTGGTATGATGCATTTGACATACTCTCATTTTTTATCTTTTATTTTTTTGCCAAGATGAGTTATATTAACCCAAAAAGGAATTTACATTTACCCTAAGGCATAGAGGTGCCTTGAGGACCAAATACATGACATGGGGCTACACAATCCCTAAAATATAAGATCTACTTAGAGAATTATATTTTGTGATTAGTGGGAGACTCGAGAGAGCATAGATTGCTCGACTCCACTCTTCAAAGTCTTTATGTTTTCGGATAGAGATGATCACTTCCCTGATTCTTGAGTAATCTAATTGAAGTTGTTCATATAGTGGTCTTTTTCAATGACACGTTGATTCCTAGCCTTCCACTTTTGTCCAAAATAGCAAAAGCAAACAATTTGTGTGAAGATTAGGATAGCTTGGTTCTTCCACATCTTGCCTCCCAAAAGTAGGTCATTCTTGCAAGTGGCTCAATTAAATCAACCAAAACATTTGTGTCCATGACATTGTCATCTATGCCTAGCCATTATCTTTAAACAACTAACATGGAACACTCGATGCACACTTGAAGAGGAAGGTAAATTTAACCTATAGGCAACTTTGCCAATGTGTTTGATGACCTTACATGGACCACAATAATGAGAAGATAACTTTGGAATTGGATCTGTCTTTAGACTTACTAAATGTTTCGGTACACGTAGGAAAACTTGATCACCTTCTTCAAAACTAGCCAATCATCGTTTTTCATTAGCATAATTTTGATACCTATCTTGTGCTTGTTTAACATTTATATGAGAAGCACATAACATAGACATGTGATCCGATAAGAAGTCCTTGACTTCCTGGACCTTTTCATTGGCTAATCCCATTGAAATTGGTGAACAAGGCTGACAGCTATAGATTAATATAAGGGGACTAAACCTTGTAGAAACATGCCTTTTACTATTATAAATAGGCTCCAAGATTGGAAGATAATCTTCCCAATTTGATTATTTCTTATTTACATCGGCACATACCATATACTCTATGACTTGATTTACTCGTTTGGTTTGACCATCACTTTCAAGATGGTCAACCATACTCAAACTTAACTTAGTACCCAATTTTTTGAATACTGCTCTTCAACAATCGCTATTGATCTTATGATCGCATGATCATTGACATTATTGATGGTTAAACCATAAAAGTTATAGAGGTTCTCCATGAATAGCCTTGCTAATGAAATTATGTCCACATGTAGTGGTTAGTAGTCCTACTATAAAATAAATAGGGATACTTTTACACTTGCCATCATGGATCTCTAAAGGATGAAGCAGCCCTCCTACTTTTGATCTTTTTTTATTATTAACGTGACACTTTTGCTAGAACTTAATCACATATCTTTTACATTTTTATGCATGGAACGCCAAAAGAACTATCGATGAAGCAACCCTTCTACTTTTGATCTCTTTGTATTTCAACAATGGCTATTGATCTTATGATCACATGATCATTGACATTATTGGTGGTTAAACCATAAAAGTTATAGAGGTTCTCCATGAATAGCCTTGCTAATCCAAGAGTTTTTACCGTAGTCATTGTAGGAATAAACCATCACATATTGGTAAGAAAATCAACCACAACCCAAATGGAATCATGTCCACATGTAGTGGTTGGTACTCCGACTATAAAATCCAAAGAGATACTTTTCCACTTGCCATCATGGATCTCTAAAGGATGAGGTAGCCCTCCTACTTTTAATGTCTTTGTATTATTAACATGACACGTTTACCACTTAATCACATAATCTTTTACATCTTTATGCAGGGAACGCCAAAAGAACTATCAATGAAGTTGCCCTCCTACTTTTGATCTCTTTGTATTTCCAGCAATGGCTATTGATCTTATGATCGCATGATCACTGACATTATTGATGGTTAAACCATAAAAGTTATAGAGGTTCTCCATGAATAGCCTTGCTAATCCAAGAGTTTTTACCATAGTCATTGTAGGAATGAACCATCATTGGTAAGAAAATCGACCAATCAACCACAAGCCAAATGGAATCATGTCCACATGTAGTGGTTGGTATTGTGACTATAAAATCCATAGAGATACTTTTCCACTTTCCATCATGGATCTCTAAAGGAGCAAGCAGCCCTCCTACTTTTAATCTCTTTGTATTATTAACATGACACTTTTGCCAGTTAATCACATAATCTTTTACATCTTTACACAGGGAACGCCAAAAGAACTGTTGATGAAGCAACCCTCCTACTTTTGGTCTCTTTGTATTTCCAGCAATGGCTATTGATCTTATGATCGCATGTCACTGACATTATTGATGGTTAAACCATAAAAGTTATAGAGGTTCTCCATGAATAGCCTTGCTAATCCAAGATTTTTTACCATAGTCATTGTAGGAATGAACCATCATTGGTAAGAAAATCGACCAATCAACCACAATCCAAATGGAATCATGTCCACATGTAGTGGTTGGTAGTTCGACTATGAAATCCATAGAGATACTTTTCCACTTGCCATCATGGATCTCTAAAGGATCAAGCAGCCCTCCTACTATTAATCTCTTTGTATTATTAACATGACACTTTTGCCAGTTAATCACATAATCTTTTACATCTTTACGCAGGGAACGCCACAAGAACAGTTGATGAAGCAACCCTCCTACTTTTGATCTCTTTGTATTTCCAACAATGGCTATTGATCTTATGATCGCATGATCACTGACATTATTGGTGGTTAAACCATAAAAGTTATAGAGGTTCTCCATGAATAGCCTTGCTAATCCAAGAGTTTTTACCGTAGTCATTGTAGGAATAAACCATCACATATTGGTAAGAAGAATCAACCACAACCCAAATGGAATCATGTCCACATGTAGTGGTTGGTAGTCCAATTATAAAATCCATACAGATGCATTTCCACTTGCCATCATGGATCTCTAAAGGATGAAAAAACCCTCCTACTTTTGATCTCTTTGTATTATTAACATGACACTTTTGCCAGTGAATCACATAATCTTTTACATCTGGCGATGTACAATTGCATAGGCCTTTCTTATCCCGAGATGACCAACATTAGGACTATGATGAAACTCACAAAGGATTCAACATTGTCCGTTGATACACATACTCTCCCCTTGTTGAGTAAGTAACCCTTATCAATGGACAATTGGGTTCACTTGTTAAGTTTATCACTAGTTGAAGTGGAACTTTATTGTGTAGATTCATCCTGAACACTAGCTAGAGTGTAGATTCATCGTGAACACTAGCTAGAGTGTTGGCAAGATCTCATTTTGTACTTGCTTATAAGGGATTGTAGAAAGTAATTAAAGAGAATTTATCTCAATCGTGTGACCTAAATCAACTACAACATTGTGCCGACCTTTAAAATACCTTAATTTTTAGTCATACTCTTGAAGGATTTCATCCCACCTGGCGTCATGTCACACCATTTTTCTCTATCATGATCAAAACTATCTCAAATCAAGCATCATATAGATATTGTCAACTTTTCTTGAAAACATGAATACTTGCATAAAATTCTCACTCAAAAGTGGCATAATTCTAACAAATGCAATCATCATGGAATTGTTACTACTAGATGGTAAAAAAGGTACCAACACTTAGTGCCCAATGCTTTATTTTTCTGTCAAGTGCATTTTGCAGGTAGCAATAGTTGGTTGAACTTTCCTGTTGTTGTAAAGCCATATGCTTCAAAGTTCTTATGGGAGCTTCTTCATGAGCTTGTTCAATCACATCCTACTATTTTTGTTTTCTTTCTAAAACCATGTGAATCGTATCTAGCATGTCATTAGTTAGCAACAAATGGTATATATGCAATCAACATATATTAGTTCAATTGGTCATAATATCCTCATTTAAGGATACTAATTTGAGAGCTCCACTAGATGAGACATCTTCCATGACAAATAGTCCATTCCCCCTTTTTTCAAATAGGGATGTGTTGTTGATGAGTATACAAGTAATACTTTTTTTTGTAATTCCTTCGTTATCTTTTTTGAATCAAAGAACTATTTCTGTTTGCATTTTTTTGCGTACATATCAACAATAGTCACAAGAGGTTGCCTATCTAGTTATTGTCATTTCTCTAGTCTCTTAGATACTCATGGCTTGACCATTCAAGTGTCTGTGCTACTCTTAATGTTGGTAAGACAAATCGGGTGAAATCACATGGGCACTATAAAAATGTTGAATGGAGTGGTTTCCAATGTAGCTTTATAAGTCACCCTATATGCCCATAATGCAGAATGACTCGACATTTCCCAATCTACTCTTCTTGAGCTCAGTATCTTTGTGGATATTGATATCAAAATTTTATTTCTTTGTTTTGCTTGGCCATTAGCTTATGGGTGGTATGGGGCAAACTTGTTATGAATGATCATAAACTCCTCTAATAAGTGCTCGGTCACTTCATTTTAAAAAACTTTACCATGAGCATTGACTATCTCTAGGGGAAGACCGTACATCATGAACATATATCAATATAAAAATAAATTAGCCACCCTCGGCCAATGTGCAAATGGAATGGAAAATAGAAACTTTGGATGAAAGAAGTCCTAGCTTGAAATTAGTTAGTAATCTCTATGTTACCATATATGTGGCACTGATGTGTATGAACACACTTAGGACCGTCGGGGCACTTTTTTACTCACTAGGAGGTCTTTCGCCCATGAATTATATATACGTCCATCATTTTAGGGCTAACTTATCTTTCTATTTTCACACTAATCAATACATTGTTTGCTATGTGCCGCCCGCTTCTTTACTTTCTCCAACTTGTGTGTACATCCTTGCAACTCTAATTCCAACAATTGGTATCAGAGCAGGTTGCTTCCTCTTGGGACTAACGGCCAGTAACCCCCCACCCCACCCCCCCACCCCTTCCTCCCTCTCACTTTATCCAAATTGGGAGAGCTTTGGTGAACATCATCAAGAGTAGTAATGCCTCAGGATAGCTCATAGAGTTGGGTTTTCTCAAAATTTTGATTTGGGCATTTAAACCTCTGTTTCTACTACAGGAAGTACTATACAAGCAATTTTTTCCTTTTGTACATTTTTTTGTTAGTGTAATTTTTTTAAGGACTAGAACAAGTCCTTACAATACTCTTTACGTTTTGCTACATAGCACGTGTTAGTCCTACATTGTTTTTTCTCTTTTGAAGTAGTTTTCACATCAAGTGCAGTCACTCACCATGGCTAACAACAACATAGATGTTTTCAAGGTGTTTGTTGATGAGGACAAGTTGGATGGAGATTACTACGAGATGTGGGCTAGAGTTATTTTGCCTATGGCTTAGCAATCTTGTTGGGATATTAGAGATATGCAGGCTCATGCATTGATTGCATTGTTTGTGAAGCCCACTATTACTTCTCACAATTGCTAAGAAAATCAACAAAAAAAGCTTGGGATGCTCTGACTAGTCTTTATGCAAGTCGCAATGAGGCGACTTGCATAAAGATGGCATGGACACTTTCCTTCCACGTATCAAAGATGTCAATGAGTAACTCATTTCTACATGTGAACCTATTTATGCAAAAGGAAGATGGCATGGACACTTTCCTTGCAGGTGTCAAAGATATCAATGAGTAACTCATTTCTACATGTGAACCTATTTATGATATTTCACTTGCGTAAACTATTCTCGATGTGTTGCCAGAATCTTACCAAACTTATTTCTAGAGGTGAACTTATTTATGATAGTTCACTTGTGCAAACTATTCTCGATGCGTTGGCAGACTCTTACCAAATTTTGCTAGTACTTGGAGACTTATGACCCATGGAAACCCTCAAGCTATCAAGTTTGATGCATTATGCACATTGCTATTAAATAAGTCACTTTCAAGAAAGAATAGGCTAAATAGTTTGTAGTTGATTATGATTTTTTTGTTGCTCAAAGAAAAGGTGGTAATAGCAGTACAACCACTTCTCATGGTTCTTTAGTGAGTAGCAAATTGCATGTTTCTAGTGCTTGTGTTGGAAGAAACTCGCCTAATAATTCTATTGAAAAAGGGAATAAGAAGATGTGTTGTCATTATTGCAAAGGTAATGATCACTTGATAAATCAACGTCCTAAGTTGAAGGAAAAAGAGGCCAAGAGAAAGAGGTTGGATCTACTACCGGTGCACTTATTGTAGAATCTTTTGAAAATGGAGATTATGTTGTTGATGTAGATGCAATGTGGGAATTTAGTGCATACTATACCTATGATCCTTTTGCCCATTATGCATGTATGTTAGTTGTTGTAGAGTCACATGTTTGGCACTTTGATAATGGTGCTACAAAGAACATTACTTCACATCGTGACTTGTTTGCTTCTCTCAAGGATATCTCTCATGGGAATATGATAACTTGTGTCAAGAATGCCTCTTATATATTCAAGGGAGTTGGAAAAATTATGCTAATTGCTCTGCAAATGGCACACTTGTTGATGCACTTTATCGATCAAGGATTAAAAAAAACCTTCTTTGGGTATCTACACTTTCAACACTTTCTCTTGTTGTTTAATTTGTAGATGACCAATGTATAATTCATGATCTCAATTTTGGTGGATGAAATTTTTGCATCTAGCATTTTGTGTCATGGAGTATATAGGCTCACTTTGTATGACAAGTGTGGATAGAATTTTATAAATGTAGTTGTTGTGGATTAAAAAGCCGGTTTCGATGCAAAACTTTGGCATGTATTCTTTGGGCACGTCTGAGTATTGTCAATTTACTGTGTTTGTAGAAATCTGATATGGTTACTTTTTTTAGCCGCTTGAAGCACCTTTTAAGAATGTTTGTGAAGGTTGTATTTTGGGTAAGATCCAACATTTAAAGTTTTCAAAGGATGGTTTAGTAAGGACTACATGCAGATTGCAACTTGTGTATAGTGATGTTTGTGGGCCTATGCAAACTCCATCCTTGGGTAATTACCTATACTTCATGACTTTCATTGATTATTACTCCAAGCATGCTTGGGTGTATCAGCTTAAAGATAAGCTTGAAATGTTCATGTGTCTTAAGAAAATTCCCATTATGACTGAAAATGTCTCAAAATATACTGTAGACACTCTCCGTTTAGATCAAGGGGGGAGTATATGTCTCATGAATCTAATGCATTTCTCGCTAGTTGTGGGATAAAACACCAATGTACAGTGTTGTATACACCTTATCAAAATGGTGTTGTTGAAAGAAAATACATGCCACTTATGGAGATGGCATGATGTATGGTCAAGATTCAAGCTTTACCACACTTTTTTTGGTTTGAGTCTATCATGTGTGCAAGGGGTTTCTTACTTATGTGCTTAATAGGTGTCTTGTCAAAGCCTTGCAGTCTATGACTCCTGTGAAGCATGGCATGATAAGAAGCCATTTATTGATCACACACACATTTTTTCGTTATTTAGCTTATGCTTGGTGCGACAAATGCAGTGCAAAAAATTGGATGATAATGTTGTCAAATGCATTTTTGTTAGTTACATTCCTAAAAGAAAAGGTTACAGGTTACACCATCTGCAAACAAAACATATCTCGGTTTCATGAGATGTTGTATTTGTGAAATACTTTTTTCAGCCTTTGTTATCATGTACCAGAGATAGTCATGTAAGCTCATAGGACATTTATGACACTTTGTTGCCTCTTTTTTATGATAGCAACTTGAATGTAACTTCGAATGAGCTACGAATACATCCTATAGGGGTTTCTAAAATGTTACGGATTAGCTTATTTTTCTTGCAGATGTACAAGATGTACTTGATGTGGAAAGGGCTAAGATGAAGTGGGTAGAGGTTTGCCAAAATGGCTAGTGCATACTTTGCATGACTTGAAATTGGATGAACCCATGTCTAGTCGTACTCGTTCAGGTTTCTCATCATGCATCATATGCGTCAGATTGTTATTTCTAGTTTTTGTACATTTATGACACTTTGTTGCCTCTTTTTGATGGTGGAAACTTGAATGCAAGTTCCAATGAGACACAAGTACAACCTATAGGGGTTTCTAAAATGGATTAGCTTATTTTTGTTGCGATATACATGATGTACTTGATGTGGAAAGGGCAGAGAATGATTAGGGCAGAGGTACGCCAAAATGGTTGGTACAGACTTGGTGTGACATTAAATTCAATTCACCTATGTCTAGTTGTACTTGTTCAAGTTCTCATCGTGCATCATATGCGTTAGATTGTTATATTTTGGTTGTTTCTAGTTTGTGTGATTTAGAGGAACCTCTTTCTTTTGATGAAGCACAGAATTCAAAAAATTAAATGATTACCATGCAATCAATATATGATGCACTTATAGATAATGACACATGGATTTTCTTTGATTTGCCTCCTGACAAAAAGACCATTGGCATGAAGTGGGTTTACATGTTGAAATGTAAGTCAGACCGCTGGTACGAAGTGAATTTACAAGTTGAAACATAAGTCAGATGGTGAGATTGATCACTACAAGACTTGCATTGTTGCAAAAGGTTATGCACAATAGAAAGGCATTGACTATGAGCAGACTTTTGTTCCCTGAAAGAGTGTTGTGCATGATTCCATGTGTGCACAGTGCAGTGTGGGAGAGGGAAGAGAAGAGAAGAGTGCATGGCTGTGTGGGTAGCAAACCTCCAAGTTATAGAGGATCCCCTTATTCTTTGGTATATAAATAATAAGGTAAGTGTATGTAACACACCGTGGGCAGGCAGACACCGGATGTTCGACCTCGGGCAAAGGTGCAATGCCTTTATCCCAACACTCCCACTTGTCTACATAGGTTCTCATGTTCTTGGTTTTCTTCTTTTCCTTGATCTTTAGCATCCCCTTGATTTCTTGGCTTGGGCACTTTGACTTTGCTTTGGTCCTAAGAGCTTGAATGTCTAGAACTTTCTCCTCGCTCAAAACTCAGATTCTCCATCCTTTGTTGGTTCTTATGCACCACCAATGGTTTCCCTTGACATCTCTATTCTTGATGGTCCATCCTCATCTGTTTTATCATGGAGGGTTGTCGTAAAGGAGATCGATGTGTGAGAGGAGAAGGTGCTAGAGTAATGTTGGAAGGTTTTTCTCTTTTCATCCTCCCTTTGCTTTTCCTTGCTGCCTCATCAACCTTGCCATGCTTCTTCTTTTGTCTTTACAACTAAGTTCTCTCCTCAATTTATCTCTCTTACTAGGTTTACTTCTTCTTGTTGCTTTTTTAGTAGCTCTTTCCTTCTTTTATGATCTTCAGTTACTAGAGGATCAACATTTTCATCCTCTAAATCCTCCTATGCTTTTCTTTCTCTTTTTTTAGCTCTTTTACTTCTTTCTTCCACTCCATGCATGGCTACCTCCATTCTGATTCTCCCTTTAGTTTTTCTTGAAACATAAGGAAATGAGAACCAAATCATGCAAGAATTGACCTCGAACCTAACGAAGACACTAGGAATGCACTAGAACAAAGGCAGTCAGATGTGGCCCCGCTTGATGGATCAAGATCCATGTAGAACAACATTTGATTGAGAGATTTATACTACTTCATCTCCTAGCCTTGTAGAGGCTATTCCCAAAACATTGGTACAACATGGCTAGAGGACTTAATGCCCAATCTAATAAAATCTCGTAGTTTTTTCAAGTTTGGATAATCTTTATTGTTCCAAATTGGTGGATATTGCTTGAGCGTGCTCAATTTGTCATAGTGAACCAATTTGTGTTAGTAGTTTCTCATTTGGGAATGGTCCACCTTAAAATATGTAAATATAGTATGTGAGTTCATCAAGAGGGTTTTTAAGTTTCAAGAAAGTTATAGGTTTACATTGATGGAAAGTAATTTTAAAGAAAGAGGGGTCATTTAATTTATGAAAATGTTTATGTGAAGAGGGGTTATTTAAATGATCTTCATGTTGTAATTAGGGTTGTAGGGATGCACACACAACTTGGAGAAGATGAAGAAGCTCAAGATACACAACAAACACGTGTTGCTTAGTATGCAAATAGAAAGATAAGTTAGCCCTAGAGTGATGGACGTAAATATAATGTGGGAGCGAGGCTTCTAGTGAGAGAAAAAGTGCCCCGATGGTTTTAAGTGTGTTCACGCACATCACTACCACATATATGATGATAGCCGTTTTTCGGCTTTCCATAATTGCCATAGTAAGCTACCTCACCCTACCAAATCACCCAAACACTGTGGCTATCCCTACCATTTCACTGTACATAGGTGTGTGTGAGTTAGGGGGCTTTTCCCATATTTTCTTTAAAAACCCTCAATTAGCTAGTCACTGGGCTAGTTGAGTCAAAAAAATAAAATATATTATGGCCCATTTGTGTGTAAATGTTGCATTATATATGGCCTAAATATAGAGATTTTTATAATTATTCTTGTATTTTATTTAAATATTTATACTTAGGTGTGTGTTTTATTAAACCTATGTACACCTTCTTTCATCCTCTTACACCATAAGTATATTTTTTGCCAATATGTACATACTCTAACCTTATATTTTTTCTTTTATACAAATCACCCCCACATTTTCACCCTCACCCTCGTGAAAACAAAAATTGATTTCTACTCATTGGTCACGTGTATTATATTATTTACTTGCATACCTTTTCCTCTTTCACCCAAAATAATTCAAAGAGGAACCATATCATATGATTCCAATATCTTTTCATATCCATAATTCCTCCATATTTTTATTATTATTTTTACTCATTATTCTAACACCATGTGCTCATTGAGCTAAAGTCCATGAATAGTTCATACACTAGTCCCACCATGTATATATTTCTTTATTCACCAATAATCCTCCTCCATGCATGTGTCAAGGGCAACTTGGATGCTTTGTATTATGATATGACAAAGGAGGGGCTCACTCTTGGATGCATTGTACAAATTGAACAAAGGAGGGGGCCACTAAAGACTTTTTGTGAAGAAAAAACAGGTCTTTTGGTGGGATTTTTAATATCCATCTCCACTCCGAATTTGGAGCGGTGGTAAAAAGAGAAAATGTAGCCCACGCTCTGAATAATCACCTCAAATTGTTTCATGATTTTTGGAGCTACCAGCGGTGAGCTATGATTTTTTGAGTGGACCCCAGTCTGTCCACTTTTCTCACAAGTAGCCCATAGTCTTCTCTCACCTCTATCCACACTTCTACACACACACACACACACACACACACATCCCTCTCAATCCCTCACTCAAACCTGCACCTTCAATGGTTTCTCTCACCTTCTTCACCATTAACCTCCCCACTTACTTCCATAGCTCTCATATGAGCTCTCCATGTACATACACCATCTCTATGCCTCTCTCTATTATCTCCAAAGTACAATTCCATCTTAACCCTTATATATATACATAAATTCAGCATGTGTACCATGCTTAACCTCTGCAAATCAAGAGATCTCATCAATGGAATTATCATTTTCATCGTGATAATCAACCTTGGCGGCGGTGGCGTAAAGAAGAGAAGACGAAGAAGAAGATCGATAGTCATTTTGAGAACCTACACAAGTAAGTCCAAAACTTCTTCAAGCTTCACCATCACAAGAATTTTCTCACTTCATTTAACCATCTTACTTCAACCATCCACCCCATTCTACCCATTGTAAATATATCATTAACTTTCTAGTGATTACTAACGACTAACATACTAACACAAAATAGCATTGACCTAACCATAAAAGACACCTCACCTCAAGACATGTGTATAGTAACTCTCTCTCTCTCTCTCTCTCTCTCTCTCTCTCTCTCTCTCTCTCCTTACTTACTTTCACCTTATCTACCATCAATAATGCTCTCTTTTGAGCCCACACCCATGACTCAAGCAGACAAAGAAGGCCCGCAATGTTTTGATATTCAAAAAAATCATAATCCTGATTTGTTAGCTTGTAAATTAGGATTTCCAATAATCTTAATGAGGGGTCTCCAACCTATAAATAGGCCCCTCTCCTTCTTGTAAAACAACCTCCAACATCTCACATAGCACCCCAACACTCTATGCATGAGGAGAGACTTAGGTGTAGCAACCACTTGTGAGCTTCACTCTTGGTGTGAGAGAAGCCTTCAAGCTACACATTGCAAGTGAGAGAGGGTGAGTTCCTCAAATCTCAAAACCACTATTGTATATGCTCCTTCATCATCAATAAATTGAGGTTTGTTGCATCAAAGGCGTGATTCGACGTTCAAATCTTCGTCCTTCCATTTGTGCAATACAGTTTGGTGAATTCAAGGTGACTTGTGTATTTGAGTTTTTATTGGTTGATCTTGATTTTAGAAAGTGTTTTAGTGTGTTTTTCATTGCCAGTTTTGTGTCCATTGTAAGAGGGTATTGTGGTGAGAGGTCTCCCACACCCTAAGACAGTGTGTGCATGTTTTGGCAATGTTTAGCAATCACTAAGCATTGAGTGAGTTTTGTACAAGCTCTACGATAGCATCATAACAAACCATCTCCATTTGCAAGTCACAAATAAAGTATTACGCAAGATCCTTTTCTCTCTCTCTTCCCTTTTCTCTAGGTCTCTCTGGTCCATTTTGTGTGTGTCTTGGTGTGAGGTTGCTTGTGTGTGTTGTGTGGTGCATCTTCTTGGTTGTGCCAAAATCTCTCTTGCGTCCTAGTTCGCATACCATAACTAGGTGGTGCCCCTATCTTGTTTTGGTTTGGCTGTGGGTTTTTTGTTTTGTTGTGCTTGTGGTTGCCCCAGCCCCAATTGAGCAGCACGGGAGCCTTGAGGGGTGTTTAGAGGTCGCCTCTCTTGTTGCCCGCCCCGGACCGCCTCAATGGTAACAAATTCCCCTAAGAGTGACGTGGTGAAAGAGAGCTAGCACATAGTGTATAGGGAAGTGACATGCTCTAAGGAAATGATTGATCCGCAAAGGGAAGCAATCCCAAAGCTTTGCAAAAAGCTTCAAATTTCTCACGAGGAAATGCCTTTGTGAATAAATCTACAAGGTTGTCCCTGTGTCAGCACATAAGCCGAGTTGATCTCTCCTGCAGAGAGTCTCTCCCTGACACAATGATACTGGAAGTGTCCACACTAGGTTGCTTCTTTCTCAACCATGATATGCATGAACTTCCAATCATGAAACAAAAACCACTTGTGTGTCATAGCAACCAGGACAATTTGTGTCCAAAAAAGCATCCAAATTTGGTGATAATGATCCTCCTTTGGGATAAACCAACCCAAGGTAAAAGGTGCCACCCAAGTAGTGGAAGATTCTTTTAAATCGACTGACTTGTGCATAAAATTACTGACATGGGAGATTGTAAACTAAATATCTGACCCTATATTGCATACAGAAATAAGGCATCTAATAAAGAGTGGCATCAGCAAGATCTCAAGCATCAGGAAGACTCAATTTTAAGCTTGTTTCCATCGGAGTAGCAATAGGTTTGTAGTCCTCAAGTCCAAGCTTACATATAGTAATATTTCTATGTATCTCGCTTGACACAAAGTAATACTTCTATCACATTTCTTAAATTGTATGTCCAAGTAATGATTGCAAAATCCTAAATATTTTATCTTGAAATTTGCATTGAACCTTGAATTCAGTAATGTGTGTCTCATTTGGATCAATAGTCAACAAATCATATACATACAAAATGACAATGAGAAATACAGCACCCTCATATTTGACATACAAACTGCTTTCAATTGGATTGTTACAAAAGCCTTGTTTTAACCAAATGAGTGTCAGATTTATCATAACAAGCTTGAGGAGTCTGCTTCAACCCATATAAATATTTCTTACATTTCTTGAAAAAATTGTGAAGCTATGTTACATATAATATATGAAATATATCGCCATTGAAGAAAGTAGTAACAATGTTTGATTGATGTACATTACATTCAAAGTAAGTTGTCAATGCACATAGAAAGAAAATAGTAGTCATACGACAAGTGGGAGAAAAACTCTCTTCATAATCAATGGTTTTCTATTGTGTATAACCTTTTGCAACAAATCTAACCTTGTAGCAACCAATCTAACCATCCAACTTACGTTTCAACTTGTAAACCCACTTCATACCAATGGCCTTTTTGCCAGGATAAAAATCACATAAAGTGCATGTTTCATTTTCTATAAGTGCAACATAGTTTGATTGCATTACAACCATCCAATTTTTAAAATTTTGTGCTTCATCAAAAGAAAGATGTTCCTCTTCATCATACAAACCAAAAACAACCAAAGGATAACAATCTTATACATAAAATGCATGGGGAAGAAGAAGAAGAAGAAGAAGAGAATTTTAACGTCATAGGAAGCTATTCTAAAAGACCTTAAAGGTCTATCCAACGAGGAGAGTTGAACTTAAGAACATGAACGAGTATGACTAGAGATAGGTGCATCCAATTACTATCATGCAAAGTATGCACCAATCATTTGGGCATATCCCTAGCCTCTTCATCCCCAAGTACATCATGTACATCTAAATTAATAATAGGATGATCTATAATATTTTTAAAAACCCCCATATGATGTACATTTGCCTCATTAGAACTTATATTCAAGTTGTTACTATGAAAAAGAGGCAACAAAGTGTCATAAATGTCATGTGAGCTTACATTAATGTCTGTGGTACATGATAACAAAGACTGAACACAATTGTTAACCCTCACGGCTCACGGATACCATATCACTTACGACGGACGTTGTATTATTTACTTGGTAGAGTCAGGTATCGGGCTTGTCGGTCCAATAGGAAAAGGGTAAGAGTGATCGCCGATGAGAGACGCACTCTAACTGGAACATTCAAGGGATTAGTTGGCTAAGCATGGGCGCCCAAGTGTGAATGGGGCGAGCTCATATTAAAGTCAACTAAACCTAAAATTCACCCATTCTCTCATTTGTGCAATTGAAGAGTGCTCTTGCTCCATCTCCATCTTCTTCTTCTTCATCTCCTTGCGTGTGTGTGTATGTGAGAGAGAGAGAGAGCTCATATTAAAGTCAACTAAACCTAAAATTCACTCATTCTCTCATTTGTGCAATTGAAGAGTGCTCTTGCTCCATCTCCATCTCCATCTTCTTCTTCTTCATCTCCTTGTGTGTGTGTGTGCAATTGAAGAGTGCTCTTGCTCCATCTCCATCTTCTTCTTCTTCATCTCCTTGTGTGTGTGTATGCGTGAGAGAGAGAGAGAGAGAGTGCGATCGACCATTGCGGCGGCAAGAGAGCGGCGAGGCGGTTGAGTGCGGCGTAGCGGCATCTCCCTCTTCTTCGCAGTGAGGAATCCTCCACGAAGCAAGTATAGAGCGGTGAGTGACACACCATCGTCATCTTTGAGCTTACTAGTTTAGGCTTGTTGTGTGCTTGGAGCCATTTGTGGCTCGCACGCAGTGTATCGACAAGTTTCTTGCATTGACACGTGCGACATACGCACACATTTTTGGCGCCGCTACCGGGGATTGCCATACACTTAGCTTGAATGGCACTCTGTGCTTCTTTCGTGGTGTAATTTCAATTGTAGGAAAGGTAAGGAAGGAGGGTGCGTGTGTTGAGAAGAGGGATTTGGTGTTATACTGTGTGTTTTTTTTGTTAATGGAGTTTTCAAAGGTACAGTGTTTATTCTCTGTGTATTAAGGTTGTTAGTTTTCTTTGTTAATGGAGTTTTCAAAGGTACTGTGTTTATTCTCTGTGTACTAAAGTTGTTAGCTTTCTGTGTACAATAAGTAAGAAGTAGATCTGTGAGAGTTAATAGAGTGTGTTAGTGTGTAACAGTAGGTGTATTAGTTAAGAGTATGTAGATAGAGAGTGTGTGTGCTCTCGCGCAGGCCACGGCGACCTTATCCTTTAAAAAATTAAAAAAAATTAAAAATAATAAAAATAAAAATTAAAAAATTTAAAGGTAGGACCGGGATCGGGAATATCTCCCAGACCCAAGCCCAAGCTCACGCTCAGGCCTAGGCCTCAGTCGCCTTTTAAAATTACGAATTTTAGCTTCACACGTAGCTAAAAATTGATTTTTTGAGGACAACAGAACTTCAGATGCTCGAAAATTGTGTTGTAAAGCACACAGCGACCCTCTAAGTGATACGCTCGTTTCGAGCTATCACACACTTTAATCAAAAAAATCAAACATTAATTAAAAAAAAAAAAACACAAAAAATACGAGTGAAAACGGACGCTTAAAAAAGGTGAGCGGTTAACCTTTGAGGTTATTCGCCGACGCTTGTAGGGTGCCAAAGGCACATGCATCTACGCTCTGTTCGTGTGCTAGAGATGGAGCAACTAGAGAGAATTTCTACTTACGCGAGTTCTCAATATCCACCTACTTTAGGTTCCGGGCCCTCGACGGGGACCCAAGGTAGTACAAACCAAGACTCGAACATAGCGGCTAGTGACTCTTCCTCTGACTACAACGTCATGGAGGGTTTCCCAATGCCTAATCTCGATAGCTCAAGCCAAGACATGCATGCCATGGGCCCGCGGTCCGGGCCGAGCGTGCTTAGCCGCCTGAAGGAAACCTTTAGTAGAGCCACTCGCTCCGAACATGGAGCTAATGATGTAAATGAGAGGGGTGGGGAAGTCAATTCTCCATTCGTGACTAACGTAGACCCTATACCTTTAGAGAATGTGCACGTGAATACTTCATTCACTGCACCTCCTGACTCTTCAGAGTTATTTCCCTCCGAGGTCATATTACCCAATGGTAGAAGCCTTGCTGAAGTGCAAGAGGTTGAGCGATATATCCTTGCAGCGAGGAAAAGGAAGTCGAGAGCTTACGTAAGGCGGAGCAACGAAGAGAGTTAAAAGCGAAAGCCCCTATGTCAATATCCTTGCTAAGAGAGCAATCAAGTGCTCCTGACTTAGTGCTAAAGGGAAACCTCTAGAAAGCAACATTGCATCTAGCTCAAAGGGTACCCCTAGCACCTCAATCCTAGATGGAGTGTTCTTAAATGAGAACTGGGAGTACGAACTACAAATGGAAACTCTGACCGACCTATACACATGTCACACCTATCACGTGGGTTGGTTAGATGTCCTTCAATCCACAATGGGCGCTACTAGTGTGGAGGATCAACAACAAAGAGTTTGAGAGGTCATCCATAGGGTCATTGAGTTAGAGAGACAAAACAAGGGGATCAACATGCCTTCAACGGGTCTCATGAGATTCTTGGATACAGGAAAGGCTAAACAACCGACCTTATCGCAAATGGAGACTCCCTCGGTAAGTCCGATGGATCCTCCATATGTTGTTTCTCCAGGGGTCTCAGTGCAATTTGAGCCCACAAGTGATAGCTTCACCTTTCCAAGTCTAGCTCATCTTTCCCTTGATGACACCACGGCTCCCATGCCTACCCCAATGATGGGAATGCTGAGAAACACGCTATGGACCTCATTTGTTAGTAAAGCACCGCTACATGGTAGCTCCATACCTGCAACAGTACCTACAAGTGTCTACCAATCGTATATACCCATGGGTCCTCGTACTCATGTAGTCCCTACCCCTCCCATTGTTTCAACTACCTATGCTCCACAACCACAACACCCAAGTTCTTATTTCCATGGGACTATACCGGCTAGCATTAGCATGTCACGTTCGATGTCTGCTATGCCTAGGGCCACACATATGAACTTTGGACCACCACATGGCACAACATCGTACCCAATGTGGAACCCAAGGGCTTCCTATGTGCCAAGCCCGATACCAATACCTACTCCACATGTAGTCTCTGGAGCACCTCCACCCACGGTACCTGCTCACTTAGGTGACTTGGCAACATTTGCTCAAGCTATTGGTCGATCTATTGCTGAGAATATGCGTAACACGCCTGATAGAGAGCCTAGAAGTAAGGCAGTTCAAATAGTCAAGCTCACACAAAAATTTAGTGGAGACGGGGATGTGAGAAAGCATATCGAAGTGTTTGAACAAATATGTGATTCTCTAGGAGAACACAATGACCTACATAAGAGCAATGCTTTAAGACTAACCTTAACTGGAAAGGCTGGGGATTGGTATAGAACCCTAAGGGTGGAAGAAAAAACGATTTACCCTACTCTTAGGAGACTGTTCTTAAAAGAATACATACGAGAGGGAGTGCTTTGGGGTGTAGCCTCTCAGCTCCAAAAAGCCCAACGAGAGGAAGGAGAGTCGGTGAGAGACTTTATAAGTCGCTTGAAGCATTTGAATTCTCGTTGTAATCCAAATGAGCGCTTCAACAATAACCAATTGCTTGATAGATTCATTAGGGGATTACGACATGAGGATATCTACAATGGTCTATCATTAGAGGTATCACCACTTGGGAAGCAGTCACCACCAATGAGATCCAATTGGAGGATAATTTAATGATTCAAGGAGAAAGAGTTGTTGAGATGTCGAGCTCCACATCTTGAGTTGGCATCCACTACGGGTCTTGGCCGCTTACGGAATTTACTCACTGGCGTGTTAGGTGACCGACACGGAGGATATCTGCCACTGATTCTACAGCTGGACTACACTTATAGTGCCAGCCTACTACGCTTCTAGTGTGTTCACACTTAGTGACCGCATGTACATATGTGTTACTTTTCAGCTTTAGCACGTAGTCATTTCGTACTCTCTTTTCTATGAGAAGAAGAAGAAGCTTTCCATCTCTGTGTGTTGTGTGCTTGTCTTGTGTAGCTCTCTTGCATCCTCTTTCTTTACATGGTATCAAAGCCTGGTGCAGGCAAGAGAGGCTAAGAGAGCAAGAGCATCACAATCCCTTCGTTCGCAATCCACGACCAGATGCGAACAAGTTTTTTGTACAAGTTTCTGAACAGGTCTCCAAAAGTACAGTGGTTGTATGTACGCTTGATTGTGGACACTCGTTGAGTGTAGAAAGCGTTACAGGTACCACGATAGCAGGTTCAGCAGATTTGCAGGTTTTTGCAGATTGTAGCTATTTTGTCTTAGTGCTTCAAGATGTCTGACGGTTTCAGTCAGATTGTTACTGAGAAGCTTGAGAAAAATAACTACCCTGCATGGAAGTTTAGAATAACAAATTTCCTAAAAGGAAAAGGTTATTGGGACTATGTAGAAGGAGACAATGAAAAGGAACCAGAGATTCCCGAGGCAAATTCTACAACAGAACAAAGGAAAGCTTTGAGGGACTGGCAACAAGGCTAGAGAAAAGTGATGTATTGGCTTTCTATGAGCATCACAGATGGCATGATGGTCTATCTACAGGATGATGAAACCCTCGCCATTGCATGGAAAAGCTTAGGCAGAGTGTTCGAGGTGAACACCAAGGCCAGGAAGCTTCAACTAAAGTCGGAGCTAAATCAGGTTAAGAGGAACAACCTCTCCATCAATGATTATGCCTTGAAGATCAAGAGTATCATTGAGGCTCTTGGATCTATTAAAGTCTCAGTGGAAGACGATGACATTGTTCGTGCATGCTTGGATGGTCTAGGAGATGAGTATGTACATTTCAGGTCTTCCATGAATACAAGAGACGACATCCCCGTGTTCCAAGATTTGATTTCTATTCTTATTCTTGAGGAGAAGAACCTTGGTCTTGACACATCTACTTCTCGTGGCAGAAATAGGTCTGAACAGGCCTTCTATTCTAACTCCAACAGAGGTAGAGGTAGAGGTCGTGGTCGAGGCCCAAGTGGTTGCAGGGGCCAATTTCAAGAAGGTCAATCAAATCAAAACAATACAGGTGGCAGGGGAAACCAGTCTCAAGGCAGGGGGAGTCAAAGAGGTCGTGGTGCAGGATCAAGCAGGCAGCAACATACTGCAGATAGTAGAGAATGTTGGACTTGTGGTGAAAGAGGTCACATGTCACGTGACTATCCAAAGGGAAAAGCAAGTGGAAAGAGAGAATAGGTCAATTATGCATCTACTAGCAGAGATGCAGATGACAGCAAAAACGAGCGCATGTTTGTTATGCAGCATGTAATGAATACAATGACTGCAAAGAATTCCACCCAAGATGATGTTTGGTATGTGGATTCAGGTGCCTCTAATCACATGACGTCTCGTGGAGAGTGGTTTAGAGATATGCGCAAACCAGATGTATCAGGCTATGTGCAGACAGGAGATGACACAGCTCACCCCATTGCTCATGTAGGGGACATACCTCTAAATACGAAAAGTGGGAAATCAAAGTACTTAGCAGATGTACTTCATGTCCCAAACATTACAAAGAATCTTGTTTCTGTTGGACAAATGGTTGAGCAGGGTTTGCAGGTTCTCTTCAATCCAAATGGATGTTATGTAGAAGATTTCCAGAATGGTTGTAAGCTGATCACAGAGGGCAAATGTGTGGGCAGAATGTTTACGCTGAATGTAGACATGCCTGAGGTAAAAGCTGCATTATTTTCACAGGGCACAGGTGTTGTGGCTGATGTTGAAATTTGGCACAAACGCATTGGCCATGTCAATGAGTAGAGATTGCGCAACATGCAATCAAAACAGATTGTAAAAGGTTTGCCCAAATTCAAGGTGGATGGTATGCATAAAGTGTGTGCAGCATGCCAGTTTGGAAAACAGTCAAAGGGCTCATTTCCACATGAGCGCAATGTATGTAAAAAGTCACTTGAGGTGGTGCACACAGATGTTTGGGGTCCAACCGATACTGCAAGTATACATGGTTGCAGGTATTATGTCTCTTTCATTGATGACCATACAAGGAAAGTATGGGTCTAGTTCATGCGTAACAAAAGTGAAGTGTTTGGTCACTTTCAAGACTTCAAAGTAATGATTGAGAAGGAGACAGATATGCAAATCAAGACATTAAGGTCAGATGGAGGGGGAGAGTACTTCTCCAATGATTTTTCAGATTTTCTGCGAATGCATGGTATACGCAGGCAGTTTACATGCAGATATACTCCACAGCAGAATGGGGTCGCAGAAAGGAAAAACAGGCACATTGCAGAGGTTGCACGTGCATTGATGAATGAGAAGAACATGCCTCATCATTTCTGGGCTGAAGCTGTAAATACAGTTGTGTACATTATGAATAGGACACCTACAGCTGCGGTGCATGATGTAACACCTGAGGAAAAGTTTACAGGTACAAAGCCTGATTTGGCACACTTGAAAGTGTTTGGCTACATAACTTACGTGCATGTACCAGATGAGTTGCGTAGGAAATTGGATCCTAAAGCAGAGAAATGTATTCTTGTGAGATATTCCCTCGAACAAAAGGGGTACAGGTGCTACAATCCTACTACACGAGAATTACAAGTGAGCAGAGATGTAGTCTTTGATGAGATGAGCAGCTGGTACAGTAATGCACATGGCACTATTGGGGCTGATGTAAAAGATGATGTGGTTGTACAAAATGTGAGGCCACAGTCATAGGTTTTGAGTGGACCACAAGAGTTGTCTTCTTGTGGCTCTGTTGAGAAGCCATGGAATGGTTAGATTACGTACGCAGATTACTCCACCAGCAGGTACAGGGAATGTATTACGAAAAGGAAAGGAAAAGGTAGATGAACCTCCCTTTATGGTTGATGCATCATCAAGGTTTTCACATGTAGACATGGATTCAGATGGTTCTGAACAAAGTCTTGATGAGGAATTTGGAATTCCGGCTGTCAGGACACCTGGTATAAGGAAAGTACAAGAAGATGCTAGAGGGCAAAGAAGTGACCCAGGACCGTGCAGATCTAACAGAGTCAGAAATCCAGTTCAGAAATTGACTTATGATGGGTATCTAGCGCATCACCAAGCCTACATGGCTAAGGTGATACAGGATGTGGAGCCCACATGTTTTGAGGATGCGGTTGGAAATGTGCATTGGGATGATGCAATGAATGAAGAGATGGCTGCATTGGAAGCAAACGACACATGGGAGTTGGTGCCATTGCCGAGTGGCAAGAAAGCTATTGGCTGTAAATGGGTGTATAAAACCAAGCATAAGGCTGATGGTAACATTGAGCGTCACAAGGCAAGGCTGGTCGCAAAGGGCTATGCACAGACGTATGGCATAGACTATGAGGAGACCTTTGCTCCAGTGGCAAAGATAACGACTGTGAGAGTTGTCATAGCAGTGGATGCATCTAGAGGATGGATTATGCATCAAATGGATGTAAAGAATGCCTTCTTGAATGGTGAGTTGCAAGAGGAAGTGTATATGGATCAGCCACCTAGTTATGTCGATCCAGGTTACCCAGATTATGTATGCAGGCTTCTCAAAGCTTTGTATGGTTTGAAGCAGGGCTCTAGAGCATGGTATGACAGGATTGCCAAGTATCTTGTCAGTATTGGTTTTAGGAGAGCTCATGCTGATCATTCACTCTATGTACATGAGAGTGATGTGGGGATTGTGGTCATTACCATATATGTAGATGACCTTATTATTGTGGGTGACAATGCTATGGAGATTGACCATGTGAAGGGTCTTCTCAAACAACAGTTTGAAATGAAAGATTTGGGCGAGTTGCGCTACTTTCTTGGCATTGAGGTGATCAGAACTCCAGAGGGTGTATGGCTATCACAGAGACAGTATGCTTTGGACATGTTGTTAAAGTATGGTATGGCTGATTGTAAGCCAATTTCTATTCCCTTGGATGTGAATGCAAAGCTGAGTGCAGAGAAGGGTGATGTTGTTGAGGATGTCAAGATGTACAGGAAGATTGTGGGTAGTCTAATCTACTTGACTATCACGAGGCCAGACTTGAGCTACACAGTAGGCTTGGAGAGTCAGTTCATGCAGCTTCCGAAGAAGCCACATTTAGATGGAGTACGACGGACACTTCGGTATGTGCAAGGGACTCTTAACTACGCATTGTTCTATGCAGCAGATGCGCCATAAGCATTGTATGGGTATACAGATGCAGATTGGGTAGGTAGCATTGTTGATAGAAGATCTACGAGTGTCTTCATGTTCTCTTTTGGGAGTGCTGCTGTTACTTGGAGCAGCAAAAAGTAGCCTATGGTTGCTTTATCGAGCATAGAGGCCGAGTATAGAGGTGCAGCAATTGCGGCGTGCGAGGTAGCTTGGCTACGCACATTACTTGAGGACTTGGGAGTGCAGGTGGACCAGCAAATTGTCATCCATTGTGACAACCTCAGCAGCATGCAGTTGGCTAGGAACCCAGTGTTCCATGCCAGGACCAAGCACATAGAGGTCCATTACCACTACGTTCGAGAGCGAGTGTTGGCGGGCGCCATCGACTTGGTCTACGTCAGCACAGAGGAGCAGATAGCGGATATCTTTACCAAGGCCCTCGGAGTTGAGAAGCTTCGACGTTTCCGGACTATGCTTGGACTCTGCGACATGCAGAGCTCGACGGGGAGTGTTGAGATGTCAAGCTCTACATCTTGAGCTGGCATCCACTATGGGTCTTGGCCGCTTACGGCATTTACTCACTGGCGCGTTAGGTGACCGACACGGAGGATCTCTGCCAGTGATTCTACAGTTGGACTACACTTATAGTGCCAGCCTAGTACGCTTCTAGCGTGCTCACACTTAGTGACCGCATGTACATATGTGCTACTTTTCAGCTTTAGCACTTAGTCATTTCATACTCTCTTTTCTGTGAGAAGAAGAAGAAGCTTTCCATCTCTATGTGTTGTGTGCTTGTCTTGTGTAGCTCTCTTGATTCCTCTTTCTTTACAAGAGTGTCTGTTGATCCTAAATCTATTAGCTCGCAAGCATTAGGGCATCAGCCAATGACCCTAAAGCCTATTGCTAAGGAGCCAAAGATATCTCAGATGACTTTAGCAGATCTCACCAAGGCTATTTAAGAGAGTCTTAGAGACAATCGTGCTCCACATAACAATCATATGTATCCAAGAAGGGAGCAACAATGGTGCTCAGTATGCTATGGACCGCATAGTACCAGTGAATGCCCTACTTTTAGAGTAAAATTCAATGGGAACTGCAATGCATGTGGAAGGTATGGTCATCAAGCTAAGGATTGCATAGTATTTAAGCGCGCAATGGCCAATAGACCAACCTTAGCATGGACAGACACACCTCGAGTGCCTGCATTGATGCCGACCCCACCTCTTGAACAAACAGCACAACACATGGTACCTAGGACCCAAAATGTTGTTCAAACAACACCCTTACTGCCTCCAGTGCTAGGACCGCAACCACCACATCCGAGAATCACTTCTGTGAATCAAGTGGGTTATCAGTCATCTATTGCTTGTTTGGAAGACTGTGAGAAAGATATAGATCCTAATATTGCTTATGGGATGGATGTGCTTGAAGAAAGTCCACAATACTACATGGAGGACTATTGGGGACAAGTCAAACCTGTATATCAAGTAGCTGCTCTTGCGGCAAGAGGCCAAAATATCAATTACACTGCTAAGAGACCACCTCTTCAATGCTATGAGTGTGGAGGCCCACATCGTGTAGCCGAGTGTCCTATTAGGCTACAAAAGAACGCCACACTAATACAAACCAATCAAGCAGGCACGTCTACAATGCCAATACTCATGTGTAATCGATGTGGCATAGATCATTTGATTGCCCAATGTCCAAATAATCCAAATGCACCAAAGATCACGCCATTAAACTTGATTGAAGTTACCGAGGAGCCATCACAAAGTACACATGTGGTACCAGTAAACGTACTCACGATCGATGCTCCAAAAATAAAATTATATTCTTGAGGAAAGAGACACGGCATCATCTGCCCAATCTCAGAAAAAGAAGAAAACACGAAGAAAGAGATCGCAAAAAGCAGCAAAGTCAGACCCCAGTTCAAAGACCAACATAGGGACTGGTGACGACCCCGTATATATGAATGACGCTGAAGAGGATTCTGATTCAGGAGAAACCATGGAGACCAAAATGACCACTAAGATAGAAACCAACAAGGAAGATCTTCATGAGCCACAATGGCCAGGATCCAAGAAGAAGATAGGAACTTACCCAAACCCTACAGAGGAGATTGAGCGAGTCAAGCAATTAAGGAGTTTGGTAGAAGATACCCAAAGGGATCTAGAACCAGCACCTAGGAAGATCCAAATTACAGACACCGTTTTCCCTACGCAACAACACCTCACCACGACCATAGACCCTTAGCCATACCTAGTGTCATCCAAGAAGAAAGTGACTTAAAGTCATGGGAAAGTGGGCGTACTCACTTCTTGATGGAAAGAATGTTTACAAAGGGACTATTTGATCCTATCGAAGAAATGGAGATCTGAGTATGCACAATAAAAGTCAAAACAATCACCAGACCTACACATGTCACATCTGATACAGTGAAACAAAAACCTACGTTGTCGAGAAATTTGCGGTCTTGCCAGGAAAGCACCGGGCTTATGGCTGTGAGAGTTTGTGAGAGAACTCAACAAAAACTATATGAAGGAGTTAAACCATAGATGCCATGAAGAATAGGGTTTGGAAAGAAGTGCAATTAAAGAAGACTCACTCTTTCTCTCTTGCACTCACACACACAAAGAAAGAACGCAAAAGAGAATGTCAAAACAATACGAAGATGAAAACATCAAGGCTATGGTCATATCGTATCATGGGTAATATGAAAGGGTTAATGGATGAGTTAATGGCATTCAATCTTGGCTGAACAAATAGGCTACGAATTTTTCTTTGGAATTGTAGTTTTGTGCTTGCCATAATATATATATTTTGTCTAGTGATTGGGATTAATTGTGTGTACAAATCCTCTTGGTTCATAGCAAGATAACTACGCTTACATCAAAAGAAAAATTATAGTCTATGAGAGGTAGTATGATGGGATCCGGTGATAGAAGTATTTCATTGAGCCTTTCAGGGCCGAAGAGAAACACTATACGTTGTTGAAAGTGTATTTTACGGCTAATCCATACGTTAATTCTAATAGATCGTATAGAGTGAAAGCGATAGAAATGATCATCATGTGGGTTATTCATCTAGGATAGTATGTGAGAAATGTAGATATGAGAGAAGTGAAGAGATGAGAAGTTTCCCTCCCAAGCCCTATTCTTGCCCGTAGGCAATAAGGATACTGCGGGGAGAGATGTACCTGTAGCAAGAGAACCTAGAGAGGATGAATTACTAAGAATGAGAGAGGTAGGTTTGGTTAAGGATATGAGATTAGATATATATATATATATATATATATATATATATATATGTTGGATTAGAGATGAAAATGAAAACAACAAGAAATCAAGAAAACATCAATGTAGAACACATCTTACTTGAAACCCTTCGGCACCATTATTGATGGGAGAGAGAAGAAGAGTGGATAATTCCACTTTGATTGATACACCAAGTGCAAGACCTTCTTTGATTAGAGTTGATCTTCCAAGGTTAGCTTGTTGCAAGAATGGCTAGTCTCCCTCTAGGAGAAAGTGTAGGCTTGGGCTTATGTTAATGGCTAAGTACAATTAGGCATTACCACTCACTCCCTCAAGAATTCCTCTCATCAATGGCTTGAATGCTTGCCTTCGTTCCAAGGAAGAAGAGGTCCCCTTTTATAGGTGAAGGGAACCCACAAGGGTTTACACAAGAAGAGAGGAGCCAGTGTGAACAGGAATTGAAAAAGTTGGAAATGAGCTGTCCCTGCATGATGTGGGCAGACTGGGGTACAGTATTTTGATCATATCTCCTCAACCGTGGCTCCAAATAAAAAAGTAAAAATATGGGAAAAAACTTCAGCTCATTAGCAACGATTTTCATTTTAAAATCGTTTTCCAATTCGGATTGGAACCTTGTGTAAAAAAATCATCAAAATAGGGTCCATTTATGGCAGCAAAAGTCTTCATGTGGTCTCCTTAGCCTAGACTTTCATTTAATTCCAAAGGACACCTCATGCCATATGAAAGCATGACATTGCTCCTTGACAAAGTTTTGTAATCATGCTTGCAATAATGCATTAAAATAAGTGTATCTTTGAAATCATGCCACCTAGTGTCCCACTAGGATTTGATTCTCTCCTAGTAGCTATTTAAAAAGAAATATAAGAAAAGTATAAAAAATACATAGAATATATATATATTGGAGTTTACCCTAGATATAGGATCTAGCTAGGGTGTGAGATGATAATGAAATAGTAGAAATAAAAAATCAATGCTTTTTGCCCCAAGTTAAAGAGGCGGAGCTATTGATGCTTTTCCCATAGTATTTTCTGATGGTAAAGTAAGCATATGTTACCCTTGAGAAAAATAATAGGATGAGATTGAAGGCTTATTATTATACTTAAATATGTATATGTACACTATAAGAAATATAATTATGTATCTAAAAAAATACAAGATAGATCTTGTAGCATGCGTTCTCACTATGTACGTGTCACAACACGACATCCACCCCCTCTAAACCTGCACATCCTCCGGCATGTGCCAACCTCATGGTAACTTGTGAAAGCAATTGTATCCCCTGTCATCCCTTGACCTCCTCCAGGATCATATGGGTAACTCAAAAACTTGTATTGTACTAAGCATTGAGATTCTCCGCATATTTTAATTGCTCTCAGATCAGAAGGAATTGTTATATACATCTGTCTCCAAAACATCTGTAACAAATCTCCACTATGCGCAAAATCTTCATGACGTAGAGACATAAGTTCCTCATCCTCCTCTTCAAAAAACACTTCCAGGCTTCGTGTAATATACTTGAAAGATTTTTGAAAGTGCACTTCAACCTTCTGACCAACCTATAAATCCATATGTACCTCTTTCGCATAGAAGTCTGAATCTGCATCTTCCTTCTCAAAAGAATCCTCTAGATAGCCTTTCTCAACATCGAGAGAAACCTCAGAAATGTGCATGGTAAACCTCTCATCAATTCTCTCACCTTTTACCAAATACCTCTCCAGCTTTATAGCATAAAACTTTGCATACCTCTCAAATATGGTGTCTAATTCCCTTTCCAAATCATCCTGGTAGGTATGCTCCCGGTCACTTGTAACCGACTGCTCAAAAACCTCCTTGGAGTTAGTCTCTGACACAATATCTTCACCCCTTCTTCCTTTTTGACTCATCGCTAAATTATCTTCAACTGAATCATGTCTCCACTCATCTAGGGAGAACCCTTCTTCATTACATGACTCTGGTGTCAGCATAGAGCTAGCATCCTCTTCTTGCTTCAAGGAATCACCATGTATACCCTTCCTATCCATAGCAGATAGATGCTCACAAACCTGCTTGCAATTTATACCCTGTGACACAAGACCTAAATCCCTTTCATGCCTCAGATATTGTTTGCATACCTGCAGGCAACCGAATTTCTTAGAACCCTGTATAGTAGGCACTTTATGGCAAGCATCTTTATTTGCATCTTCACACAGATAAGAAATATCACCCCAATCACAGACCATATCCCAAGAGGTTTCTTGCTCTTCTACTCTATCCTTTGATGTCACTTCAACCTGTATAGCATAAACAAACACTTCTCTATCTTTGATTTGTGAATCTTGAAGATTCATAGCTTCATCCGTAGAACCCCAATCCTCATGCAGAGAATCTACATCTGTCATTCCTTCCTCTACTATGGAATTGTGAAAGCTTGCTGCATCTAGCTGAAAATAAGGCACAATTTCATGAGTCGTCTGCATCACATCTGCTACCCCATATATACAAGACATACATATTACTCTGTCAATGCACTCCTCTTCTTCCACCTCGTCTAGCTGAGGTACTTCACAATCCGCAATGCTACTAGCAGAGCTATACTCACAAAGGAAGAAATTTTCAGTCACCCCCTCTAAATTAGCACTTTTGCAGCTTGGCATATCCATTTGGGTAGTACCACATGCATCAAACTCGCATAGGAAAGCATTGATAATGGCTTCTTCATCCTGGTATATGTCTTCAGTATAGGCATCCGGCTCTTCTAAACTTGGTAAAAGTTCTTGGATTTGCTCAAAAGTAGATTGTAGCAAATCACTAATATAGCCGTCTTCCACATGTTTTCCCTTCACATCCTCTGTCAAAACCATAGCATCCTCATCCTTGTATATACACTCATGTGCATCTTCAAACGAATCAAAAGGAGCGTCCAAATCATCTATCATAGCCGACGAGTTTGCATCATCCTCTAAGTCGCTTTGAGCCATTTCAGGCGCTTGGATAGCATCATGAAAGTCATTATCTTGAGATAAAAAGGTTACAAGACCCAAACGTGCATAAATAGCTTGCACTATGTCTGCTTCATCTACATACAATAAATTTGCATCTTGCAAAATATATGCATCTATTACTGCTTCTAAATTGGCCTGTATGGATGTGTTGACACTTGCATGGCTTACAAGAGACACCAACTCTACCTCGTCACATCCACTTCCACTCTACTCCATCTCTTGGTCTTGATGTTCCAAGCATACCTGTGTTATAGCTGTAGAAAACTCACCCCAGTTGCTTGCATATACACTTGCATAGTCTTGAACTTGGTGCTTGAAATCATCACTCACAAGTTCAACAAATGCTGCAATCATCCGAGCTTCTGGAATTTCTTGAAGCCTCATCTCTGTCACATAGCACTCAAGATATCCTTCTGGATCATAGCCTTCGAATATATTAAGCTCATTATATACGGATTGCATAGTGCTTTCAATCGCTTTTTGAATCCGGTCTTCTTCTTCAAGCCATTTGCATCTGTCTTCAAGCTCTTTCATTTCAGCATATAGCTACTCCACTTTGCTAACCATCTTTATGTACTCTCACCCCGGCTTGTTTGCGTCGGGTTCACCAAGAATATGTCGAGAAATTTGCGGTCTTGCCAGGAAAGCACCGGGCTTATGGCTGTGAGAGTTTGTGAGAGAACTCAACAAAAACTATATGACGGAGTTAAACCATAGATGCCATGAAGAATAGGGTTTGGAAAGAAGTGCAATCAAAGAAGACTCACTCTTTCTCTCTTGCACTCACACACACAAAGAAAGAACGCAAAAGAGAATGTCGAAACAATACGAAGATGAAAACATCAAGGCTATGGTCATATCGTATCATGAGTAATATGAAAGGGTTAATGGATGAGTTAATGGCATTCAATCTTGTCTGACCAAATAGGCTACGAATTGTTCTTTGGAATTGTAGTTTTGTGCTTACCATAATATATATATTTTGTCTAGTGATTGGGATTAATTGTGTGTACAAATCCTCTTGGTTCATAGCAAGATAACTACGCTTACATCAAAAGAAAAATTATAGTCTATGAGAGGTAGTATGATGGGATCCGGTGATAGAATTATTTCATTGAGCTTTTCAGGGCCGAAGAGAAACACTATACGTTGTTGAAAGTGTATTTTACGGCTAATCCATACGTTAATTCTAATAGATCGTACAGAGTGAAAGCGATAGAAATGATCATCATGTGGGTTATTCATCTAGGATAGTATGTGAGAAATGTAGATATGAGAGAAGTGAAGAGATGAGAAGTTTCCCTCCCAAGCCCTATTCTTGCCCGTAGGCAATAAGGATACTGCGGGGAGAGATGTACCTGTAGCAAGAGAACCTACAGAGGATGAATTACTAAGAATGAGAGAGATAGGTTTGGTTAAGGATATGAGATTAGATATATATATATATATATATATATATATATATATATATATATATATATATATATATATATATATGTGTGTGTGTGTGTGTGTGTGTGTGTGTGTGTGTGTGTGTGTGTTGGATTAGAGATGAAAATGAAAACAACAAGAAATCAAGAAAACATCAATGTAGAACACATCTTACTTGAAACCCTTCGGCACCATTATTGATGGGAGAGAGAAGAAGAGTGGATAATTCCACTTTGATTGATACACCAAGTGCAAGACCTTCTTTGATTAGAGTTGATCTTCCAAGGTTAGCTTGTTGCAAGAATGGCTAGTCTCCCTCTAGGAGAAAGTGTAGGCTTGGGCTTATGTTAATGGCTAAGTACAATTAGGAATTACTACTCACTCCCTCAAGAATTCCTCTCATCAATGGCTTGAATGCTTGCCTTCGTTCCAAGGAAGAAGAGGTCCCCTTTTATAGGTGAAGGGAACCCACAAGGGTTTACACAAGAAGAGAGGAGCCAGTGTGAACAAGAATTGGAAAAGTTGGAAATGAGCTGTCCCTGCATGATGTGGGCAGACTAGGGTCCAATATTTTGATCATATCTGCTCAACCGTGGCTCCAAAAAAAAAAAGTAAAAATATGGGAAAAAACTTCAGCTCATTAGCTACGATTTTTATTTTAAAATCGTTTTCCAATTCGGATTGGAACCTTGTGTTAAAAAATCATCAAAATAGGGTCCATTTATGGCAGCAAAAGTCTTCATGTGGTCTCCTTAGCCTACACTTTCATTTAATTCCAAAGGACACCTCATGCCATATGAAAGCATGACATTGCTCCTTGACAAAGTTTTGTAATCATGCTTGCAATAATGCATTAAAATAAGTGTATCTTTGAAATCATGCCACCTAGTGTCCCACTAGGATTTGATTCTCTCCTAGTAGCTATTTAAAAAGAAATATAAGAAAAGTATAAAAAATACATAGAATATATATATATTGGAGTTTACCCTAGATATAGGATCTAGCTAGGGTGTGAGATGATAATGAAATAGTAGAAATAAAAAATCAATGCTTTTTGCCCCAAGTTAAAGAGGCGGAGCTATTGATGCTTTTCCCATAGTATTTTCTGATGGTAAAGTAAGCATATGTTACCCTTGAGAAAAATAATAGGATGAGATTGAAGGCTTATTATTATACTTAAATATGCATATGTACACTATAGGAAATATAATTATGTATCTAAAAAAAATACAAGATAGATCTTGTAGCATGCGTTCCCACTATGTACGTGTCACAGCACGACAACGTCATAAAACAGAAACTGTAGTGATGGAGGGTAGGTAGGATTCGTACGATAGAGTGTTTCTGGTTTAGAGTTGAGTGATTAGCAAAGTTCTTTTTTCCCACTGATATGCCTCCTAGAGGTGTTCTTTGTGTTTCCTAGTGTGTACAGGAATGTGTTGCTGTTGTTAGGATTTGGACCTTCATGGAATCTTTCTCTCGTTTACACTTCAAATCAAGCGCGACCATCAACACAAACAGGTGTTTCTTGTCCATTAGCATTGCCCCTTATCTTTTTTGCATCTATGATTGTATTCTTTAACTGTGATTGGTAGCATAATATTCAACACATTTGCTTAGTATCAAACATTTAATTCAATGTAATTTTTTTCATAATCACTTGTGTACGCTTAAAAATCAAGCAGTCTGACTAAGCTAGTTTGACCAAGCTAGGCGTTAAAGATCTTCTCTTAATACCATGGGGAATGCCTTCCTAATAATCAATGGTTACTTAGGTTCTTAATCCGATTTAGGCAGCATTGTGTGAAATGTACTAGGGCTTTCTAGTGGGCTTAGTCCCTATTGACCTTTAGCTTAAAGTATTATAAAGGGAGTTTACTAGTGTGATGAGCCTGGGGAGGGTAACAATGTTATATGACCCCCCAAAGTTACAAAATTAAAATGCTGAAGACGAACAAACAAAAAAAATCAAAGTGCCATAATGTAAAATCTTAAGCTGGAAGAGAAATCTCAGCTTGATTTGGTACTTCACTCACATGTATCGGCTATGGTACTAGAGCCCTAGATGTTCCCAGTGTGGGAGCTTTTCCTTGAAAAGCAAAAAACCCAAGGCATACAAAATAAGCACACACATCAAAATTGAAACAATGTGAAAAGACTTTGGGGGGTCAAAGAAAAAGTAATCAGTCAGGCGATGATTTCATGAGAAATTCCTTTTATCGTAGCTTAACTACAAGGTCTTCTAGGTATAGCCTCTAGTCAGTTCTCGAACATGAAATACTTGGCTCTCGCGATTAAACAACTTAATTGACCAGAGAAAAAATTAAGAAGCTTACCCATGGTATTAATAGTCGATCTCTAGTACCTTTCGACCGTTAAATTAGTACCCCAGACTTGTTTAATTTTTACCTTTACATCTGTTTATGCATTTGATTATATTCCAATTTAATGTTTATTCTTGACAAATGGTTTAAAATTATGTTACCAATCACATTGTTTGCCTACAACTGCATATGCTTTTTAATTGCTTATGAGAATGCAATTACTGTGCCAATGTTGTTTGATTTTGCAGTGACTGAAGGAGGCTAAGGACATTTATCTCAGATGCTCTTCCACCTCGATGAACGAGCTTCAACTCAATAGCTTCCAAGGACAGAATCTACATCAGGAAGAAGGGCATGTTAACCCTCACGGCTCACGAACACCATATCACTTACGACGGACATTGTATTATTTACTTGGTAGAGTTAGGTACTGGGCTTGTCGGGCCAATAGGAAAAGGGTAAGAGTGATCGCCGATGAGAGGCGCACTCTAACTGGAACATTTAAGGGATTAGTTGGCTAAGCATGGGCGCCCAAGTGTGAATGGGGCAAGCTCATATAAAAGTCAACTAAACCTAAAATTCACTCATTCTCTCATTTGTGCAATTGAAGAGTGCTCTTGCTCCATCTCCATCTTCTTCTTCTTCATCTCCTTGTGTGTGTGTGTATGCGTGAGAAAGAGAGAGAGAGAGAGTGCGATCGAGCATTGCGGCGGCACGACGGCGGCGAGGCGGTTGAGTGCGGCGTAGCGGCGTCTCCCTCTTCTTCGCGGCGAGGAATCCTCCACGAAGCAAGCGTAGAGCGGTGAGTGACACACCATCGTCATCTTTGAGCTTACTAGTTTAGGCTTGTTGTGTGCTTGGAGCCATTTGTGGCTCGCACGCGGTATATCGACAAGTTCCTTGCATTGACACGTGCGACATACATGCACAACAATCTTCCACAAATACAACATCTCGTGAAACCAAGGTATGTTTTGTTTGTATAACCTGTAACCTTTGATTTCAAGACTGTAACCAACAAAAATGCAATTGATTGCCTTATCATCCAATTTTTGTGTTATATTTGTGGAATCAAAGCATAAGCTAAACAATCGAAAATGTGCATGTGATCAATAGATTGCTTCTTATCCTACCATGCTCTGTAAGAAATCATAAATTGCAAGGCTTTGGTAGGACACCTATCAAGTACATAAGTAGCACACTAATGTACCCAAAGTTGGTCGACCATAGAAGATGGCATGGGCAGGTAAGTGCAGGCTGTCAGATGCACAGCAAAGAGCGAGAGAAGCTACAAAGATCCTTGGTAGACTGGTAGCAGCGGATGTGTATGGCTAAGCCGGTTTATAGGCCAAGAAGGGCTCCAAAAAGGGCTATTTTGGATGGAAGATCAAATAGGTTTGAGGTGCAGCACTTTTGCCTGGAAATGTAGACCTTGAGTTGTTGAAGAAGCAGGTCCAGACGGTTCATCAAACAGAGCTACAGAGCCCAAAATATTTGAATTTGAGGGTGTAGTGTATTTCAGATCTAAGACGGACATGACAGATGGTACCACGTAGTTTGAGCCGATTTCAATGGATTGATGCATAGTGCTTGATTTATGGAGCCTGCTGGTCTTTTCAGATTGGCAATTTGAGTCACGGATATCAAGATATGAGGGTTTGAATTTATGTCGGTGCCGGTTCTGGGCCACTTTGATTGCTTGGGGAGTCGTGCCATCTGGCAATTTTTCGCACTTGTCAAAGTTCAAGAACATAGTGTATGATGTGTAGAGCCAATGGGATTTGATGGATCGTCAAACGGAGTCGCCGTTTCCAAGTTATGGATAGAGGAAGTTAGGTGTGTTTGCCCGAGGAAGGGTGCAAGATGACTATTTTCCATTCTTGCGCCCTTGATAGGTGGACTCAAGAAAGTCTAAGAATAGCAGGATTTATATGAGGTGAAGTCGGTGTGGTGAGGTTTTGGCCAGGACTTACGGCTTGGGTATCGGGCCTTGGAACAAGAAGTTGTAAGCACTTGAAGGTGGCAAAAAAGGGAGTTTTTTAGAGGCTCATATAGGGAATTTAAAGGAGTCTAATGGGTGGAGGCGACCCGATACTACCACGTGGTGCCCGTTTGAACCCATATACCATGCGGGGCCGAAAAAGCTTGGGCTTTTTAGTGTAGAGCGCAAGCAGTGTATTGGGTATCGAGCTAGAGAGAGAGACCTCTCTTTGTGGCTATGTCATCCCTGCTGCAGTGCTCCTCGTGTGCATTGTAGAGGTTCATTGGGTGCCAGGGGTGGATTTTGGTGGTTGTCGGTGGCGAAGGGCCTGTCAGGTAGCGCGCTGGCGGTGGACGGCGTTCGAACGGGTCGTCTGGCAGCTCTGCTCGTCTGCTGATGTGGCAGCCCATAGGGGCTAGTCTCGCGAGCCCGTTGGGACCCCATCTTTTGAAGGTGAAGGTAAAGCACCCCCCCATAGAGACCTCGCTATTGCAATGGGGAGGGGTCATGAGGAAAGTGGAAGGTAGTTCCAAGACCAAGCCAAGCCGGACAAAGTGGGCGGCCAAGAGAGCAATTCAAAGTGGACAAAGGACAAGGGGAGGAGTCATGTGGGCAGGAGAGAGAGAGAGACACAATAAAAGCTTGCCGATGAGGTGGACCCATGAAAATATGCTAAAAATGGTAAGGCCAAATGTAAGAGCAATGCACAAAAAATACCAAATAAGGCTCAAGTTGAACTACACGAGCTAGGGAGCTCTTTTTTGGCCTGCCCAAAGGGCAAAGGCTATAGAGATCACTTCTCTTTTTGCTGACTAAAATATTTTTTTAATTTTTTATGTTCATTTTGTGGTTTTTAATCAAGCACCGTTTTGTGGAATGATTAAAGTGGTGGGGAATGTGACCACTATGCGCACAAAATGGGTATCCTAAGTAGTTGGTAGAGATAGGGATATGGGTTGCCCATGTGTAGCATTTTTATTGGCCTGCCCAAATTTTTGGAAGGAGTGATAAGACACGCCGTTTAGGTTTTCAAGGAGCCCATCATTTGGATGCGTAGCGACGTTTCTTCCTCCTCTGCAGCGGGATGGCGAGGTCGAGATGGTTGCTTGGCTGCGCATTCTTGTGCAAACGCCTTCAAGGCAGTGAGGCCCATAGGGCCTGCCCTAGGTAAAGTGATCCTACCATCGCCGCCCATGCGCATTTTGCTCACGCAGAGTATCTCCCTCCCTCTCTCTCTCTCTCTCTCTCTCTCTCTCTCTCTCTCTCTCTCTCTCTCTCTCTCTCTCTCTCTCTCTCTCTCTCTCTCTCTCTCTCTCTCTCTCTCTCTCTCTCTCTCTCTCTCTCTCTCTCGCTGTGCTTTGGCTTATGTGCTTCTTGTATCAGGTATCAGGTGGGGCTTCTACACTACGATGGGCGTGCAGATTGAGATCCCTGCTGCTTTCTCTAACAGCTTTGGCGCGTGTATAATCCGTTGCAGAAGCTGCTTGTCGATGCTAAGACAGCACGCCCATTGTGCAGAATCAGCCAGCGTGTAGACTTTTCTGCTCGCCCATTGATATGCCTCCCGCCGCTTCCACAGGCCTGAGTTTGATGCGTTTTCATAGCCTGTGAAGAACTTCAAGAGCTTGTTTGAATATGGTATACCTCTTCTTTGGTTGAATGCATACTGCTAGAGAGCTATCTTGATTTGCTTATGCTTCCTTATGTTGTGTTTGTAATTGTTTCGGATTGCAGGGCAGTGGTACGTTTCCACTTGGCTGCTGGGACACGGCTGCTCAGAAGGGCTGGGACGATGTGAGCAAAATAATTTGATGTTAACTTCACTAATTATTGCCTTTAGATAATAGGTTACATAATGTTGAGGTTTTCTCATAAGGGCTGGGATGATGTGAGCAGATTTAATTTGATGTTAACTTCACTAATTATTGCCTTTAGATAATAGGTTACATAATGTTGAGGTTTCGGGTATGGACTGGGGCCTATATCTTTGGCTCTGCTTCATGTCTCTTTCTTTATTTATTTACTTCTGGTTTGGTTGTTCTTTTGGTGTTCAAAGTCTTGAGTACATTCGGATTTGATTATTCTTGTTATCTATTATACCAATCGTCTGCTTTGACTCTGCAGATTCGTTGATGAAAGTTTCTGGGGTACCTACTCACATGTTGTCGATCTCAGGCCATTACCTTGGCTAATTGTACAGCTCTAACACCATGCTCAATTCTGGTTTGCGGCTAAGAAGCTCATGGCTTTTCTTGTATGCACTAGTTGCTAAATTCAGGATGATTTTCTGATTAAGTTGAGTGACGAGAAGTATTTAAGTTATCAAGAATATCTACTTTCATCTCTCAATTTTGCAAGGAAAATCTTGGATCAATAAAAAAATATGCCTTTTAGACTTCTGTGAGCATCTGCGATGCTTAAAATTGGTTATGTTTTTTATATAATTACTTTCATGGTGATGTGAGATTAGTAGCCTTGTTTCGATCCCCTGCTGTTTTCTTTATGGTTAGCTTTGTATGTAGCATGAGTCAAGTTACTGCGTTGTAAAGTAAAGTATTTTTGTTATGCCTCTTCAGGCAAAGGAATAGAGCCTTTTATTTGGCTTATTTTCAGTTTAACGGGGATTTTGGATAAGCTGTGAAGATTACTATATACCCAACTATGGATATACATCCTTCATGTTGGGTATTCTGTTCTGAGCTTATGGGATAGGGAAAGACAAATGTCAGGTCAAATTTAATTGCTCTTGTGGATAATTTTGTTTAGTAATTTCTTATGAAGTCTATTTTGTTGCTAATTTGTTTTGAAACTTAGTATAGAATCTTTGAGTAAAATAGTCTCTTTGGTATTATAGCTTCCCATTAAATATTGATCAAAACTAAGAAAATATTATTGTACACAATCTTAATTTTAATATTATAAAATAGACAGGTTTATATTATTTTTGAGAAACATGTTCTATTTATTAAAAGATTAGGGTTTTGAATAAAACTCGGTTCTTTTAATGCAGTCGAGCTTTTAATATTATAAATAATATTTCTAAATTTATTTTATTGAAACTATTGATAATTTTAAAATCTTTTAAACTAAACACGTATGCCATGATAAATACACAGTACTGGTATATATTTGTTGACTATAATGTCTTTTTATTCAGAGTTTATTGTGAGATATTAACTTACTCTTTTAAAAAGAATAAAATAATTACAACTTACTTTCAATGTCACCAAGTTGGGTAATAAAGTTGCTTCAAAAAACGTGCTCTTACTTTGAAAATGTGAAATGTATCATCTCATTAATGAAAAGGTATTGCATCATTTTATTCCAATCTCTCTTGTCTTGGCTTCTATGTTGAACGTGAGGCAGTGGCTCTCATTATAGAAACATATGCACTACTCCTCTCCTCTGCCTTTCATGCAGCTTCTATATATATAACTATTCCTTGCACAATATACATATGCTTTCTTGAGGCCTAAGCTCTTCTTGCTCATAGTTGCTTGCAATTCTAGTTTATATACCTCATACAATGGATACTCCCATGAAGGGTGAGTACGTTAACAAGATTTTATTTGAGTTGTGATTACCTTGAGCATGTGATCTTGAGCATTGACATGAGCATATGTTTGTAGATCTTAGTTTTGATGAGGCATTGTTTGAGCCTGAGCGTGTAGAAGCACCTTCGTTGGAAGTAGAGCTTCTTGAGAGTACCAAGTGTAGCACTGCTACTGAATTTTCACCTTTGTCTCGAAACCCCAACCAAATCTCTGAATCTTCCCCGCACAACAAAAACTTAGCCCAAGAGGAAAGTTGAATAAAGCCTCTTCTTCAGCTATAAGAAAGGCCTTGCTCGCAGTTAGAGGTAATGTTTACTGTTTTCTCTGTTGATCGTTAGAGTATTTTGCTCACACCAATGGTTTTTTTTAGGTAAGGCGACTAGGTGCTTGGCAGATACCTCATTCTCGTCCCCTTTGATAAAAAATATACGCGAAGAGAAAGATGAGCTTAATGTTGAATCTTTCTCTTCACAGCTAGCCATAACCCCTGCCCTAAGAAACCTAGCTATCTCCAAGCTGTCAGAGACTGCAAATTTTAGATTTGCATTTGAAGGCAAAGTGCTCTGTAAGTATGGTACTTATAAAATACCCAAATCTAAATTTGGTAGATACCTACGTGCAGACCTCCTTGATAGACAATCTCTCCATACTGTGACTTTTGTTGTGACTGAGATATACCTCTCAGACTTTATTGAGGCCTTTGCTGTCCATGATTATGTGCGCATCGAGGGGGCATGTGTAAAAAGAGCTGTTGCAAAAGACGGTGGTACCTGCGTGTGGGCTTTGTACGCTAATGCAACTAGTTTGGTTGTTAAGGGAGAGCCTTTCGAGTGTTGCCTCTACCTTTATCTAGAACATAAGATCAAAGAGCTATTGGCCCAAAGTTCTAATTCTAACGAGTCAGTGGCAACTGTTGCGTTCATTGTCGTCAAAACAGAGAATGCAACTAGAAGTGACGGTACTCCTAGTTTTCGATTGACTATTGTTGATGGGCCGTCAACAAGCGATCGAGCTAGTGTAAGTGTCTCCCATCCTTAAAATTTATAGTGTGTATCCTTTTTCTAAGATTTTTTTTATGGCAGCTTTTGTTTGTCCCAACCCGGCGCCTCGATTATCAACTTATGGTAAATGAGGTCAAAGAAAAGGGATTCTACACTTGTGTTGCTCGTAACATCAACGTTTTCAAGCACCTGTCGAACACTCTAAGTGTTGTCGATGCTACAATCTTATGTCCATTGCCTCCTTCATTGGCTGATGTCTTCCAAGACTACTTGCATAAACAAGTCTCGAATTTAGGCTTTGGGAAGAAGGTAAATTTTTTATTGCATATCAATTAAAAATCGTTAGAATCCTCATTGATAAATGTGAAATTGGTAGGTGTTTGGAACTTTGGAGATTGTGAGTGTGAACAGCTTGGATGTGGAGTTCTCTTGTGGCACGTGCAAAGGTCTGAATGTAAGCCGCCAAGCTAGCAACCCATTATGCTACTCATGCGGAAGACAATCTACAATCAATAAGCAACTAGTGTTACCTGCCAAATCATATCCTCAAGATGGAGAAGCTGTTGGTGTTATTTTACAAGGTGTTGTAGTCGACTCAGTACTAGGATTTTCTCATCCATTTCTGCATCTCTTTGAGCAAAGCTTGGTGGATTTAAAATCTTCACTCTTGAACTTTAAGAAGGCTGGTTGATTCACTATTGACAAGTCGGGTCAGGTTACTGCTTTCAAAGGTGCTTAGTTCTGTTTCTCTTTGTTTAGCTATACTTTTTGTAAAATGGCAAGTGATCTCATTTTGTGGGCAGAAAGTAAAAGGTTGTACCTTGATCCCATATTTATATGTAACTTTCCGAGCAACAAAGATGTTTTGTTAAGATTACTTCAAGTTTTTAACTTGAGCCTCTCGTTGCAATCTCTTGAGTCCAAAGTTGTTGATGTTATTGTAGAGCAAATAGCATTAAGAAATGAAGACATTTTGAAAATTGGGTGCAGCCTTGGACCATAAGTCTTCTATCGTCCTCTTTTGATCAAAGAGAATTTATAATATCTCTTTTGTCTAGTCGCCAATCCTCAATGATGTTAAGTGTACACTTGGTTGGTATAATGTGCAGGATGTTTTCTGCTGCGTGTAAACTTTACTTTTACCAAGGTGAAGCTATGCGTGAAGCTCGCTCCTTTGCTGCACATGACTGTCCATCTTCATCCACTTTGCCATCATTGGTCATGCTGAGTTTGCATGGTGAATTTTTATGGTTTCCTGCTGGTTTTAACCGTCCTAAACGTAAACGATGTGTATGGACTAAAGAGGCTAGTCTGTCTCTAGCTACTCTTGTCGACAACCATAATGTTGCTGCTCAACAAATTGCATCTATTTTCTTGAGTCTATATCCCAACGCCTTTAAGCTTAAGCAAGTCACAACCAAAATTTACAATATGTCCAAGTCATCTCGAAAACATCTAAGAATCTCTACAATTTCATCTAGTAGAACTTCACAATATACGAAGTTCATCGAGGATACCCCTTCTTTTGATTGTGCTTCATGTGGTTCGCTTATGTTTCATCAAAGTTTGCATGGCATGTCCAAGGTGGAGTTATTGCTTCTTGAAAAAATAAAATCAATCGCGGTGGTTGACGCGATAAGGTGCTTCGAGTGTGTCATCCGTGCAAGGCCACATTGAAGAAACAAGAGGAGCCACTATTTTGCATGAGAAGAGAGATGACTTTTAGTGTCAAAATATCTAGTGTGGAAAGGTTGAATTCAATAGAGAGTCGTCTTGTATCATTGCGCATACCATTCGCACAAATTCGAGAACTAAACTTCAAAGGTCAATTTGGTTTGTGCGGAAGCATTGTGAATGTAATGGCAGATTTGTCACGGGTACAAAGAGTGTTGCCACGCTTCTCTAGTGATCAAGCTTCAATTCTAGTTGAGATAAAGCGAAAGCTTGATTATGATCATGCCTACTTGAGTGGCATTGTGCTGCCAAACTGTGTACTTCAAGCTTTGGTTGACCTATTGAGTACTTCCTTGTACATTGAGCATGGTGTTTCTATGGATATGTCTTGGTCATCTAGTTTCACAATCCATGCAGATGTGTGTCGCAGTCCACACCAAGAAGATGTTGAAGACGAGAATGATTCTAAGGACACTTTGGTGCACGATATCTACTCTGCTCAACAAGTTGTGGACCATAATTCACAAGTTGCAAGTATGCGCCTTGTGAGGGATTCAGCCCTCTGAGCATTTTTTATGATGAATCTTGTGAGGAGTTGTCATTCCCAACATTGTTTTTTGATCAAAGAAGAAAGTATCATGTGTTTGCGAAGAAAAAATACCAAAAAGTAGCACAATGGGAGCTTAAAAATGTGGATAGACGATTTGCAAGCAACATTGAAAATTTGTTCTTCAAAACAATGAAAATTATTATTGCGAAAGTGCTTGGATCTATATGGGTGCGCTTACGCAAGGAAAAACTTTGTGGCAAGCAATTACAAGCAAAAGATGTTCAAGCTAGCACTAACATAGAGCAGCTACTTTCATCCGAGCTAGGGTACCACGACTTCCAATCACTTCGCACTTCAATCGATTACAAGGTGAAGCTTAAGAGAAACGTGTTTGCAATGATTCGTCAATTGGGCCAGCCGACTTTCTTTGTAACATTTTCATGTGCTGAGCAAAGATGGGACCCTTTGAAAAAATGTCTGTGTGCATTGAATCCTCATATTAAAGAAACAAATTACCTAACCAAGGCCTCATTCATCCGTGCACTTGTACGTTCTGATCTTGTAACAACAGCGCGATACTATGTCCATAGATTTCAAGCAATGAAAATAGAGTTGAAACACAACAATGCCATCCTTGGTGAGTTGACGGATTATTTTTTTGTGACCGAGTTTCAAAATAGAGGAAGTCAGCATGATCATGGATTGCTTTGGGTAGAACATGCACCTCTCTTTGGTGTAGCGCTGGATAATGATACAATACATTTTATCGACACATATTGCTACTGACAAGAATTTGTTAGAAGAGTCTCTTAGAAGCGTGCAAGCCCACTACCATCGTAAAACATGCAAAAAACGTAAAAGCTTTTGCCGGTTTGGTTTCCCACGTCCACCCTCTCGAAAAACTATGATTCTATATCCAATCGCAGTGGCACAAACGGAGAAAAACGCATTGTTAGCCTGCAAAAAGTGCATTGACAATCAATTGATTGCTCTTGGAAATGATTCAAAAGTGTCATACGATGAATGGTTGACCCCTTTGGGAATGACTGAAGAAGTGTACATTAAGTCCCTTTCAGTGAGCATCACAGAGCCAACACTACTCTTGAAAAGACATCCAAAAGACATTTACACAAACAATTTCAACAAAGAGTTGTGTAGTCTATGGGATGCAAACATTGACATTCAATTTATATTCAATGGCCATGGCGCTGCTGCATATTGCACATCATACATGACTAAAAACGATTCGACCGCAAGCAAAACAATCAAGCACATATTGCAAGATTGCAAGAAGACAAGTGTGTCAACGTTGGATCGGTTGAAAAAAATTGGCGGTGCTTTGATCAATACACAAGAGATGACATCACAGCAAGCCACATACATTTCTCTTTCATTGCCTTTACATAGTGCGAGTAGACAATTCGTGTTCATTAATGCATATTTCGAAAGCCAACGCACATTGTTGTTGAAAAGAAGAGCTGCATTGAATACTTTGAATCCTGATGATTCTAACATTTTCTTTGACGATATTGTCACCAAGTACACCCATCGTCCAGAAAACCTTGCACACATATGTTTGGCTGATTATGCAAGCAACTACCGGTGCGTGCATGGTTCTACCCGCAAGTCTGAGAACCCTCGAGTCATACGATATGCTAACTTCATTCTAGAGAAGGATGCAGAGAGGCATTTCCATGAGCTTTGCTTATTGTTCCTTCCATTTACGGGCGATGAGAAAACCTTTGAGACAAGTGTTGATTGTTGGAAAGACAAATTTACCACAAACTATGCAATTATAGATGACAATCGTCAAAAATATTGTAAGCTAGAACTTCGTGCAGCAACCTCAAACACACTTTCATTGCCCTCATCCTCAAGATCTAAGCCTGGCGAGTCATACAAATATGAGTTGGCACTTGATATTCAACCAAGCAAGCCCACTACAAGATCCTTACCAACATTTCGAAAATTGGCATTGTGCAACGAGGAGTATCACTCACTTGTGTCCAAGTTGAACATCGAGCAACGTTCACTTTTTGACGATATTATGATTAGAAAGCGCTTGCAACCAACTCAACCAATCCATCTCTTTTTGACTGAAGGTGCAAGCACGGGGAAAACTTTCACTTTGCAAGAAATCGTGCAAGGCTTGATTCGTCACTACAATGCCTCCCTTGAATTAGATGTACATCTTCCCTCAACATTGCTAATGGCATATACAGGCAAAGCAGCTTTCAACCTTGGAGGGACAACGATTCACTCAGCATTGCGTTTGCCCTTTGTCTTCCAACCAAATGTTTCTCTTTCTTTTGAGAGCCTTGCCGAGCTCTCGCAGCTGTATAGAAACCTCAAGCTTGTTGTGTTTGATGAGGCATCTTTGATTGGGAATAGACTCTTGTGTATCATAGACACAAGGCTGCGATCAATTAAGCACAATCACATAGAGCCATTCGGTGGTCTAGATGTCATCTTCTGCGGTGACCTGTGTCAGGCAAGCCCAGTTCGAGATCGTTGGATATTTAGCAAGCCACAGGATTCTCTGCAATTGCTTGAAGGAGTACGAGCGGAAGTGCGACGCGAGAGAGAGTGCGAGAAGAAGAGCACGACGATATGGTGAACTTGCTCTATTGTAATGTGTAGAGCATAGTGAGTTCTTATTAGGTTTTTACAAAAGAATATGTGTACATACCTGGCGGCCCGCCCACTTACCTAGGCGACCACATTGGGCTTTATACCCCAACAACCTCCCACTTAAAGTCCAATGTGGTACTTTAAGTGTGAGAGAAGCTACTATACAAGCTAATATACAAGAGATGTAGAGAAGTGATGTACTACCCTACACCTAACTGCTTGCGAAAATGCGCAAAGCTCTCTGAGGGAAGTCCTTTTGTAAGTAGATCAACAGGATTTTCTGTGGTGTGAACTTTGACAAGCTGAAGTTGCTTATCCTCGAGCATTTCCCTGATGAAATGATACTTCACATCCACATGCTTTGTCTTTGAGTGATAAACTGGATTGCGAGCCAATTGTATAGCACTTTGACTATCACAATATAACACAGGCATCTCTTCTTTGATTCCCAAATCTGTTACTAGTCGATTAAGCCAAATTGATTCTTTGCATGCCTCTGATGCTGCAACATATTCAGCCTCTGTAGTAGACTGAATAACACAATCTTGTAATCTAGAACACCATGATACTGCTCCACCAGCCAATGTAAAGACATACCCTGACGTAGACCTTCGGTTGTCTAAGTCACTTGCATAATCTGAGTCTGTAAAACCCTTTACACTTAGCTCCTGACTCCCATAGCATATACGCATACTCTTTGTAGCTTTCAGGTATCTCAATATTCCTTTCACTGCCTCTCAATGTTTCTTGCCTGGGTTTGACATGTATCGACTTACTACTCCCACTGCAAATGCAATGTCTGGGCGAGTAGCAATCATTGCATACATCAAACTACCCACTGCAGACGCATATGGAATCTTATCCATTTCAGCCTGTTCTTCCTCAGACACAGGACAATCTTGTTTGCTAAGTTTCACATATGGTGGCAATGGAACACTCTGGCAATGGAACACTCAGTGCCTTTCCCTTCTCCATATTGAAACGTTGCAAAACCTTGTCAATATACTCTGTTTGAGATAACCAAATCAACTTCTTTGATCTCTCTCTCTCAATGCGCATACCAAGTATATGACTTGCCTCACCCATGTCTTTCATGTCAAACGATTTTGCCATCTTTGACTTCAAAGCTGAAATTTCTTCCAAGTGCTTGCCAGCAATCAACATGTCATCCACATACAAAATAAGGATCAGCCAACTACCATCCTTAGCCTTCTTTGTATATAGACAATGATCGAACTCACTACATTTGTAGCCTTGAGAAAGCAAAAACTTGTGGAATTTATGGTACCATGCCCTCGGTGATTGTTTTAAGCCATAAAGACTCTTTAACAACTGGCATACCCAATCTTCCTTGCCTTTCTCAACAAACCCTTCTGGCTGCTGCATGTAAATTTCCACATCTAAATCACCATGCAAGAACGCTGTCTTGACATCCATTTGGTGCAACACCAAATCTAATATGGCAACCAATGCAAGAAAGCATCTCAATGTAGTCATCTTGACCACCGGAGAGAAGACTTCATCAAAGTCAATGCCTTGTTCTTGCTTAAAGCCCTTGGCAACAAGCCTTGCTTTGTACTTTGGCTGACTATCATGAGTGGTGATCTTATACATGTAAACCCATTTACAAGGTAGAGCCTTTTTGCCCTGTGGTAATTTAACTAGCTTTCATGTCTTGTTTTTATGCAGAGCTGTCATCTCTGACTGCATGGCCAATTGCCAATTCCCGGAGTCCTTCATTTGCACTGCTTCCTTGTAACATGAAGGCTCATTGCAATCAGTCAACATGACATAGTTCATAGATGGAACAAACCTATCAGGAGGTCGCGTGACACGTCCAGATCTACGCACAATAGGTGGCTCAGGCTCAGCCACAACCTGTGGTTCCACTCTATCCTTTCCTTGCTCCTCTTGAGCCCTGACATTTTGTCTTGCACGTGCAGGTCCATCTTCTTGGAAGACAACTCTTCTAATCTCCTCAACCCTCTCTGGTTTAGAATGATATTTGGATTCATTAAAGTGAACATCATTGCTGCGGACAACCTTTCTGGATTCGGGATCCCAAAGTCTGTACCCCATCTCACCAGAATTACCATAGCCTAGAAAGATGCACTTTCTACTCTTTGGCTCAAGTTTGTTCCTAAATTCCTTTGGAACGTGAGTATATGCCTCACAGCCAAAGACTCTGAGATGCTTGTATGAGGGCATTTTGCCTGACGATACCATCTCTAGCACTGAATCCTTCTGCAAAACCTTGCTAGGAGATCTATTTACAAGATGAACAACTGTTGATACAGCTTCAGCCCAAAACCCATTTGGCAGTTGTGCATTAGACAACATACTTCTGACCTTCTCTTGTATGGTCCTATTCATCCTCTCAGCAACACCATTTTGCGGAGGATTGTAAGGAGCAGTAAGTTCACGTTTTATACCTTTTGACTCACAAAAGTCCTGAAAGGCCTTTGAAACATACTCTCCACCATTGTCAGTGCGTAATCATTTAAGCTTCTTGCCACTCTGATTCTCCACAAGTGTCACAAACGTTTTGAAAACACTAAACGCTTCATCCTTGTGCTTGAGAAAGTAAACCCATACTTTCCTCGAGTAATCATCTATAAATGTCATAAAGTAAGAAGCTCCCCCTAGAGATAGGTTAGGCATAGGTCCACACAAATCACTATGAACAAGTGCCAACTGTGTCTCTCTTCTACTGCTTCTATGCGTATGTGGCTGCTGTGTTTGCTTACCATACAAACAATTTTCACAGAATTCAAAATCATTAAATGAAAATCCAGGCAAATAACCAGAACGAGACAAGATTTCCATTCCCTTCTTGGACATATGTCCTAACCGGCTATGCCACAAAGAAACATTCGGCTGCTCGGTTACATTGATTACATTTTTAGAGACATTTGATACATAAATCATGTAAAGTCCTCCAGACTTTACTCCATGTGCTACTGTCACAGAACCCTTGGATATCTTCCACATGTTCTGTCCAAAAGTGGTGACGTAGCCAGCATCATCAAGTAAACCTATGCTGATCAAGCTCTTTGTAATTGCGGGAGCATGTCTCACATTCTTCAGCGTGAAAGAAGAGCCATTCTGAAACTTCAATTGAACATCTCCAACACCTAAGATCTCACATGTTTGCCCATTGCCTAGCCGAACATGATCTTTAGTGGTCACATAAGAGGTAAACCACTCCTTGTTTGGAGACACATGAAGTGATGCTCCTGAGTCTATAATCCAGCCACTCAGTGCATTTCCATCAGATGCTGTAAGAAGAGCTGAGTCCATTGTATTCTTCAAGAAGTAGATGTCTCTGGACACTAGACTGTCATCCTCTGCAACAGTGTTTGTCACATTTATTTCTTGAATCTTCACTGAGGACTTGTTCTTCTCACCATGGTCTTTAGCTTTCTCTTTGCCTTTTTCTGCTTTCCATTCTCTGCAGTCTCTTTTCATGTGACCCTTCTTGCCACAATGGTAGCATTCTATGTCACTCTTGCCTTTAGCACTGCGGGACTTGCTACGAGACTGATTCCTCTTTCCACCTTTGTACTTTTCTTTGGTCCTTCCCCTGACAATTAAGGCTGTTCCTTTGCCTTTGTCCATTGTCTTTCTATTGGTTTCTTCAGTAAGCAGACTTCCTTCTACACCTGCTATGTTCAAACCATTTGGAGGTGCAGAATTACTCAAAGCTGTGCGAAAAGTGTCCCAACTTTCCGGCAATGTGATCAACAGGAACATAGCTCTAACAAGTTCATCAAACTTGACACCTTGAACTGACAACTAACTATAGATTGTGTTGAATTCATTCAGATGATTGGACATAGGTGTCCCTTCTTTCATCTTCAAGTCAACAAGCTTCTTAAGCCAGTATACCTGTGAAGCTGCACTCTGCTTCTCATAAAGATCACTCAGCTTTAACCATGCTTGATAAGCCGACATCTCGTCTGCTACATTGAAGTAAACGCTTTCTGCCAAAGTCAGCATAATGGTAGAAAGTGCCAATTCATCCATTTCGCTCCATTCATCTTCGTCCATATCTTCTGGTTTTATCCCCTTGAGCGTTATAGGTTTTATATGCTTCTTTTGTACCAACACGTGCCAAATCTGTTGCTTCCACAATGGGAAATTGGTTCCATCCAGCTTCTTGATATTGTAAAGAGCAGTGTCCTATGATCCAGCCATAGCTACGCTTCACTGTAGTTTACTTTCCTGGGAAAAATTCGGCAGAGTTTCCCCTGTAAACTGACCTCTGAACCAATATCAACCTGTCAAATGAACCAAGAAAGCTTCAGATTCTGCAGAAATTTTGGCAGTCTCCTTTGTAAAATGGCTCTGGTGTACTAAAAACAGACCAAAAAACAGCTCAAAAAACACTCTCTCTGACACTGTAAGTTGCGGGTAAACCTGTCCTGCACCTGTACTGTCTCTCACTGTCCTGTCACTGTCCTATAAGCATAGTCTGCGACAATGCCTCAACGGCAATAAAGCAAAGATGCAATCCCAACTGTCTAACTCATAGTCAATACATCCTAGCTGCCTATCTAAGGGTGCTCGAGGGATCGCTCCAAGACCTGTATCACCGAAAGGATCTCAACATTCGAGAATCCCCCATATCAATAAAACCTCACTCGACCCTCAACAAAGGCTGCAGTAAATCTGATAATACATAGACTTCCCACAAAGTCATACATCCACAAATTTCCCACTGTATGCTGTAACCGCTGCGGCGGTTGTTTGCTGCGTGACTCACAGCCAACAAACCCTCACCAGACATACATCATCTCTCACAATACATCCCATGTGGAAGTACCTGCAATGTCAGGATGAAATCTGGAATATCAAGCAGCAAACACAAGCTACCTGATGAACTAGTGGATGTCGCCTACAGTCTGTGTGTAGATGCGCCCGTGTCGTATGTGACACGCCTCCAAGAACTGTGAGCCGTCCTTCGATGTGTAGACAGCCACAAATCAACACTCTGGGAGTGTCGATATCCTCAGCACCTGCAGTCGTAGGCCGAAAACCCCAAATTTGCAGAGTCGGATCTACACCCGCTGAGACCACGTAGTCGAAAATGGCCTGCGTAGAACTTTGTCGAAGCCGAACGGTGGCCGAGATGACCTCAGAATGAAATTCTGAGAACACCAAACCCTTCGGGCTTACCCACAAGATTTGGGGCCGTGTCTTTGCCTGTCAAATTTCACTCCAATCTGAGCTGGTGACTCTAGCCTCCTGGAGTGCTGCCCTGAGCCTCGATCTGAGCTCTGATACCAGTTGAAGGAGTACGAGCGGAAGTGCGACGCGAGAGAGAGTGCGAGAAGAAGAGCACGACGATATGGTGAACTCGCTCTACTGTAATGTGTAGAGCATAGTGAGTTCTTATTAGGTTTTTACAAAAGAATATGTGTACATACCTGGCGGCCCGCCCACTTACCTGGGCGACCACATTGGGCTTTATACCCCAACACGGCTCTCGCCTTCATTCTAGCTTACCCATATAAAATGCCACGAGCTCACAAAAACAATGCGTCAATCAGATAATGACTTCATTGCCATTCTCAATAGAATACGCAAAGCAAAACGCACAGTCGAGGATTTGTTGCTCTTGAATACCAACATACCAACAAGGTCTTTAACAAATTGACAACACCCCATTTATACTTTACCAACAACTTGAAAGACTCACATAATCGACTTGTTTTTGAGGAATTGCCTACTCACGCATACATAATCCATGCGAGAGACAAGCACCATAAAACTTGCTCAAAAAACCTAGTTGTTCCAAACAACCCACAAAACACAGCAGGCTCGTCCTCAACCTTGGAGCTCAAAGCAGGAATGATTGTCGAGCTTTGTGGTGGCAATATCTATATTTCCGACGGTCTTGCGAATGGCGCAGATGGAATTCTGAAGCTTGTGGACAGTAAAGCTAACTGTCCCATTGCATGGATAGAGTTTTTTGATTCCTCAACACGCTGCAAACAACGACATGTGAACCAACACCTTAATATGATTCCCATTAGCCCTCAATGGACACCCATTTTTCAAACAACAAAAGAATTTCAAGTTGGTAAAAATGCATTGAACAGTGTCTCGAACTCAATTTCCAATACAAGCAGCGAATGCACGCACTATCCATAGCTCACAAGGCTTGACAATGAGCATAGTAGCCTTTGATCCGACATCAATAAACTCACATGGATTGGTTTACACAACTCTTTCCCGCATCAAAGATCCATCAAACCTCCACATTCTCAATCCGATTCATCCAGCTCAAATCAAAGTCGACAAAATTGTGCTTGATGAGCTTGACTGCCTCAACAATGATGCCAAATGGGAGTATTTGACAAAATTTCCATTCGCATATAAACACACACATCATATCATCCAATCATTGAACATCGTTTCTAGTCACAAATATCTCAAACATATCAAAGAGGATTTGAATTTTACAAGTTCTGACATTCTATGCCTCCAAGAAACAAAGCAAAAAAATCCTTCCAGCGATCTTGCACCAAAGTTTCATCATGTCCATCACCACAGCAAAATAGGTGTTTCAATCTACTACAAGCCTAGTATCAAGCTCCACTCTGCAAAAACATTCCTAGCTCCAGGAATAGAAATCATTCAAGTTATATTAGCCATTCATGAACACCTTGATTGGGAAATCATATGAGTCTACAAATCACCAAACACATCTTCAACCGCGTTGGTCACACAACTCTATACCTTGCTGCAACAATTCCATTCTATACGAATGAGTGTCATCATGGGAGACTTTAATGTAGACAATGAGCCCACAAACAATCAATATCGTTACTTGGAGGAGAAGCTCCAAGCACATGGCTACACACAACAAATTCATGATGTGACCTCTATGTACAACTCAAAGCTCGATCATGTTTGGATTAAAAATCCCCCTGCATCATTCATCGCAGGCACACGATTTTGCTTTTGGTCCGATCATTCATCCACATATCTAATCATTCCTAAATGATTCTTATACCTCCCTCCCTCCCTTTTTCCCGTCATCTCTCCCTTCCCTCATCCTCTCCACAAAAACAAACCATGTTTCCATATTCTATGCCTACCTTCATCCTCAAAGGACAAAATTTTGCTACTCTTCAGCCCTTCATTGAGGCGGACATTCTGTAATGTAATTTGCTAATCACTTTCTCAATCAATGTGACTTCTGTCCTTGCGCATTTGTGTTTCCCTTCCATGTTCTTAATTTGTTTCATCTATTGGCAGGCCTTGTGATTTTATCACTTGTTTTTTTCCTTTTTGGTATTTAGCCACTCCTATAAAAGGAGATGCACGGGAATTTCCCGGGGCTATTGCCGATTGAAGCTTTTTTTGCCTAGGCAATCAGTGAAACCAGGATATGTTGCCGAGGATTGTGCTGGCTTGGGATACGTTGTAAATGATTGTGTTGGAATAATGAAGGAAGGCCCTCATTGTTGTCTCTTGGCATCGATCCCCTCTTTTCCCTTCTCTTCTCTGCTTGTGTGCGTGCGCTTACGGATGTGTGTCAGCGTGTGTCCCCCCCCCCCCCCCCCCCGAGGTCTTTTGTGCAAAGAGAGATAGAGAGAGGTTGTGTGCGTGTGGAAGGCTGTGAGTTGAGCAGAGCGGAATGATCGGGTATGTTAGTTGCAAAGCATGTGTACGTATAGTTGTGTGCAAGCAGTGATTTGATTGCGGATAGTGTCGAGTTTTGAAGGTGAACTCTAGTGGATTGGGTCGTTGTGTATACCATGGGCTATAGTGAGGCATTGTGTTGTGTTCTAAGTGTGTTCCCCTTTTTTCCTCTGCAACGCCCCTAGCATACATAACAACCTCAAGAAAAAACAAATGTGGTAAAGCCTGACTCTTCACCATACATCGTGCCATCTCCATAATCAACCTATTTTCCTTTCAGCAACACCATTTTTTTGAGGTGTATACAACATTATACATTGGTCTTTTATCCCACAACTAGCCAAAATATAATCAATTCATGAGACATATACTCCTTCCCCACCCCCCCTCCCCCCCGATCTGAACGGAGAGTGTCCATAGTACATTTAGAGACATTTCAACCATAACAAAAAATTGATTGATACACATGAACATTTACGACTTAGCTTTAGGTGGATACACCCATGCATGCTTGGAGTAATCATCAATGAAAGTCACAAAGTACAAGTAATTACCCAAGGATGAAGTTTGCATAGCCCAACAAGCAGCACTAACGGACAAGTTGTAACCTGCATGTAGGCCTACCAAAATATACTTTCACAAACATGCTTGAAAGGTGCTTCAAACATTGGCAAAGAAGTAACCATATCAGATTCTTGTAAACATAGCAAGCTGGTAAAATTTAGATGCCCAAAATGTACATGCCAAAGTTTGGCATCTAAGATAGCCTTTGAATCCACAATTACATTTGTAAAATTTAACGGATGCTTGTCATACAAAGTGAGCTTATATAGCCCCATGGCACAAAATGCCAGAGACAACAATATTATCCACCAAAATTGAGATCATGAACTGTACATCTGTCATCCATAAATTTGACAACAAAACCAAGCCTTGCAAGTGCAGATACAAACACAAGATCTTCTTTATCCCTGGGACATAAAGTGCATCAACAAGTGTGAAAGAACTACCATTCACAATAGTTAGTACAACCTTTCCAACTCCTTTGATCGGATAAGAGACATTGTTGGCATGAGGTATCATGTCCTTGTGAGGGATAGCCTCGATAAGAGAAGTAAACAAATCACGATGCAAAGTAATGTGCTCTGTAGCACCACTATCAAAGTACCAAAAATATAATTCTACAGCAACCGACATACATGCATCATGGACAGAAGGGTCATAGTACACTTTGTAATGGAAATGGCCTATGACTTTGAGAGTAGAGGAATTAGAAAAATTATAGAAAACACTTTTGTGAGATTACTTGGAGAGCATAGAGGGTGAACTTAATTGATGGTAGCAACATAAACATAGTACTTAATTAACTTGGCATGAGCAATACTTTTGCAAGAGAGAGAGTTTAAAGAACTTGACAACAATTGAGGACCGGATTTACGTGGAGCCAGTCCCCCCTCCAATAGACTTTTGTATTAAAGATTCTCCCATCAAGAGAGACTTGGTATAATACAATCTTTGTGTTCCTTGTGACTTAGGTGATTCAATGAAGATGGAAAGCTTCATGCATCATGAGCATAACATAAACTTTGTAGAGAGCATTAACTATCCCAAGCCTCAGTCCCAAGGCCTCAAACTCCTTTGAAGGTGGAGAGAGATAGCGGGGAATGAGGGTAGGGAAGAGGAAGAAAAAACATTCCATAGGAGAAAGACGTAGTTCCTCACTTATCATCACTCTTCTTGCTAGCATACATAATAGCATAGTAATGAAGATGGAGAAGATGGCAAGCTTAAGCATTGAAGCATGGCTCTTGGTTGGATTTGCATTCCATAGTCAAGAGTGTTGGTGTAGGCTCTCACTTCTCAACAAGCTTGGAGAAGGAGATGGAGTTCCTCTACTTTCACCAAGTGAGAATTAGTGAAAAATGAGTGTGTGAAAGGGTATATACCCCCAAGCACACCCCTTGCTTGCTTTGGTCGACCCCTCCTTTTTGTTCAAGCTTTAAGCTCATTGGACCCCTCTCCTCCTAGCCAATCACATACATAATGCATTTCAAGAAACATGAGTAGCATTTGGACAAGTGTCCTCCTTACATCTTTGAGAGAGAGAACTTGAAAATATCTAGATATTTGTTGAATTGAACTAGAAGCTCATTGGTCCCCTCTTTAGCCAAGCCAATAGGATTCAAGAACACCATGTGGCTAAGCATAGGGAGAGCCTGACATGTGTCTATGTGCCCCTTGAAAAGTGGGTGCCCTTTGGGTCACTGGAAGGTTAAGTGAAATATTCCCCTAACTTTTGGGCTTTCCCCCTCCTTTTTAGGGTCTCTTTCTTACTCAAGCAACTTACCCCCCATGCACGGGAAGCTTCTCAAGCACCTTCCTCATCAAGCATGACAAGCACCTTAGTCGACAAAGACCTTAGTCGACAAGCACCTCAAGCACCTTACTCATCAAGCATGACAAGCACCTCAAGCACCTTAATCACCAAGCATAAGAAACACCTCAAGCTTGGACTGGGTTCCCACCTCAAGCACAACCCTAACTTGCTTAAGGTCTAAGGACTTTTAACACTAACCTTTGAAGGTCTTTAATGAAGCTAGCCCTAAGGTATTTTAAGCTCCATTAGATGCACGTTTCTCTTTGATAGACTACTCGTTTTGGATCCCTATTGAGATGTAACTATCTCTCCTCTTGGTCCCCTACTGAGATAAGTCTAGAAGCACTTATTACACATTGCTCTTTGGTAGACAATCTCTTTTTGGACCCCTATTAAGATGTAACCATCTCTCCTCTTTGTCCCCTATTGAGATAAGTCTAGAAGCACTTATTACACATTGCTCTTTGGTAGACAATCTCTTTTGGACCCCTATTGAGATGTAACCATCTCTCCTTTTGGTCCTCTGTTGAGATAGATCTAGAAGCACATGTCTCTATTCTAATTCTCGTTCCCGTTTATTCTCCCACATTAAATGGTCAGTTTAATATAAGAAAATCATTTGGTAAAGTTAGATATTATATTTTATGACACACTTTGCACTAAATTTCCAATGTGCATCCACATGAACATCACAATCTCCATTTATAGAAGATTCTACAATAGCTGCACTAATAGTAGATCAATCCTCTTTCTTCTTGGCTTCTTTTGCCTTCAACTTAGGGCATTTCTTATCAAGTGATCATTAGCCTTGTAACATCTTCTTCTTGCCTTTTTTGCTAGAATTCACAGACAAATTGTTGCTTACAGAAGCTCTAGACACATGTGACCTACTACTCATAGAAGAACCTCGAGAAGTGGTTGCATTGTTATAATCACCTCTTCAATAAAAGCCTATTCGATTGCATACTATTTAACCTTGTTCTTTCTTGAAAGTGACTCCTGTAATAACAATGTGCATAATGCATCAAACTTGACAGCTTGAGGGTTTCCTTGGGTCATAAGTCTCCAAGCACCAACAAAATAAGTATACTATTAGAAATAAGTTCACCTGTAGAAATGACTTGCTCACTGATATCCTTGATACCACTAAGAAAAGTGTCCATATCATATTTCTCTTGCATAATCTTCGACTCCACCTCTTTACGCAGAGCAATTTTAGCCTTATTGTGACTTGCATAAAAACCAACCAGAGTATACCAAGCTTGTTTTTATGTTTTGAGGAGTAATAGTGCACTTCACAGATAATGAAATAAATGCATGAGCCTGTGCATCTCTTACATTCCAATACGAATGCTCAACCATAGGCAAAAAAACTATAGTAGCAGTTGATTTTCTAGAACTTGCAACATCCTCAAGAGAGCCTATATCCATAGAAGGTGGACGTACATCAATGCCTTACACAACATTCCAAACACACATCATGTAACCCCACATTGGGTAGTTATCCCCATCCAATTTGTCCTCAACAACAAACCCGTTTTAAATGATATGAATAATATTTTTCTAATTTAAGTAATATGTGTACCTCTAGTCAAATTTATTCGTATATCTAATCACAATTTGTATATTTGTATTTTCTTATACATACATAAGGTTTGGTCACATCTGGAGTATTTTCTTGTGCACATATATGCTCTAGTGTAGTTCATTGTACGGTTCAATAGTTTGTAAGATTCAAACCATTGTTGGGACAATACACACAAACACACAAGAGATCAGATGATGGCTCTCATACCACTAGGAGGACCAAGGCACACCCTAGCCCTCAATCAAAGGCGCCCTCACGATTGAGATGAAAAAGCACATTAAGGCTCCACCCAACCAACACTTTATATAGGCTAGCCCTCCTCCTCCCTATATAAAGGATCCATCTCTCGAGTATTCCCTAGACCCTATTCATGTATGCTTCCAACCTCGACTTGTAGGTTGTGAACTTGTGTCCTGACGCTCATACTCCAAAGACCGCTAGAAGCCAACTCCTATGTAGTGTTGTTCCTTTGGTTGAAAGCCTCTACACATGAGACGTTGATAAATGTAGCATCTTTGTTGAAACATAGTAGAGGTCTTGGAAGAGGCTAGAACTAGAGAAAATGCCATATGTGGATCCACTTTTCACACCATCGAGGACAAGTAGTAAATTGCTTGAATTTTAGATAGAGAAGGTGGCCATGTAGCTGCAATTCAAACCCACTTTGGTTTTCAAAGGTTTCGTGTTATTGGTAAAAATAATTGTGGAGGGGGTCACCAACACTGGCGAGTATTTTTTTTTGAGGAGCCCCTCCTCTTCAAAAGAATAACAGAGGAATGGGAAGAGAGATCAAGGTTAGACAATGACAAAGGCAATGGGAAAGATTGTTGGGCAATGGGAGAGCTCTAGAGGCAATGGGAAGGACCCAGAAGAATCTGGGAATCCTTAGGATGAGAATGAAAGGGGTCGCATCAAGGAGATCCACTGATGAGTGCCAGTGGCACATAAAAGTACAAGGTTTGCTCTATATACCTCGTTTAGGAAATTAGGAATCTGAGAATATGCCCTTCAAAGCTGCATTTCGCCAGCTCGAAGACTGTGGGTCTCGCTCTGCGAGTCTGGGCTCTTGAGTCTTGACTGCGTGCACGCACGACCCAATTGCCGATAACCCATGGTCCCATCCCTCTCTCTCTCTCTCTCTCTCTCTCTCTCTCACACACACACACACACACACACACACACACGCGAGGCACACATTTCAACACACAAGCTCGCAACGATCAAAGCCCACACCCGGACCGTGGACGTTCCCCGAATCCCCCCAGTCACCCTGATGAATTCTGCTCTTCTGCTGCAATGCCATAGCCACAACCAGAGCATGCCCACATGCACAAGCCCGTTGTAGAGCCAATCTTGGCCCCTGGAAATAAAGGCCACTTCAATCTTGAGCAATACAAAGCTGCTCTGACGAAATGGCACGCCTGCATTAACAATGCAGGGTACTTGTGCCTCCTCCTCCCTCTTCGTTGTTGTCACATTGATCATACTCTCTGCATTGCCGATCTTTGGCGATGAATCCACTCCCCTGTCGGCACTCCATTCAACTCTGCAAGACCCATCTCTGCACCTCTCAGACTGGAATTCATCAGGCTCCTCTTTCTGCTCTTGGTACGGAGTAAGGTGTGTGCGCGAACGCGTCTACAGCATCACACTCTCAGACCTCAACCTTGCAGGCTCGCTTCCCGCTGCTCTCGGACAGCTCTCAGAGTTAACAGCGCTGAATTTGTCCTACAACAATCTTTCAGGGTCGATCCCATGGGAGCTTTCGAATTGCCGCAAATTGCAGGTTTTGGATCTAGGAGAAAACAAACTATCTGGTGCAATCCCTCCGGAATTGGGAGGCTTAGCGTTTCTGCTCACATTGGATCTTAGTGGTAATAAGCTCTCTGGTGGCATCCCATGGCAGCTTGCAGGAGCAAAGCGCCTTCGCACGCTCACTTTAGCGTCAAATTTTCTCAATGGCTCGATTCCCCACGAATTGAGCGCCTTGGGGTCTCTAGAGTTGCTCCTTTTGTACTCCAACAATCTGACAGGGTCTGTTCCCGCTTCATTTGGCCGTTTACAAATGCTATCAACATTTCGAGCAGGAGCAAATGCACTTTCAGGCACAATCCCAAAGGAATTAGGAAACTGTTCAAGCTTGCAAGTATTGGGGTTAGCCCAGAATAAGCTAGAAGGACAAATACCAGTAGAGCTTGGAAATCTGCAAAATCTCACCAGCTTAGCACTCTGGACGAACCAGCTTGTCGGCCACATTCCTTTGCAACTCGCAAATTGTAGTCTTCTACAGCTTTTAGCGTTGTACGACAACCATTTGACGGGAACCATACCTAGTGAGCTTGGTAACCTCCTCTATATGGAGAGGCTATATCTTTACAAAAATAAATTGAGTGGAGGAATTCCGACCAGTTTCGGCAACTACAGCTATGCAGTGGAAATAGATCTTTCGGAGAACAACATGACTGGAAGCATCCCCAAGGAGCTCACTCTACTTCAAGATTTGGTGTTACTTCATTTGTTTGAGAACTTCTTCACAGGAAGCATCCCCTCCAATTTAGGTAATATGAGCAGCTTGCAGGAACTTGACCTCTCCATCAACAGGCTAACAGGTAGCATTCCCCAATCCTTGCAATACATGCCATCGCTTGAATACATACGGCTGTTTGACAACAATTTGAGCGGGTTTCTTCCGCCCCTCTTGGGTCAATACAGCAATCTGATGGTATTGGATGCTTCGGTTAACCATCTCATGGGCAGCATCCCTTACAATGTATGCAAGAATGGGAAGCTCATCCTGCTTAATTTATGGTCTAATGATTTAACAGGAAAGCTACCAGATGGTTTAAGGAGCTGCAATTCTCTTGCCCAAATGAGCTTGGAGGAGAATAATCTTCTAGGAACAATACCCATGGAACTGAGCGAATTGCCAGACCTTTCATACCTTGATTTGTCAGAGAATTTGTTTACCGGAAGCATACCACCACATTTGGGCAACTGCACTGCTCTCCAAGGCCTCATTCTTTCGGACAACTACCTCATTGGAGAGCTTCCATGGGAGCTTGGAAAGCTACCTCAATTAGCAATTCTGAAGGTTTCAGGGAACAAGCTCGCCGGAGCAATCCCACTGGCAATTATCGAGAACAGAAACTTCTTGCAATTGGATCTAAGCAGGAACAGGTTTACAGGCTCAATTCCTCGTGAAATTGGCTGTATGTCCCAAATAGAGCAGCTTGCCCTTGCTGACAACCATTTAACAGGCACTCTTCCGAAAACCCTCGGAAACCTTGTTCGGCTTACTGAGCTGCAACTTGGAGGGAATTCCTTCTTTGGCCAAATACCACCCGAGCTTGGTCGTATGACAGGTCTTCAAATTGCTTTAAACCTTAGCAGCAACAATTTAACAGGATCTATTCCAGCAGAGCTTCGATCTCTCTCATTGCTAGAATATGTTTATCTGCAGAAAAATAAGCTTTCTGGTGAAGTCCCTGCCTCGTTCGCCACCTGGACAAGCTTGGTCATTTTTAACATATCTCACAACAATCTTATAGGTCCATTGCCTGACTCAAAAGCATTTCAAAAAATGGATGTAAGCAACTTTGTTGGCAATCCTGGGTTATGTGGAGGCTCTTTGCTTGTGTCATGTGGCAATAGCCCTCCTCAAGAAGAATCAACTGATTCGACTATTCAAGATACAGCCTCGGCCGGAACGGTTGCGTGTGTGGTTGTTTCAGTCATTGGAGGTTCATTCTTATTGATCATGGTTGTAGCCTGCTGGTTGTCCGCAAGGCCAAAAACGCAAGAGCCGACAATTGTTATTGAGAAGGATCAGCCTGACCCTTTCTTCTACCCTAAACCAGGCTTCACCTTCCAAAGCATTCTGGAAGCTACCGGATTTTTTTCAGATTTCTCAGTGATCGGGAGTGGAGCCTGTGGCACAGTCTACAAAGCCAAACTGCCATGTGGGAAAGTTTTTGCCGTAAAGAGGCTTGTTTCAGACACAGAGAGTGCAAGTCTGGATAGCAGTTTTGATGCTGAATTGAGCACATTAGGGAAAATTAACCATGGGAATATTGTGAAGCTGTATGGTTATTGTTATCATCAAGAGGCAAATCTTCTTCTTTATGAGTACATGCCCAAAGGGAGTTTGGGAGAGCACCTGCACAATGGCTCATGTGATCTGGATTGGGATGTAAGATATAACATTGCCTTAGGAGCTGCCCAGGGTTTGGCATATTTGCACCATGACTGCAAGCCTCAAATCATACATAGAGATATCAAATCCAATAACATACTTCTTGATGATAATTTCAAGGCGCATGTAGGAGACTTTGGTTTGGCTAAGCTGATTGATTTTCCTCAATCGAAGTCTCTATCTGCGATAGTTGGATCGTATGGCTACATTGCACCAGGTGAGTTTCTTGTTTGCACTCTTAAGGCATGTAAATATTTTTTTTATCCAAATGGTGAAGCTAACAGTGTGGTTTTGCACATCATGATGTTTGGATGTAAAAGGCTCTAGTCAGAAGTGCCTAATATTTGTACCCAATAGCTTTCAATGTTGTTATTAGAAGGTGATAAGGTGCCTTCCATTAGGTTTTGTAGCAAGCACCGTGCTCAGCATTCATCTTTGGGATGTAAGGTTTTTAGTGCTTTAGACTCCAGTTATATTGAGCCTCTGTTCTCTGTGTATTACACAGAGAACATGCGGGAAGTGGAATGCACATTAATTAAGGACTACTACACACATTGTCGGATTGCTTTTGTAGTTAGAGAGCAGGCAAAACCCTTGCATTAGTCACATGGATGCAATTGATATAAGGTGGGACATATGAGCCTCATTCACACAACCCTTTCTTTGAGAACTTCTCTGAAAGGGGGTGTGTAGCTCGCTAATCTAAGTTTTTTGCCTTTGCATAACTAGTTGCCAACTTCAATCGCTACTATTCATACCCTGCTAGTATATTCAATCATGCACTATCTTCACCTTATACTTTTACAGTTATTAAAACAACAGCAGGCATGCAGTTTCGGCTTCACTTGTCACGTGACACATCTAACCCTATGTGTACGTGGACAAGCTACTTCATGACATGGGTTCAATTCAGTTCAATCAGTCTAGAATAGGAAGTGAACTGGCAACTTTGTGAATCTGTTCGCAGACCGTGCATGTCGAGACACTTAGAGTAGATGCATATCCTCTGGTTGCACACAACATGATCAACAACAGTACCATCAGAATCCATCAGGAGCATTTTCCAGTGCATTAAACGTATTTTCCCTATTTTTGACATTTTTCACTTATTAAATTTAAGTGACTTTTGTTGGGAACTAGGTAGGGCAAATTTCATATGTTTGTATATAAGAAACCTAGCGCTACTTTCTGGCAAAAGAGGTAGCAGGAGCTTCGGTTCAACAGGCACCTTCTCAGCAAGACCCCCCTCCCCCCCAAGCAGTTGACCTAGATCCAAATTCAGCCTTGGCGTTTTTGCATGCAATTCAGCCCTTGGCGTTTTTGCATTGCAGATCTACAGATCCACAGCAAGGCACAGTAGATCCACAACAAGACACAACACACTCCCTAGCGTTATCAGATTTCCACAGTAGAGACCAGATCAGCCCAATGTTTTTGCATCACCCTTGGCGTTTTTGCAGATCTTCGCGACAGAATGAGCCCATAGACCAGCGTTTTCAGTTTTCAGCAGTTAGAACCCGCAGAAGAAGTCCCAAACCTCCAAAATCTCACCTTCCCGCAGCAGATCCTCGCCGCACGGTTAGATCCCGCGAAGTTTGCAGATTCAGCCCGGAAAACGCAGATTTCAGCATCTGCGTTTTCAGCGCGTCGTCGTCGTATCGTCGCCATCGACATAGAGTCAGAATTCAGCAGATAAAGATTTGCAGATTTCAGCCCTTAGCGTTTTCAAATTTCAGCCCGTCTCGTCGTCGTCCTCGTTGTCATCGTCGTCGACATCGTCGGCAAGTCCAAGCATTGTAGAGATTTGTGCAATCATAAGTAGACCGCTCTTTCCATAGAGAGTGGGGCCTTCGGAGGAGGGTTTTGACAAACATTCTGGTGTCGTATTCTTCTCTCTCTATCTCTCAGTCTCAGTACCTTCATTCACAGTGTTCTTCACTTTGTTTGTGTCCATTGCACTCTCTCACTAAAGGAACGGAAGGCTCTCTCTTCCGTAAGTAAAAGGAACCTTGAGCACAGTTCGGAGCACTCATCTTGAGCAAAGTTCAACATTCACATCCGTTGCACCTTACATCACTATACAAGCAGCCGCTGCTTGTGTTGCTGCTTTCTATGTGTGGCCATTGAGCTAGTGATGTGTTTTGATTCTTGCTGCTCTCCCTACGCCATCACCCAACATCTTCCTCAAAAATAAAAGCATTGCCTCCCGTGGCTCCAATGCTTGGTGCAACAGCCCTATCTACTGCCCTACAGATCTTCATCGTCGCCATGTTCCCAAATTGCCGAAGGTTACATACCTACATGCTGCTCCTCTTCCTCGACATTGGCCCGCTGGTGCTACACCCTGCTATCGCTTTTCCCTCTCCTTGCCTTGCCACTCTTCACCACCACTGTCAGCTCCTATTGGTGCTCAACTCTCTCAGCTCCTATCGGCCAGCTTGTTACAGAGACGGCCTGACTCGGGGCTTTTTGCAGCAAAGAAGGTTTCCCTTCTTGTCAACTCTGCCACCACCAGTTTGGCCCTGACTTGGTTCTTGGCTCCCTCTTGCTGACAGTTACCCATGTATCTTGAGTCGTTTGGGTGGCTTTTGCCCCGCAATGCATGCTCGTCCAGATGTCACGTGACACATCCAACCCTATGTGTCCGTGGACAAGCTACAGCATGATCAGGGTTCAGTTCAGTCCAGTCAGTCTAGATTTAGAAGTGATCTGGCACTTTTGTGAGTCTGTTCGCAGACCGTGCATGCCCAGTCACTTAGTGTAGATGCATATCCTCTGCTTGCACACAACATGATCATCAGTATTCCCTTTACAATCCATCAGATTCCATCATGGGAATTTTCCAATGCATTTAGCCTATTTTACCTATTTTTGGTATTTTTCACTTATTAATTTAAGTGACTTTCCAACAAAAGTAGGTAGGGCAATTTTGCTAAGAAAATATATAAGCAAACCAAAGTTAGCACTAAATGGCAGAAGAGGCAGCAGGAGCTCCACGCTCAACAAGCAACTTCTCAGCAGACAACCCCCCCCCCCCCCCCCCCCCCAGGAGACCTAGCGTTTTGTAGATCCAGCATCACCTAGTGTTTTCACCTCAGATCAACCAGCGTTTTGCCTTTGCAGATCCCGGCAACAACAACATCTCAGATCAGCCCTAGCGTTTTGCATTTGCAGAGCCACAGCGACAGAAACACAGATTTTCAGCCCTAGCGTTTTTGCATCTCCTACACACCTTAGCGTTTTGCAGATTCCCCGCGACGGAAAGTCAAGGACCATCAGCGTTTTCAGTTTTCAGCAGTTAGTACCCGCAGATCAAGTCCCGAACCTCGCAGATCTCACCTTCCCGCAGCAATTCCTCGCCGCACGGCCAGTTTCCGCAGGTTTATAGTTTCAGCCCGAAAAACGCAGATTTCAGCATCTGCGTTTTCAGAGCGTCGTCATCGCATCGTTGCCATCGACATCGTTACCGACATAGAGTCAGAATTCAGCAGATAGAAGATTTGCAAATTTCAGCCCATAACATTTTTGGACAGTAGTAGAAAGATTGCAAATTTCAGCCTTTAGGTCGACTTCGTCATCACCGTCGTCATCGTCGACATAGCCTAGACTTGCACCAGTCTCATGCATCACCATTGTACCAGATTGTGCAATCAAAGTAGACCACTCTCGCCGACGAGAGTAGGACCTTCGAAGGAGGGTTTTACAACGTCTCTAGTGTCGTATCTCTCTTCTCTCTCTATCTCTCAATCTCATACACTTGCACGCACAGTGTCCATTCACTTTGTTTGTGATCATAGCACTCTCTCATTAAGAACGGAAGGCTCTCCTCTTCCATAAGAACAAAAGGAACCTTGAGTACAGTTCGGAGCACTCATCTTTAGCAAAGTGCAAACATTCATTCCGTTGCACTTACATTGGTATCAGAGCTTTGGTAGTGTTCTCTATCACTCAAGGACATAACCACAAGAATTTTTTTTGCTTGTTGCGGTCGCACGAACCCAAGTTCGCTTGGGCGTGTCGATTCCTATCGTGTTTTTGAAGAGTAACAGGAATCCCAGGAAAGAAGGGCTTGTCCAGCCTCCCCTTGTGTCTCTTTTCACTCATTGAGAGTAGACCGTGCACTTAGCGGCCGGCCAGTCGACAAGAGGTGGGAAAAAGCAACCTTGGTGTGAGCGCAAGGCCGCCAAGGGGTGCGCCCGCAGAAAGGAGTAGAACTCGGGTGAAGAGAAGATCCTTCTCAAACGCAGTTTGCAAGCGAAAGAAAACCTCAAGAATCCAAGAACCCAAGACCACAAGAACCCAACAAGAACCCACAACTTCAGAATGGTCGTCAACGAAATGGATACTTCGCTTGGAGGTGATGAGCATGAGAGAGGCTAAGAAGAATTTTCCCCACCAGGAGGTTTTTCCGACCCTCCCCCTTCCCCATCTACGTCAAGGATTGCACTAACTCCTATGGAGGAGTTGAAGCAGATGTTTAAGGAAAGACAGTTAGAACGCGAAGAAAGAAAAGTAGAAAGAAAGGCCTACGAAGAACGAAGGGCAGCCATAGATCGTGACTACGAAGAAGGAATGGCAGCCATAGAGCGTCAGTATGACTTGGAAGAAAAAGAAAGTCAAGCCAAATTTGATCGCGAGAACAAAGCAAGACAAGCAAAATTTGATCGCGAGAACAAAACAAGAATGCAAGAGATGTTGCGACTCTTTTCTCAAGTGCAGGCACAGATGTAAGAGATTCGGGAAAAGGGGTCTCTCTCAGTCTCTTCTTCTCCAAAGCATGACACACAAGATTTGCATGATTGTGAGAAGCATGATGAATTGAATGACAATGATTTGCATGATGATTTGAATGACAATGATAAGCATGATGATTTGGATGATAATAATGAGCATAATGATTTGCATGATCAAGATGTGATTTCTCACAAGCATGATGATTTGCATGATCAAGATGTGATTTCTCACAAGCATGATGAGTTGCATGAAGATGATGTGATTGTTCACAAGGATGATGTGTTAGTGGATGCTTTTTCTAGCGAAGCTAACCTCATTGTAGATTCGATCAATCACGAAGAACCGATCTTGGCTCTCAAGCTTAGGTCCAAAGAACCCTCAATGCAAGTATTATGTGTTCGCATGATTGATACGCACGTATTGTTCGAGTGTTTCATTCGTGATCGTTTCCTGTATTTTAGTCAATGTCTTTATGTGATCCCTTTTATTAGGCATGACATATTGTACGTTGAGCACGTTTCACTCATGAATGAGCACGAATGTATGCGGATTGTTCATGAAAAGCTGAAAAGTATGTATGTAAGGAAGTCACATTCCATGTCTCTTCCTTGGCATGACACATTCGTAGAACGAGCACAGGAAAGTATGAGCACCAAGCATGGGCATTTCCGTTGTGAATTGCCACAATTGATTTCTCTAGATCAAAAGAGAAAGATTCGATCTCATTGTTTGCATGTGTTTGATGAACGGTTTGTCACTCCGTCTATTTGCTCATCTACATTGCATGCATAGTCTTTGAGAAAGACAAGATTTTTTTCAGTCACTTTACATGGAATAAGTTACATGGAATAGGTATGTTCATGTTTTTGTATTGGAAGTGGTTTCAGGAATTTTCAGCCATGGAGATTCTTGAAGAAGAAAGAAGCAGGACTCTAGACGAAGTTGAAGCATTGAAGGAGCCACAAAAGACTTTGTGTCGCTTTCGGCGCGGCCCAAAGAAGCAAGCGTTGCAGACCTTTATGAAGTTCAAGTACTGCACGACCCACACATCAGATTGGGCCGGCGAAGAGTCCCTTCCAGGATTCCGGATGCTATTGGAGATCTCCCTCGACGCCATACAGTTCGGTACTAGTACCTCACTTTGAAAAGGAGCGGATGTCACGTGACACATCCAACCCTAGCGTCCGTAGATAAGCTACATCATGATCAGGGTTCAGTTCAATCAAGTCAATCTAGATTTAGAAGTGATCTGGCACTTTTGTGAGTCTGTTCGCAGACCGTGCATGCCCAGTCACTTAGTGTAGATGCATATCCTCTGGTTGCACTTAGCATGATCATCAGTATTCCCTTCAGAATCCATCATGGGAATTTTCCACTGCATTTAGCCTATTATACCTATTTTTGGTATTTTTCACTTATTAATTTAAGTGACTTTCCAACAAAAGTAGGTAGGGTAATTTTGCTAAGAAAATATATAAGCAAACCAAAGTTAGTACTAAATGGCAGAAGAGACAGCAGGAGCTCCACGCTCAATAGGCAACTTCTCAGCAGACACATCCCCCCCCCCCCCGCCCCCTCCCCCTAGGAGACCTAGCGTTTTGCAGATCCAGCATCACCTAGCGTTTTCACCTTAGATCAGCCAGCGTTTTGCCTTTGCAGATCCCGGTAACAGCAGCACCTCAGATCAGCCCTACCATTTTGCATTTGCAGAGCCACAGCGACAGAAACACCAGATTTTCAGCCCTAGCGTTTTTGCATCTGCTACACACCTTAGCGTTTTGCAGATTCCCCGCTACGGAAAGTCAAGGACCATCAACATTTTCAGTTTTCAGCAGTTAGTACCCACAGATCAAGTCCCAAACCTCGCAGATCTCACCTTCCCGCAGCAGTTCCTCGCCGCACGGCCAGTTTCCGCAAGGTTTATAGTTTCAGCCCGGAAAACGCAGATTTCAGCATCTGCGTTTTCAGAGCGTTGTCGTCGCATCGTCGCCATCGACATCGTCACCGACATAGAGTCAGAATTCAGCAGATCGAAGATTTGCAGATTTCAGCCCATAGTGTTTTTGGACAGCAGTAGAAAGATTGCAGATTTCAGCCTTTAGGTCGACTTCGTCATCAGCGTCGTCATCATCGACATAGCCTAGACTTGCATCAGTCTCATGCATCACCATTGTACTAGATTGTGCAATCATAAGTAGACCACTCTCGCCGACGAGAGTGGGGCCTTCGGAGGAGGGTTTTACGTCTCTGGTGTCGTATCTCTCTTCTCTCTCTATCTCTCGGTCTCATACACTTGCACGCACAATGTCCATTCACTTTGTTTGTGATCATAGCACTCTCTCATTAAGAACAGAACCCCTTTCATAATAACAAAAGGAACCTTGAGCACAGTTCGGAGCACTCATCTTGAGCAAAGCGCAAACATTCATTCCGTTGCACCTTACACCAGAGCATTAGGTTGCGACAAGGGCTTTTTTCGCATAATGTAATGGAAACCACTTGGAGGGCTTAGTCGGTACAACGAATCTTGCAAGCAAAGGGCCCTACATCGACTTTCCTTTGCTTGTCTTCATGGAGGTGCATAGATTACTCAACCTAACGAATATCCGATAGAAGCTTCTAGGGGGGTCTGCTATTCTTTGTTTTATCTTTTTTGTTTACTTTGTGTTTTTTGTTTCTTTCCTTGCTCTGGTGTTTTTATGTATGTGTGTGCACTGTGTTGGGTGTGTGTGTGGACTCTAGATCTTGGTTTTTGCATGCTTTGGTTTCCTCGTGCTGCATTGCAAACTTTTGGGTGAGAGTGTATGTGGGTGCATGGGTGTGGGTGAAGTCTGTTATATAGCGTATTTTCTTATTTGATTTCATTGGTTGATATCTCCTTGTCAGCTCTAATGCAGTGCTTTGTTGCTCATCTTGTGACATCGTCCTACAATTTCTTGGTGATGTCAGTTGCTTCTTCTCCCTCATCTTCGTCACCGACTACTCTTGTTTATCCATTGTCTTGTGACATCCTCCTACGATTTCTTGGTGATGTCAGTTGCTTTTTCTCCCTCATCTTCATCACTGACTACTCTCTCCCTTTTGTTTATCCATTGTCTTTTGTTGTCAAATTACACTAGTTGGCAGGCCATGCCCGATGTTTGAGCTCTTGCCATTGTAGATGTTCCTTACCCTTTTTACCACTGGTGGCTTTTGGTGGTTCATGTTTTTAGTCTACAGTTGGGTGACTACTCTCTCCCTTTTCTTTATCCATTGTCTTTTGTTGTCAAATTACACTAGTGGGCAGGCCATGCCCTATGTTTGAGCTCTTGCCATTGCAGATGTTCCTTACCCTTTTTACCACTGGTGGCTTTTGGTGGTTCAGGTTTTTAGTCTACAGTTGGACGTTTTGAGGCTTTTCAAGTAATAGAAATCAGCCTTTGTGTGTGTGTGTGTGAATGTGTGTGTGTGTGTGTGTGTGTGTGTGTGTGTGTGTGAGAGAGAGAGAGAGAGAGAGAGAGAGAGAGAGAGAGAGAGAGAGAGAGAGAGAGAGAGAGAGATGAAATGAAATGAAACGTTATATTAACGTCTTCAAAAGGCCAAAGTGTGATTTAGTTTGTTCTGTTTGTTTGTTTTTCTTTTTCTTTTTCTTTTCTTTTCTTGGTTCCTTGCTTTTATAGTTTTATGAGTGCTTTATTCCCTCTTATAATTCGTGAGTTCAGACTATTCTGAACTTATGAAGGTATATATATGAGACCAGAATGTTACAATGTGGTGGATCTGATACAAAGTCAGAGTAACAAAAATAACAACATAACATAACAAAATAAAAATACTATGGAATTCTAAGCCGCTCGATGTGAACTAAGCAGCTGGCTCGGATAGCTGTCACAAGACTGAACAGACTTTTAACACTTCAATAACAACTGAACTGAAAGAGAGAGACGACACGCGGCACGGAGTTGCGGAATTCCATCCCAGAGAGTGTTGGCCCCAAACCTTGGCACGATGCCTAGGGAGCGTTTCGTTGTATGCTTGAAAACCTTCGAACGACGCAGGCCGATGCCTGGGGAGCGTTTGGTTGTATGCTTGTAAAATAATTATTGTTGTGACTCCCGGCCCGGACCTGGATGGTTATGCGGGAGGAGTATTAAGAAGTCTGAGCAGTGGTTACTCTCAACACCTCCAAACGACGCAGGCTACGGTCTGGGGGGGCGTTTGGTTGTAAAAGGCCTCTATATCTCCCGGCCCGGACTTTTTTAGGTTAGGCGGGAGGAGTGATGAGGGAGTCGTTGAATATCTCCCGGCCCGGACCTTGTTAGGTTATGCGGGAGGTGTGTTCATCGGCGGCTTTATGTTTCTATGTCTTGTAACATGCATATGTAAGCATTTGTGTTGCATTGTGATGTGCCAACCACTGAATATTCCTAATTGGATGAGATTGCCTAGGTATGTAATTTTAGTGCATCAAGACATCCATGGAAGATCAGTATGGTCTAAATGTGATGGCTAATTTTACTACGCCGGAATATCAAGAGTTCCGATCTGGAAAAAGGAGAAGATAACTCCTTGATCAAAACAGACGAAAGGAGAAGCTAACTCCTTGATCAAAAGAGCAGAAAGGAGAAGCTAACTCCTTAATAAAAAACTTTTCTTATTTTCCAACAATCTAAAAACGCGCGCTCGTTGCTGCTGTGAAATGCACTTTCGGCATTTGTTTCAATTCCTTGGAGCAGTGTTTGGCGCGCCCAACTGCAGCACCCTTTCGTCGTCCCCTTCTTACGCCACAGTAGTAGACACAGATGGAGGCTCCAACTTCGCCACAGAGGGACTCGCCAGAAGCCCCCTCGCCCGACCCCGCTGAGCCCACCATTCGACTTGCTCTCTCGCCTACAGAGCAAGCGAGCCTTGCCGCAGAGGTAGAGCGATTGCAGGCGACCTCGGTCATCTGCAAGATTCTCGGCACCCGACCTAGCAGAGGAGAGCTGCGAGACCTTCTCCAGGCCCGCCTTCTCGCAGAGGTGGGAAAGATTTTGGATGTCCAGATTCTCGGACGGGGTTACTATCAGATCGAGTTTGAGTCCTCCGAGATGGCGTCCAAGGTCATAGCTATGAGTCCACTAGCCATCCGAGCATCACGTGCCCACTTTCGACAGTGGCGACATGGTTTTGAACCAGCTTCGGATGTTCTAGTAGAGGAAGCAGACATCCCCATCTCAGTCTGCTTTCCGGGTTTACGGAGGGAGTACCTACCACTTCTTTCCAAGATCGGTTCCGCCATTGGGATTGTCCTGGAGACACCTCGTACGGCAGCATCAGTAGCTGCAAAGGCGGCTGGCATTCCCTCAGTTTGAGTTTTGGTCAGAGATACCCACACGCTCCTGAAGGTTATCCTTTTACCTCGGGTGAGTGGGGGTTGGTTTCTACAGAGTGTGGAGTATTGGGGCCTCCCGAACCAATGCTTCATTTGCCGACAGATGGGCCATCTAACGAAGGCCTGTCCACGGAGGAGGCCGCAACCTGTATTACAGCCTCAGCCCCAGCCTGCCAAGGCTTGCCCGCAGCCACAGCCAACGGCACAGTGTACAGATGCAGAGCCGCAGCAGACCATGAGGCAACCTGTTTCAAGGTCCATGTTTTGTTCCTTGCCGCTAGGGGGACAGAGGCCTTGGACTCCGCAGTTGGTTTCTCCTTCCCCCTCTGTGGTAGGGCCGAGACAGAGTGGTCCCTTGACTCAGTGGTGGGATGGTTGCATACACAGGTCTTAGAGTTCTCTCACCACATGGGAGAACTTGGAGTTACAGATATGCTGCAGACTTTGTGGCCATTGGCCAAGTTTGCGGTGACACCCCCAGACTCAGCAAGATGTAGGCACATTGTGGTGTACTTCTTTGTTGATACGCAGTGTTTGCCTTGCTATGTATACATTCATGAGGACTCCTGGACAGAGGAAGTTGCGTTACGCACGGCTCGCTCTGCTTGGGCTTGGGCTAGGCACTCACTGCAGTCACGCCTATCTAGAGGACGCTCGGATGCGGATTACTCCCTATCCAAGCCTGCCTCGAAGATAGCCCGTCTTGCTGCTGCGGCAGCATCTGTTCTCTCTCGCTCCCCATGAAGATCGTCTCATGGAACGTGCAGGGACTCGGTGGGCCCCAGTTTCAGCGACAACGGGGCCGCTTGCGTCAGGAGCTTCAGCGTTGCCTTGTGGGAGGAGATTGATCTCCTTATGCTTCAGGAGCACCATCTGTGTGTGAGCCGCATTCAGCGATGTGGTCAGATTTTACGTGGACGTTATGATACCTTTTGGTCAGCTGCTTTTGGACCTGGAGGCATCCAAGGTGGGGTATGTATGACTATTGCGGACTCATTGCAGCAGGCCATTGTGGACAGAGGGATTATTGTGCCAGGCAGGGCTCAGTGGATTACTATGCAGGTTCAAGGTGGCCTTGTGGGCTTCCTGAACATCTATGCACCCAATGTGGCGAGTGCTCGTGCAGAGTTTTGGTCACAGATTGTTGAGTCTTTGCCGCAGGCCGATCATTGGTGTATAGGAGGGGACTTCAACATGTTGGAGGACCCTTCTGACAGGATTGGTGGCTGCCATGCTACTGTGCATGGAGTCGAGTTGGCAGCTTGGGAGAGGTTTTGTATGACTTTGAGGGTCTCGGATACATGGCAGCACTCTGGTTTTGTGAGGCCCCCAGACAGTCTTGCCTTCTCTAGATCGGACCACAAAGTGGGAGGAGTGAATCTATCGCGGATAGATCGCTTCTACACTAGTGACCACTTCAATGACTTGGGGGGTTCAGTGGGCATCCTGGCAGGGACTTCCTTCTCGGACCATGCACCAGTGATCCTCACGGTGGCAGACATGCAGAGGATTGGGAGCACGATGCTTCGCATCCCAGAGAGGGTCTTGTTGGACTCAGCACTCAGAGAGAGGGTAGAGGCTCTCTGGACAAAGGGCATGGACAACCAAGTTTCACCTGCAGACAGAGTGGCCTCAGGCCTAGCTCAGCTTAGCCACTTTTTTCTTCAGGAGTCTTTGGCTCGCTGGGCTGCAGCGAGGGAGGCGGAGCAGCGTCTCAGACGAGGCATTGCTTCACTACAGAAGATGCAAGAGTAGCATCCAGACAGTCCATGGTTGGAGGAGCAGTTACAGCAGGCTCGACAGGAGCTTGCTAGCACAGAGGAGAGACGTCATGAGTTTGCCTTTCATCGACAGGCATCTCAGTGGACTCAGATGGGTGACAGAGTGACTGGTGCTTTTTTCGAGACAGTGGGACCTCGGCACTCGCATGCCAAGGTCATTCAATTGAGGAGGCCCAATGGGTCAGTTGCTTGTGAGCCCGAGGATATGCGTGCAGTTGCTACTGACTTTTATCGTGAGTTACTGTCGACTGAGCCTCAGTCAGAGCGGCAGGATGCATGCAGGGAGCAGGTTTGGGCACAGATGCCATGTCTTGTGACAGAGGAGATGCGCCAGAGGCTAGAGATGCCACTTCAGCTTGAGGAGCTGCACACAGCTCTTAGGGCCCTCCCTCATGGTAGCTGTCCAGGTGAGGATGGGTTGACTCCCAGCTTTTTCTTGGGGTACTGGGACCTGCTTGGCCCAGATCTTTGTAGTGCTTTTCAGTACATTTTGCACACAGGAGTGATGCCTGACAGCATGAGTGAGGGCCTGATCTACCTCATTCCCAAGGAGGGTGGCTCCTTGGATGAGATTCGACAGTGATGCCCCATCACCATCCTCAACTCAGCCTACAAAATTCTTGCCAAGGCTCTGAGTTTGAGGATTCAGCCACTTTTAGAGAGCCTTATACATGGGACTCAAACAGGGTTTGTGAAGGAACGCAGTATCCTTGACAACATCTTTACTTTCTGGGAGGCTTCTGCCCTAGCACGGCTCCGTGGTGAGGACCTTGTGATTCTTCTTCTCGATTTTGAGAAGGCATACGACTGAGTTGACTGGGACTTTCTAGAGGGCACTCTCCGCAGGATGGGCTTCTCAGATGCTTGGATCAAAGGGGTGTCAGCTTTGTACAGACAGGCTCACAGTCAGGTGCTTTTGGCAGGAGGGAGAGGTGAGCGCTTCATGCTCACACGCTCGGTCAGACAAGGTTGTCTTGCCCCCTTTCTCTTTCTGTTCTATGCGGAGGCGATGAGCAGATTTTTGGTGTCACAGCAGGTTGGTCTTCGGGGCTTAGCACTCCCTATTCGGGGAGAGGAGCTACTGGACGCTGAGTTTGCCGATGACTCAGCCTTGTACTTAGATGGCTAGGAGGCCAATCTTCACAGATGTGAGCAGGCTCTGGAGACCTTCTGTTGTGCATCGGGCGCACTGATCAACTGGAGAAAGACAGTGGCTTTCTCGGTTGGTAGTGCTCTTGTGCCAGATTGGATGCCAGGAGAGGGTTTTAGGTGGATTCCCCCAGGGACTGCAGTTCGGTACTTGGGTTGTCAGGTTGGTTTGGACTTGTCTCCCGAGAAGCAGATTGCTCCTCTTCTCCTGTCCATTAGGAGAAAGCTGTTACATTGGAGCTCAGCACGACTTTCGCTGGCTGATAGAGTAGTAGTTGCCAACCAGGTGCTGTTGGCGACTATGTGGTACATCACTTCCTGCTGGATCTTCTCGAGTTCTTGTATCAGCCAGGTAGAGAGGCTGATCAGGAACTTCCTTTGGTCAGGACGTGACACTCAGATGGCCCGAGCCAAGGTGGCTTGGACGGTCATCACGCTTCCTTGTTCTCAGGGAGGGCTTGCGATCATTGATCCAGCACAGCAAAGCAGAGCCCTTCTAGAGAAGTTCATAGTCAGAGGACTTCTTCCAAGTGAGGAGCCCTGGAAGGAGTTCTTGTTGCAAAGGCTTCGTGCCAGGGTGCCTCAGTCAGGAGGCCCTTGGCAACCTTCGACCAGATGGATCTTTACAGAGATGCGCCGAGTTGGTTTGAGCAAGAGACTGGTGGACCGCTTCGCTGTGAGTTTGCTTCGTTCTTGGAAGCTCTTACGGCGTGGCCTGGAGCAGCGACAACCGATGTGCACGGAGGAGCGCCTACGGCAGCCCCTCGTCTGGAACCCCATGGCTAGCACTCAGAGAGGCCACTTGGTTGGTAGTCGGCCTCATGTTTCCTGGGGTCCCATGGCAGCAGGTCCAGCGCGCTCTGTAGGTGACTGGCTAGAGTTCACAGGTTTGTCAGAGGAGGTGCAAGGTTTCCAACTGCAGGGCATGAGAGGGGTGCAGAGCATGTATCAAGACATCTCAGAGTCAGTTCCAACTGAGTGGCTCACACCTCTCGAGCCAGTAGCACCCCGGTGGATGGGAGCCTTCACACAACTGGAGGTTCTCATTTCAGTCAGGGCCTGCTCAGAGACTGTCCCAACCGTGTTCTTCGAGCTTCAGGGTGGGGGACGATTACAGCGAGTTGCAGTAGAGGCCCCGAAGCAGATTGCTGTTTTTAGAGGATCCGAGTTGTGGGCATCTGTGGGAGGACTTGCCTCATAGACCTTGACCCGGCAGCTCTTGAGACTTGACACTGGAGGCTGTGGGCTTGGGAGTGTTGTCCACTGGAACGAGTACAGTGGGATCCTGGTGAGTGGCTATGGAGGGACCCCTTCTCTTCTGCAGACCACCCAAGAGTCCCCTTCTTTCAGTACACTGTTCGGCTTGGACGTCATATACTTACAGCACACAGAGAGGCCCGCCCCGCTGCAGCACGTCATTGGCAGGAGGAGGGCCTCATAGTCGAGTTCTTGGAAGCCTTTTGGCAGAGGCTGTGGGACTCCAGATAGCCGAGGCGCGTCACCTTGTTTCAGTGGCTGGTTGTACACAGAGCTACAACAGTAGGGAGCTGGCTTGTGCATAGTGGTCTCTCGGCCGCATGTGCAGCCTGTGACCAGTTGGTGGAGAGTCAGCGTCATTGTCTTTGGGACTGTCCCTCGGCCCAGCAGGTGTGGCTATGAGTTCTTCGGCTGATGCCTACTCTCTGCACGGCTAGACAGTACACTTGGGGGGCAGCGGCTTGGTCCACTCTCACGGGCCCGGCACTTCAGTTTGAGATATCTTCCACCAGCAGGATGATAGTGATACAGGGGAGGCGTCCTACACCCCAGCCTGCTACAAAGCTTACTCCACAGGAGTGGTGCAGTGAGAGAGAGGAGTGTTGGGAGCTCATCAGTGGCCTGACACTATGGTTCATCTGGCGGGCCCGCTGATTCCGCATTTTTGAGGCCCGCTCTGTGCCGCCAGCAGAGACTGTTCGTGACTTTTGGCTAGAGCTGATCCATACTCTCAGAGGACAGCTTGAGGGACTACAGGGCAGCTCCGACCGCATGCGGGAGCGCCGCGAGGCTTTCCTTCGACTCTGGCGCCCTGGGCCTTTCTACACCATTGTCCAGGGTGTGCTCAGATGGCACTACCGACCACTTGTGTGGCTCTTCCCTCCTCCCATCCCTTGATTTAGCCTCATTGTATATATGTTGTTCTTTCATTGGGAGAGTCTCCCCATCATGTTTGTTGTAGCCCTCTCTTGCAGAGGTGGTTGTAGCCCTACGGGCAGCTTTCATTAACTAATAGAAGGATCTTTTTCTCGAAAAAAAAAAAAACTCCTTAATAAAAAGAGCAAACTGATTGTCCCTCGGAATGTCCCTCGGAATTTTTTGAACTAACTTGAGTTGTTTAACGGAGCTACCGACTGAGGGGCCTAAACCCTAAGAAGAACAAGCAACAGAAGAAGTGTCACAAAGTGATGACGTGGTTGTCCGAGAGCAGAAAACCCTAACCCTAATTTTTGCCAAAAACCTTCATTACAAAAATCCTAATTCTGGAACCCTAATTGCTGAAACCCTAATTCTAGAAACCCTAACCCTAAAACTATAGAAACCCTAACCCTAACCCTAACCCTAAAGGCAGCAGGCTGATTTTCGAAATTTGCGCTGGTTGATGACATGGCAAGCTGTACGGATTTCCGTGATTTACGCTGGCAGCTTTTTGGCTTTGCTTTTGGACCAGAAGCTTTTAAGTTTGAAGGCTTTTACTGTAAGCTGCTTTTTAGGCCAAGGGCCTTTAATTATGAGGTTAGGGCTCATTCTCTGGCATGCTTCCTAGAGAAGGTGCAGAGTCTGGAGTACCGGCTTGTACTTTGATGATGCAATATAAAGAAATAACGAAAGGGGCGCCAAGGTTTGGGGCCAATACTCTCTGGGGTGGAATTCCGCCACTCCGTGTCGCGTGTCGTCTCTCTCTTTCAGTTCAGTTGTTATTGAAGTGTTAAAAGTCTGTTCAGTCTGTTCTTTTCTATTGGCACGTGGTGCCCGCCTTGTGACAATAGCTAAATAGCTAAATCGCAGCAGATCCAACATCGGTCGCTGGCGGATCTCATCAATCTCCTCCATGGTCAGTAGTCTAACCGGGCGTCGTGCATGCCTCGCCAAAGTGACCCGAATCTTCTGATGCAACCTCCGTCGATGCTGTGTAGTCCTCCAAAGTCATGGGCGTCTAGATCTCCCCAGCTCAATCGCTCGGTCGATCAGTGTGCCTCTAGTGTGAGACAAATGTGAGCTCTGTTGTGGTAGTAATTCCACCGGCTGTCCAGTGTCTGTTCTAAAGAAATCTGTGATCCGAGAGAGAGAGAGAGAGAGAGAGAGAGAGAGAGAGAGAGAGAGAGAGAGAGTTTCCTCCTTTACCATCTCCCCCCCCCCCTTCACCCACTCGTGCTATTAGTCCCTTGCCGGATCCAATCCTACACACATGACATGACACAAGCCAAACTCACACCTAGACGGGCGTTGTGAGCGGACATCAGGCTCACCTCCCAACCATGAGCCAATACACCTCCCAGCCATAGAGCCAATACAGGCTCTCCCCTGAGCCTAGGAGCCTGCAGCCAAGCGGGCTAGCCTCTGCCACAAGGGCTGGTGTCCCATACACCGAGCCCACACCAATACGGGTGTGCGGGCAGAGCTGCCAAGGGCCAAGAGTCCAATGTGGTGATCACACAAGATGTCTCACAAATGAGGCTCAAGTCCTATTTATAGGACTTCATAACCAAAGGGCCATGTTCACACTGGCCAGACATAACTGCAAGCGCCCATCTTGATGTCTGGGGACATAACACTTCCCCCCATATTTTTAATTGTTGTCCTCAATAATATCCTCAGTCATAAAACCGGGGAAACGATTCCGTAACGATCTAACTGACTCCGAAGTGCGTGGGAGTCGGGACCATGCTTCCACTTGATCAAGTATTCGGGGTACGAAAACTTACGAGACTTGCGGACCCTTTGATCAAGAACTGATTTGCTTCAAGTGGAATATAACGAGTGGTGTCTTCTAAGTTCGGGACTTGCTCAGGAGGAATTACTAAGTCATCCTACCCAGCCGTTCTTTCAAACCACTCACATGGAACACGGGATGAACAACAATGTTTGAAGGCAGGTTCAACTTATAAGAAACCCCACTTATTCTCTGTGATCTGAAACGGACCACAATAACGAGAAGATAATTTCAAGCATTAGCCAGTTCGGATCGTTTCGGAATCCTTCGGTACCCTAAGATACACCCACATGCCCTCCTGGAGTTTGCGGGGTTGCCTATGTTGATTGGCATAAAAGTAGCATGATCCTGTGCCGTCTTTATGCTCTCTTTCGCGATCTGAAGCATTTCTTGCATATCGTGTAAGAAATCGGCTACTGATCGCATCTTGATCCCTTTGAATCCGGTGGCATTAGTGGTTTTGGCTCGTAACCGTACATAAGCATAAACGGGTTATAGCCAATAGCCGAGTGCTTTGTACTGTTATAACCAAACTCAATTTGTGGGAGATAACGTTTCCAATAAGATTGACGTCGAGAGACATACGCTCGTAGCCTGTCCTCCATAGTTTGGTTCGTGTTCGGTCAATCCATCAGTTTCAAGATGATCTGAGGACAACATGCACATACAGGTCTCCAATTTCTGAAAGACCGTTTACGAAAAATTGCATGTGAATTTTGGATCACAATCAGTGACAATTTCATTGGGCAAACCATACAGTTTGTATAAGTGTTCCACAAAGAGCTGAGCTAACTCGTGGCTCTTTACAGCGGAACGTGTAGGGATAAATTACGCTAATTTCGTGAGTCGATCAACGATGACCCAAATGGCATCGTGTCCACGGCTTGTTCGGGGTAATCCAACTACAAAATCCATAGAATTGTTGGTCCATTTGTTATCAGGGATTTGCAAAGGATGTAATAGCCCAACGCATTTCTGTCGTTCCGTTTTGTTGACCTGACATTGCGTGCATTCCCGCACATACTCAATCAAATCTTTCATGTGCAGCCAATAAAAATAATGGCCAACCAAGGCCAAAGTACAGTGTATGCCAGGGTGTCCTACACTAGGTGCGTCATGACACCCAAACAAAATTTTCTTGCGGATATCCTCATCAACAGGCACACACACTTTGCCTTGCTTGAAAAGTAATCCATTAGAAATGAAATATTTCTTCGGTACTTTTCTCTTCGTAGCCAACTCAGAGGCGTCCGGACTGCCTTAGCTTCCCGCGCTACGTGTTCCCTCTTGGTCTCGTTGCTGAATTACACTAAAGTGACGATCGTTTTGGCAACACCCTTTGAGAGAAAGATAGAAGTCAATCGAAATTTCAGCAAACGGAAGAGTATTGACCTCCAGAATTCTACTAAGGGCGTCTGTCGGTTACCATATTGGTAGCACCCTTACGATAGCGAATCTCGAAGTCGAACTCTTCCATGAGTTCGGCCCACCTTGGCCTTTTGACCGCGGAGGTCAGGCTGATCACAAAGATATTTCAAAGAATAGTGGTCCGTCCATACCATGAAGCGGACACCAAAGAGATAATGGCGCCAAACCTTCAAGGCATGAATAACCACCAACAATTCCTTCTCCTGTGTGAAATAACGCGTCTGTACGTCAGTGAGCTTGCGACTTTCAAATGCATCAGGCTTCCCATCCTGGTATAGGACAGCGCCGATAGCATAATCATTGGCATCCGTTTCCACCACAAAGGGGTTTATTTGGATCCACAATCTGCAACATCGTTGCAGTGGTAACAAGTCGCTTCAATGTTTGGAAGCATTGATCAAGCTCATCGGTCCATCGGACGAACGGACGGACTAACACAACTCTTTTTGCTTTTGACGCCCTTTAACAAACGAGTTTGGCAATACGAGCATAGTCTTTGATAGATTTTCGAAAAAAGCCAATAAAACCCAAAAAAGATTTTACTTGCCTAATCGTGCGAAGAATGGGCCAAACCAGCACAGCACGTATCGTCCCAGGGTCAATGCCATCAACCGAGATGACATGACCCAGATACAGCAAATCGGTGCGACGAAAAAAATAAATTTGGTTTTGCTTCACATACAACTTTTCTCGCCTCAAAACACGCAAGACGAGACGAAGGTGTTGCAGATGCTCCTCGAGTGTTTTGCTATAAATTAAGATGTTGTCAAGGAACACAACAACCCATTTTCCCAAATACGAACGAAAGAGATCATTCATCATTTGTTGGAAAGTGGCAGGAGCGTTGGTTAACCCAAGGGTAAAACCAAAAACTGGTAATGTCCATACAGTGTATGAAAGGCGGTTTTCGGAACATCACGTAGATGTATGCGTATCTGATGGTACCCAGAACGTAGATCGATCTTGGTGAAATAATGAGCACTCGAGAGTCGATCCATAAGGTCACCCATGCCAAGTAACGGATACTTATTCTTGATGGTGACCTTATTGAGACCCTTGTAATATTTGCAAAAGCGCATTCCTTCGTCCTTCTTTTTAGCGAGAAGAACCGGAGCACCCCACAGAGACTTACTAGGTTCAATAAAACCTTTGGCAAGATAGGCTTGAAGGTGCCTAGCTATCTCGTCTTCCTCTTTTAGGCTGAACCTAAAAGGTTGTCGAGAGACGGGATGGCTACCAAGAAAACGCTCTATCTTATGATTGAGATCAGGCCCACGAGACAGTGGAAGCCCATTTGGTAAATCAGGCGGAAAGACGTCCGCAAATTCAACCAAAACAGAATCCGAATAACGCTTAACAGTTACATCATGATCAGACAAAGACTCAAGAACTTCCAAAACAGTAACTTCACTTTTTGAAAAAAGAGAATGACATTGAGACGGGACATTAACAATAGAATCTTTAACCCAGCAAACTGCAAGTTGCACACTGGAATCATGAGACAAGGCATTGAATTAGCTGAAAGCAGATTTACATCATAATCGGCGGTCAGGGAAGAAGGAGATCCCTCGACCACGTGGTATACACCATCAAGTTCAAAGAAAATTGTATGCGGTGCATAATCGAAGACAGAGAAGCTGTCTTATCGTAAAATCATGGCTTGCCTAAATAACATCTACATGCTCAAGGCCCATGATGCAAAAGTCCAAGACTTCGTGGTAATGCTGGATTCGGAGATCGAGTCGTGAACCTCAATCCATTGATCGCTTTGACGTTCTGCATAACGGACCACATACGGATGGGTTGCGTTTGAAGTGTTCAACTTAAGTGCCTGTACCACACGAGAAGAAATAAAATTATGAGTAGAGTCGTTCTCCAATAAGACTGTCATTGCATGGCCATTGATCTCTCCTTTAACGCGGAGAAGATCATGCGGGCCATATACAACCTTATTAACGCGACAACCCGGGCAGCTACGTGCATTAACGTGAAAAATCTTTGAATCAGTAAAAGACAAAGTACCTGGATTATCGACGACGTTCACCAAAGTGGTCGTCGGTGCGGAGGTAAACGGCTTCCTCTTTTGCTTTGGACACGCTTGGGAGTCGATACAAGGGTTCTTCTTCTGATCCTCCATGCGAACTGCCTTTGATTTGCCGTCATGTTTCGGTTTCTTCTGCGAAGGGTCCGATGACTGACTCGCGGCTGCAGAAGCATTTGAACTCTTGTATTTTGACATGGAGGGACCACGGCAAGGAGTCTCCCCATTCTTCAGGCCACCTCTAGAAGCCGCAAAGGTATTGTCATAGTTCTTGGGGAACTTGTAGATCTCCTCTATCGAAGTGACGGGATTCCACAATACCTCATTCTGCTAAGCAGACGGTAATCCAAACAGATAGAGCATGTGCAATATAACCTGTGGAGTCTCCAAGGCTTTCGTCTTGTGCATGAAGTTCTTGAATTCTTGTGAGTAAGCGTCCAGGGTTTTCTTACCCATCTCCAACTTGAACAGCTTCTTGAAGCACTCGATCTTATCGAGTTGCACAAAGCGAGCACGAAAGACCGTCTAGAAGTCTGCCCAAGTCGTTGGCTTAGGTCGTAACCCAGCCCACCATGCATATACCTTGCCTTGGAGCATGATTTGTATCTGACTAATGCGCTGGGCATCAATGAAACGATACAAATCAAAGTAGGCTGTCCATTTCGCCAGCCACGAGTTGATGGCGGTCTCCTCACATTCCTTCTTTTCCCCTTTGAAGGGGTCGAGATGGAATTGAAGAGGCAAAGTGCTCATGGCCGCGGGCAAAACGGGACCTCTATGGCACGCAACTCCCCAAGTTGCCTCAGCATCTCTGCTAATTGTTGTTGCAGTATAGCGACGAGAGATGCGTCGGATGCGGAAGACGGGAAGAACAACCCTCGGGACGGAGCCCGTGGGATGCATGCTAGCGGCGCCATTCTCGTGCGAAGAAGCGTCGTGTGACGCCATGGTGCCAAGGTAAAGAGTATGCGGGAGTATGCAGTAGAGGGTGAGAAGAAGAGGAAGAGGGAGAGCTCGGTGCAGGAGAGAGAACACACGGTGACAAAAAAGTCACATCCTTGCTTGTCGGTGCATGAAACAAAAGGCTGGGGTGAAGCAGGCTGTGCCAAGAGAGAAGTGGGGTGGGCCTAGTGCTCACTACAAAACAACAATAAGAGGTGTGCATGCAGTTCCAAGCACCATCCTAAAACAACCATTGGCACATAGAGTGGCCTCTAAAACATAAAAATCAGAAAATTAGTATCCTCCGCACCGCTGCAAAACATACTCCAAAATATGGAAATTGCTCTCACCAATAAACAAGGAGGGGCTGCCATATCCTCAGAGTGGTAGCTCTCGAGGACACCCTCATGTAATAGTTGGTAATGGAGAGACCAAACTAAGACATACTCAGCATCCATGTGACTGTCGCTGGCAATCAACATTCCACACACGAGAATCCGTGAAAGAGATGCACCAAATTCTCACCACCGGCTGGCATGTGCCCCCCTTGCCCTCCTCTCTCGCTACTCTACGAGAGTTAGGAGAGCCTGTAAGTACGAGCCACCACGGCTCCATGAGCTCTAGTGGTTTTGTGCATGTCGCCATGTTGTGCCTACGAACAGGAAGGAGGCTCTTATACTAATGTTAGTCCCTTGCCGGATCCAATCTTGCACACATGACATGACACAAGCCGAACTCAACCTAGACACACACAGTGAGCGGACAACAGGCTCGCCTCCCAGCCATAGAGCCAATAGGGGCTCACCCCCGAGTCTGGGAGCCTGCAGCCAAGCGGGCTAGCCTCTGCCACAAGGGCCTGTGTCCCATACCACCGAGCCCACACCAGTACGGGTGTACGGCACTGCGGGCAGAGCTGCCAAGGGCCAAGAGTCCAAGTGTGGTGATCACACAAGGTGTCTCACAAATGAGGCTCAAGTCCCATTTATAGGACTTCATAACCAAAGGGCCATGTTCACACTGGCCGGACATAACTGCAAGCGCCCATCCTGATGTCTAGGGACGTAACACATGCTCCCGCATCACCACCCTCTACCACGACCGCACCTTACCACGTCTACACATGTCGACCCCTCATCCACTCCACCTCTTTTGTGTGTCCCTTTATGTCCTCCCGTTCTTAGATCCTTCATAGCTAGTGCTCCAACAGCTTGGCAATTTTCTCGAGCTAAGCACAGTGGACATGGCATAGCACCGTCCTTTACTAGTACTGTGGTACATTTTACGGCTTGCATAGATGGTGCGCTCTCAACTCTATAGCAGACAAAGTCCCATGCTCTCCTCCCTACCTTTTACAAGCACAAAGACTTGGACAGAGGTTTTTGTTATGGACGTTGTTCTTCACCATACCTTGCATGTTGTCAGACTACATTCCATCATGCATTACTACTGACAGCCTTACACAGAGATGGGCCATACAGTGGCTACATACAAAGGACAACTACTGCTTACCGCTAGTCCTGTGTGTGGACCATACTACCTCAATCTCTCGCTGTCACCAAGAAGTGTACTTTTCTTGTTGCCTTCCATAAATAAGTATTAGATATTTTTATTTATTTCTATTTTTACTTGTTTTGCCCGGAACCCATGAAAAGGTGCAAGTGGACATTGCACGGCAAGTGTGAGACAGTTCGGCCGAACAGGTTTCTCGCCTCGGGAGTCTAGGTCGGTCAGTCTGGGATTGGTTGGGCCAATTAGCATTGAATTCTGATGAGTATGGAAGCCTGTGTGCGCCAAATGAAGTCTGGGCCTCTCGGAAAGTCACTTATAACTTTATAAGTCGGTGGGAACTAGAGGATTAACTCAGGGCCAAACTGGACACCTACTGACAGCCTTACACAGAGATGGGCCATACAGTGGCTACATACAAAGGACAACTACTGCTTACCGCTAGTCCTGTGTGTGGACCATACTACCTCAATCTCTCGCTGTCACCAAGAAGTGTACTTTTCTTGTTGCCTTCCATAAATAAGTATTAGATATTTTTATTTATTTCTATTTTTACTTGTTTTGCCCGGAACCCATGAAAAGGTGCAAGTGGACATTGCATGGCAAGTGTGAGACAGTTCGGCCGAACAGGTTTCTCGCCTCGGGAGTCTAGGTCGGTCAGTCTGGGATTGGTTGGGCCAATTAGCATTGAATTCTGATGAGTATGGAAGCCTGTGTGCGCCAAATGAAGTCTGGGCCTCTCGGAAAGTCACTTATAACTTTATAAGTCGGTGGGAACTAGAGGATTAACCCAAAGGGCCAAACTGGACACTTGGCAGGAGGAGAGCTGCCTGTAGGACACCTCAACAAGAGGAGGCACCCAAGAGAGTGACCTACAGTGTGTGTGTGAGTAGTGGGTGCAGGTCTACAGCTTTAATGAAAAGCTTGCCTTCTCCTCTGTCTCATGTAGCCTGATGATTTTCTCTCGTGCATCTCTCTCTCCCCTTTGGCACATATGGTAATGCCCCACTAGTTAGGCTACTCAGATGAACATGTAGAGTTCTGGGGGTTTATGCGCGTTTGCCAAGGCAAGAGCCTTCTGAACAGGAACGGGATTAGCCAATTGCTAATCCCTCACACGTACGCACAGTCCCATCTCGAAAGATTGCGAGTTTGGAGAGTTTTCTCACGTGAAAACTCGTCCAATTCACAGGGAAATTGTCCCATTGTGTGCGGTAGCCCTTGGGACACGCGTAGGCATGTTTGCTCCGCTAAAAGCGATGCGAAACAGGGAATTACAGCCCGCTGTGTTTTTATGTAGGTTCAGGGTTTCGCACCTAAACTGCAAGGGAAGCTTCGTCTGCACATTCAAAGCTATGTGGTGTTGGGTTAAAGGCCTAAATAACCCCTTTTTGTACATTTTTATACTTTGTCCAGGTTCATATTGAACCGAACCTGGACACATTTTTTAAAGGTCACTTATAATAAAAGTGGGAAAGCCCAAAACTCACTTATTGAGTTTTCCCCAAAAACGTGAGCTCTCTCTCTCTCCCTCTTCTTCTGCTAGCGCTTCCTCTCCTGCTGCTCTTCGCCTCCCCTCTCTGCACACACACTGCACTTCCTCGCGTGCTCTTTCACTTGCACACACCGCCGCGCGCTCATCAACTGGTATCAGAGCCCGATTAGGGTTTGCCCCCAAACCTGCAAACGCTGAATTTCAGCCAAGAAGGTCAACTTTATCGCGAGATTTTGCAATTTCGTCGCCAAAGGACTCGTCCCCGGACACCAGAGAGCTCCCGGCAACCCAAATTGACCTAAAACAAGGTGAAATTAGGTCAAAAAAAGGAAATTACAGGTTATGACAACCGAAAATACAGGTTTTGCAAATGATGTATTAAGGTGTGGGAATACTTTTGCTAAGTCCCCGCTACCCGAAAACCTTGAAATTGCCGAAAAACAAGCCCTAAAACAGGTGCTTTAAGCAAATTTCAGATTTACGCAGGTTTTTGCAAGTGTTTTTATGGTGCGATTACATTGGGGAAAGTGCTAATTGATGCAATCTACGCACATTTGACAAATTTTGTCGATGTATGACCATTTGTGGCTCAATTTCATGCAATTTTGATGCTACAAATTGCGGCTTTTGTACTTACATGCTTCTAAAGGCTGTGTATTAGCCTTATGTATGTCTTCTGAGGCTAAAAAAAACTAAATTTCTTGTTTTCGCGCACAAATTTGCTCACTGAAATTTCCTGCGCATAAATTTCAGAAACTTAATTTTGTGCCCAAATCGTCCTATTTTGCCCCAAATTGCTCCTACGACCATTTGGAGCTGTAGTGCACATCTCTGTGAGGCTATACTCCGATTTTTGCGCATTTTTCCCAAAAATTCAGCGTATTATCCCTTTCATTTCGTGCAACTATGGCCTCATCTTCTTTGGATGTGAAGAACCTCTTCGAGATTAAGAGGTTTGATGGTACAGGTTTTGATCTTTGGAAAGACAGTATTCAAGGAATCCTATTTCTTAAGGATTGCGAAGGGGCACTTGAACAGGTGAAGCCACAGAATATGACAGATGAAGCATGGGTTAGCATGAATAGGAAGGCCGTTACATACATTAAAATGGCCATGACAGATGAGACCGTCATTGATGTGAAAGGTCTCACGACTGCTTTTGATGTGTGGGAGAAGTTAAAGGGAATGTATGAAAATACAACGCCTGTCAACCAGGTGCACTTGATGCGAAAACTTGTTGGCATGCAACTAGATGAGTCCAAGAGCGCGGCAGAGCACTTGTCATTGTTCGCAGGTACTCTGTCGCACTTACAGGATTCTGGCTTGTCCCCATTTGATGATAAGCTGAAAGCTATCTTCTTGCTTATGACCTTACCTGAGTCATGGGAAACTTTGGTGGTTTCGTTGTCCAATAACCCCAATTTGACCTTTGATGGTGTTAGGGGTTCTATCTTGAATGAAGAAATCAGGAGGAAAGCAAGTGGAGAGGGAGGCAGCTCTGCCAACATGGTTAGAGACAGGACAGAAAAGAAGAATGCTTATGCTCAAAGGAGTAAGAGTAAGAGTAAAGAAAGGGGAAATGCAAGCAAAGGCAAGGGTGATGTGACTTGCTATCAATGTGGCAGGAAAGGTCACAAGAAACCCGATTGCAGGTACTATAAAGCTGAGTTAGAAAGGAAAAAGAATGGTGGAGACAAAAAGAAAGAGAAGAAGGAAGTCAAGGCAGATGCACAGGATAGCTCAAAGGACAAAGAGAAGGCCAATGTGGCTTCTAGTGTCGTGATTGAGGAGCTATCAGATGTAGAGGACATCTTGTGTGCCACTTTGTCAGATGATGATGCTTATGACTTTGATGCCTCTCTAAATGTTCATTCACAGGACATGCAGATCACCAAGAGTGATCTTATTGATGCTTTGTTGACTGTCAAGGCAGATGCACAGGATAGCTCAAAGGACAAAGAGAAGGCCAATGTGGCTTCTAGTGTCGTGATTGAGGAGCTATCAGATGTAGAGGACATCTTGTGTGCCACTTTGTCAGATGATGATGCTTATGACTTTAATGCCTCTCTAAATGTTCATTCACAGGACATGCAGATCACCAAGAGTGATCTTATTGATGCTTTGTTGACTGTCAATGATGCATTGTCCCAGACTTGGATTGTTGATTCCGGTGCTTCATTTCATGTGACTCCTATCAAGGAGTGTTTCTCTATTGTTGATGCGGGCAAGCGTGGCCATGTATACCTTGGAAACAATCATGCATGCTCCATTGAGGATATTGGCACCGTGCATCTCTCCATAGATGGCACAAATGAGCTTGTTTTGCATGATGTTCGATATGTGCCGGGAATCAAGAAGAGTCTGCTTTCTGTTGGTCAGATGGATATGCATGGTTACAGCATCTTGTTTGAGAGAGGGTCATGGAAAATGACTAAAGGCTCAAGGCTGATTGTAAAGGGCACAAAGAAAGGGACACTTTACTGCATGCATGAAAAGGCCGTGTTGGGCAAGTTTATTGCATTGGCTGAAATTAACTCTCACATGGAGTTGTGGCACAAGAGGCTTGGCCATATGAGCCAAAAGGGCCTTTCTAAGCTTTGTACTTTGAACAAGCTTGATGCTAAAGGCACAAAGCTTGATTTTTGTAATGAATGTCAATATGGCAAGCAAGTAAAGCGTTCTTATTACTCTGGTGTCTCTCGTAAATCTTGTGTGCTTGATCTTGTACATTCTGATGTATGTAGCATGCCTACTAAGTCTATGGGTGGTGCATGTTATTTTGTCTCCTTTGTTGATGATCATTCTAGGAAAATTTGGGTTTATTTGCTTAAGTCTAAGGATGAAGCCTTTGCTGCGTTTAAGAGATTTCATGCATTTGTGACCACCCAAACTGGTAGAAAGCTAAAATGCTTGCGTACAGACAATGGGGGGGAGTACACAAGTGCTGAATTTAACAAGTTTTGTGAAAATTTGGGCATTAAGAAGGAGCTTACTGTGCCATACAGCCCCTCTTCTAATGGTGTGGCTGAAAGATTCAATAGGACACTTTGTGAGAGGGTGAGATGCATGCTGTCCACAGCTAATCTCTCTCATGGATTTTGGGGAGAAGCTTTGAAAACTGCAGTGCATATATGCAATCGATCCCCTCACATGTCTTTGAAAGGTGACATCCCTGAAGAGGTTTGATCTGGCAAGCCTACTTCATATGATCACTAACGCATTTTTGGTTGCGAAGCTTTTGTGCATGTTAGACCTGAGTTGAGGAGCAAACTAGATGCGAAGTCTATTAAAGGCCTCTTCATGGGATATGGTGAAGAAGGCGAAATGGGTTACAGGATTTGGTTACCTCAGCTCAAAAGGGTTGTACGCAGCCGGGATGTTGTTTTTAATGAGGCAAGGCTGCTTCAAAACAATTGTGCCTCAAAGCATGACCATAAAAGGGTGAAATTTCAGCATGAACAGCCACCTGTTAGGCCTATTTTTGACCCTCAAGATGCACCACAAATGGCTGAAAATGTAGATGATCCAGTGGTGTTTGAGCCAGATGATGTTGGACAGCAAATTGAGGCTCAACAAATTGAGGCTCTTGAAGGGCATTTGCAGCCAAGAAATAATGCTGAAAATGGTGCTGAAAATGATGTACAACAGCCCATTGTTGATGATTTTGTAGTGCCACCTGATGTAAACCCATTGCCGGATAATGTGGATCGTTGGGTGAGACGGTCTACTCGTCAAAGACGGCCTGTGAGTCGATATGACCCCTCTTTGCATTACATTATGTTGACAGATGAGGGAGAGCCTCTTACGTATAAAGAGGCAAGGACATGTGAGCACAGCGACAAGTGGGAGCTTGCTATGCAGGAAGAGATTAAAGCTTTGCATGCTAATCATACTTGGGATTTGGTTGAATTGCCCAAAGGAAGGAAGGCTATTCCTAACAAATGGGTGTATAAAATCAAAACTGTTGATGCAAAACCCAAGTATAAGGCAAGGAAGTGTTCTCTATTGTTTGCCATTGTGGTTGCTCTTGATTTGGAAATGGACCAAATGGATGTACATACCGCTTTCTTGCATGGTGATGTGGAAGAAGAGCTTTACATGAAGCAACCCGAGGGTTTTGTCATCCCTGGCAAGGAACATTTGGTATGTATGCTCAATAGAAGCTTGTATGGGCTGAAACAATCATGTAGACAGTGGTACAAGAAGTTTGATCGCTTCATGCTTAAACATGGTTACAAAAGAAGCCATGCAGACCATTGTTTGTATACCAAACGTGATGAGGATGGCAACCCGATCATTCTTGTGCTCTATGTAGACGATATGTTGATAGCTGCAAAGAAAAGCACCATTGTAGATGCTCTTAAAGGGCAGCTGAAATCTGCGTTCTCAATGAAAGACCTTGGGGCAGCTGAACATATACTTGGAGTGCGTGTTACACAGCAAAGAGACAAGCGCCTATTGTATTTGTCGCAAGAAAAGTACATTGAAAAGGTGCCGGACAGATTTAACATGGCTGAAGCAAAGCCTCTTGGTGTGCCATTACAGCCATATGTTAAAATCTCCAAGGATGATTGTCCCAAGTCAAAGGAAGAAGCCAATGACATGCAAAGTGTGCCTTATGCTTCAGCTTGTGGTTCACTTATGTATGCTATGGTTGCTACTAGGCCTGACATAGCCCATGCAGTGGGAGTTGTTAGCCGGTTTATGGCTAATCCAGGCAGGTTGCATTGGGATGCAGTGAAGTCCATTATGAGGTACTTGAAAGGGACTAAAAACAAATGCATCTCCTATGGTAAAGGACCAGTGGAGTTGAAGGGATTTTGTGACTCTGACATGGCTGGTGATGTGGATACACGGAAATCCACAAGTGACTTATGTATTTACTCTTGCGGGAGGTGTTGTTTCATGGTGTTCTAGATTGCAAAAGATTGTTGCATTGTCTACTACAGAGGCTGAATATATTTCAGCCACTGAAGCTTCCAAAGAAGCTATTTGGTTAGCACGCCTATGCAGTGAGTTTGGTTTGCCTGCCAAGGCACCTATGCTTGGTTGTGATAGCCAGAGTGCTATATGTGTGGCAAAGAACGCCATGTTTCATGCACGCACAAAGCATATTGATGTGCGGTATCACTTCATACGAGAAGTGCTTGAGGATGGCCTTATTACATTGGTTAAGGTCCATACATCACAAAATCCAACCGATGCTCCCACTAAGTGCTTACCCAAAGCACAACATCATCTATGCATAGAGATGGTGGGAGTCACGTAGCTTAAAGGCGCCATTTATGCCTTTAAGTGGGAGGTTGTTGGGTTAAAGGCCTAAATAACCCCTTTTTGTACATTTTTATACTTTCACATTTTTTAAAGGTCACTTATAATAAAAGTGGAAAAACCCAAAACTCACTTATTGAGTTTTCCCCAAAAACATGAGCTCTCTCTCTCTCCCTCTTCTTCTGCTAGCGCTTCCTCTCCTACTGCTCTTCGTCTCCCTTCTCTGCACACACATTGCACTTCCTCGCGTGCTCTTTCACTTGCACACACCGCTGCGCACTCATCATGTGGATGCGGAAGAATTTCATATTATGCCACTTGAGGGCTGTCATGTCTTACTAGGTATCCCATGGTGTTACAGGTTGCATGCTATGGTGGATACTTACAACAAAAAGATTACCCTTGTACATAGAGGAAAGACTCATGTCCTTGATGTAAAGCTTAAAGGCAAGTCTGTTTCAGTTGTTTCTGCTTCTGTTATTTCATTTGTAATAAAGAATCATCTTTATGTGCACTTGATCTTTGCAAAAGAAGTACCTGAAGTTGTATCTAATTTGTCTACCTTAGATAAAGACAAGTCAACTTTTTTGAGTGGTTTCGGTGTTTGTTTTTCGGACTCGTTGCCAGGGGAGTTACCTCCTGAGAGACCTAAGGATCATACCATAGATCTTGTGCCCGGTTCTAGTCCACTGAATAGACCACCATACAGGGTTAGTGCAGCCCAGCAGAAAGAGATTATGAGTCAGGTCAACAAGCTTTTAGAGAAGGGGCTGATTCAGCCCAGTTCATCCCCTTTTTGTTCTCCTATACTCCTAGTGCCGAAGAAGGATGGTTCATGGCGCATGTGCATTGACTATCGCGCCTTGAATAAGAATACCATCACAAACAGGTTCCCCATACCAAGGATAGATGACATTATTGATCGGCTTGAGGGAGCGTCATTATTTAGAAGGATAGACCTAAAGAGTGGCTACCATCAGATACGCATTAGGCTAGAAGATGTCCATAAGATTGCATTCAGGACAACATTTGGTCTCTATGAGTTTCTTGTCATGCCGTTTGGTCTCACAAATGCTCCTGCCACATTTAATAGAATGATGGACAGAATTTTTAGACCACATAGAACCTTCGTGGGTACCTTCTTTGATGACATGATTGTCTACTCCAAGTCTAAAGAGGAGCATAGGGATCACTTGACCGCAATTTTCAATGAGTTACGTAAGAACAGGCTACTCATTAATGCTAAGAAAAGTGAGTTCTTTTTGAAAGAGATTCGCTTCCATGGGCACATTGTTTCGAAGGATGGGGTACGCATGGATCCCGCCAAAGTGGAAGCAATTAGGTCATGGCTAGACTTGAAGTCCGTACATGACATTCGAAGCTTTCTAGGCCTATGTTCCTACTACAAGAGGTTCATCCAAAATTTTGTTGAGATTGCTTCTCCACTCCATGCACTGCAAGGAAAAGGAGTTACTTGAAACTTTCAAGTGGACAGCCAAGGAAATTTTAGCTTTCAAACACTTAAAAGAGAAGCTGACTTCAGATCCGGTAACCATTTTGCCAGATCTTTTGAAACCTTTTGTGGTTCAGTGTGATGCGTGTGGCCATAGTCTTGGTGCAGTTCTAATGCAGAATGGCCGACTAGTCGCATATGGGAGAAAAAATCTTTTGAAGACCGAAAGGAACTTGCAAGTCTATGAGAGAGAATTGCTGGCAGTAATTCACGCTCTCACTAGTTGGAAACACTATTTGTTGGGGGCTGATTTTGTTGTCCAAACAGATCATCAAACCTTGCGTTATTTTCTCACACAAATGAAGTTGTCTTAGAAGCACATGCGATGGGCAAACATCTTGTCAATGTTCCATTTTCAGATTGTGCATGTGCAAGGGAAAAAGAACATGGTGGCTGATGCGTTGTCACGAAAGCCCCAAATTTCAGCAGTGTCAATTCCATACCATTATGAACTAAACGAAATGAAGACACAATATGCTGAAGATTTGGATTTTGCAAGGATCTATAACCAGCTTGTTGATGGGCAACATCATGAGCACTATATGCTTAAGAATGACTTTCTCATGATGCATGGAAAGTTATGCGTTACTAGACAAATATGGCCAAAGATTTTGATGGAAAGTCATGCTCCACCTTATGCTGGGCATCGCGGAATTGATGCGACAGTGAAAGGGGTTGAGGCATTCTTCTATTGGCCAGCTTTGCATCAAGATGTTGACACATTTGTAAGATCATGCTTCGTATGCCAAAAAGTCAAATTTGACAGACAAAAGCAACCGGGATTGTTGCAGCCATTGCCGATCCCTAATAGGCCATGGGAAAGCATAGCGATGGACTTTATCTTTGATCTTCCAAGGACGCAAACAGGCAATGATGGGATTTGGACTATCATTTGTAGGTTCAGTAAGCAGGCCCATTTCATTCATGTGAGGAAGAAGATAAAGCCAGAACACATGGTCAAGATATTCATGAGCAATATCTTTAAGTATCACGGGATGCCTCAGTCAATTGTCAGTGACAGGGATCCACGTATGACGAGTCTTTTCTGGAAGGCATTGTTTGAGAACATGGGCATTGCGCTAAAGTTCTCTTCTTCGTTTCATCCGCAAACTGATGGACAATCAGAAGAGGCATTGTTTGACAACATGGGCACTACGCTAAAGTTCTCTTCTTCGTTTCATCCGCAAACTGATGGACAGTCAGAAGAGGCAAATTCTATTGTCCTGGATCTGCTCAAATGTTATGTGTCAGAGCACAAGGCAACTTGGGAACACCATCTCCCATTGGTTGAATATGCTTACAATAAAACTGTGCATACATCAACAGGTAAGGTGTCACAAGACGAGCACCACGTGCCAATAGAAAAGAACAGACTGAACACACTTTTAACACTTCAATAACAATTGAATTGAAAGAGAGAGACGACACGCGACACGGAGTCGCGGAATTCCACCCCAGAGAGTATTGGCCCCAAACCTTGGCGCCCCTTTTGGTATTTCTTTGTATTGCATCAACACAGTACAAGCCGGTACTCGAGACTCTGCACCTTCTCCAGGAAGCATGCCAGAGAATGAGCCCTAACCTCATATTTAAAGGCCCTTGGCCTAAAAAGCAGCTTACAGTAAAAAGCCTTCAAACTTAAAAGCTTCTGGTCCAAAAGCAAAGCCAAAAAGCTGTCAGCGTAAATCACGAAAATCCGTACAGCCTGCCACATCATCAACCAATGCAAAACGCGGAAATCCGTACAGCCTGCCACGTCATCGTGCGAGCGCAATTTTCGAAAATCTGTCACATTGCCCTTAGGGTTAGGGTTAGGGTTTCTGTAATTTTTAGGGTTAGGGTTTCCAGTATTAGGGTTTGCAAGTTTTAGGGTTAGGGTTTGCAGGTTGTAGGTTTAGGGTTTCCACAATTAGGGTTTCAACAGTTAGGGTTTCTGGCAAAAATTAGGGTTTCCATTCATTAGGCTTTGACACGTCAGCAGTTTGTTACATAAGGCGAGTCGACTCATCCTTGCCTGAAGCCATAGGTGCCGCGGAAAAAAAAATTGGCATCGGGTTTTCCGTAGAAGAGAAATCGGCCGTGCTCTGATACCACTGTAATAGACTTGGACACTCTAAGTCAAGAATCTACCACGACAGCACCAAATAACCACTTCAGAACAGTTCACAGTTCACAATTTATTCGACACTGACCCGGTGGAGTTTCGTGCCTAGAGATATTGACCCCAAAGACTGGCGCCCCTTTCGGTATTTCTTTTTGTATTAATCTGAGTTCAAAGTACAAGAGTGCGGGCAGGCGCTCACACTCAAACTCTGCGTCCGGATGTTCTGAGTTGTGAGTGGCCTACCCACTTATTTAAAGAGTACAAGGGTTGCCAAAAGCAGAGCCCCAAAAGCTGAAAATCAAAAGCTTAAGTAAAAGCTTTGAAAAATAAAGCAAAAGTTCTTTCTCTCTCTTTCTTTTAATAAAGCAAAGAGGCTTTTCTTCTCTCTCTCTCTCTCTCTCTCTCTCTCTCTCTCTCTCTCTCGCTTAGTAAATTAAAGCAAAGAGGTTCTCTCTCCCCCAATTGCGTAGAAAAAGCATTGCTCAAAAGCTGCCAACGCAATCCACGTCGCAAATCACGGAGATCCATACAGCTGCCACGCGTCAATTGCCACGTCAGCAAAATTCAGGATTAGGGTTAGGGTTACGGTAGAATTAGGGTTTCAGATCTTTAGGGTTAGGGTTTCAACAGAGCGGACAGCCACGTCATCACTTTGTGACATAAGGGCAAAACTCACATCCTTGATGTAAAGCTTAGAGGGGAGTCTCTCCCTGTTGTATCTGCTTCGGCTATCACTTCTGTAATTAAGAATCATCTTTCTGCATGCTTGATTTTTGCACGTGATGTTTCAGATAATTGTCAGTCAAATTTATTTGTGCTAGATAAAAAAAGGTCAACATTTCTGCGAGAGTTTAATGACTGTTTTCCTGACTCATTACTGTCTCGCTTTCCACCAGAGAGGCCAAAGGATCATGCGATAGATTTGGTGCCAGGTTGTAACCCACCAAATAGGTCTCCCTATAGGGTTAGTGCGGCTCAGCAAAAAGAGATTATGGGCCAAGTAGAGGAGCTGCTAGAGAAAGGGCTGATTCAACCTAGTTCTTCACCCTTTTGCTCCCCAGTGCTTCTAGTGCAGAAGATGGCTCTTGGCGCATGTGTGTTGACTACCGTGCGTAGAATAAGAATACCATCAAGGATAGGTTTCCTATCCCAAGGATTGATGTTATTCTTGACCGACTAGAGGGTGCTGCAATTTTGAACAGGATAAACCTTAAGAGTGGGTACCATCAGATTTGTATCAGGCCAGAGGATGTGCACAAGACTGCATTTAGGACAACATTTGGTCTGTATGAGTTTCTAGTGATGTCGTTCGGTCTTACAAACGCTCCTACTATGTTCAATAGAATGATGGATTGGATTTTCTGCCCACATCAAAAGTACATTCTTGACGATGAGGGAGGTATGTCACGAGGCTGTGGCAACCACTAACCTAGTTGTTGGTTTCTTTTTCTTGATTTTTATTTAATTTTTGGGACCCTCTTTTTGAAGTCACAAATAGCCAGACATTGTGTGGCCAATGTGAAACGGTCGACGGCCGAGAGTTTCACCCGGAGTCGGGAAGGGCAGGTCGCCACGAGATGATCGGGCTAGTCGGCATTGGAATCCGAGCAGTAAAAGGGTGTCTAGGCTCAATTCAAAGTCATTTAGGCCCCTCGCGACACTTGTAAGTTGGTGGGTACTAGGAAATTAACTCAAAAGATGCATAAGGAACACATGGTGGCTCCAGATGCACTTGCCAAGTCTGCAAGCAGAAAGGGTGCCCATTTTGAGAGAGGGGGCTGATTTTTGGCCATGTACAGTTATGGGGTTTTATGCGCATTTGCCAAGGCAAGAGCCTTTTGTATGGGAATGGGATTAGCTAATCCCCCACAGGTATGCACAGTTCCATTGCGAAGGATTGCGAAAACGGAGAGTTTTCTCACGTGAAACCTGGTCCATTTCAAAGGAAAACTATTCCATTGCGTGCGGGAGCACCTGAGACACACGTAGACGTGTTCGCTTTGACCAAAACGATCCAAAACAGAAAATTACACCCTGCTGTGTTTTTCTGCAGGTTTAGAGTTTTGCACCTAACTGCAAGACATCACCAGGGGAGCCTCAGGAAAGCCTCAGGACGCTTAAACAGGGCCTTTAAGCACCTCTTAGTGTCAAAAGAGGGAATTACAGCACGCTGAAATTGACCTACAGGGAATGGCCCTTTTCAGATTGCCATTCCCCGTTCTAAAACCTCGTTCCGTGTTTCAGACGTGAGTGTCTGAAGAAAGCTTCCCAACCGCAAGGGAAAGTGTCTTGATGTGTACTTTTCACCTACACAAGTTTTTGCGCCGCCATGCTGGCGAAATTGGGTCAAAAACGTGCGATTACAGCCATGGACAGGTTTGGACAGCTTGGTGAGAGTTGTGAAAGTGTTCGGATCGTGCCTAAATTCCCTATAAAAGAAGCAGTAGAGCCAGTGTTTTACATCAGATGAGCTAACACTTGAACCAATTCCAGCAATTTTGCACATCAGCACCCAACGTTTTGCAAATTAGCCCTTCGGTGTTTTGGCTCTCTCAAGCGCATCCTCGCCGATGGATCAGCAAATCAGCCCAGACATTTCAAGTTTCAGCCCGTTTCCTCGCATGAGATGTCCTCAATCTGCTAACGCTAGCCTCCCTGCAACAACCCTGTACTTCCACACCCCATTGAGCCTCTTTTCGGCCATTCGCTTGCCACATCGAGTGCTCCCATTGCTACCCACCTTTAGCTCCATCATCATCTGCGTTTTCAGCCCTGCTCTATGCGACAGATCGGCTGCATTTTGGCAGCCAGCTTTCAGCCCTTGTTTCCTCTCACACTAGGAGCGCAAATCAGCCCCAGATCTACCCCTTGGCGGCCATCAACAACCCCTCACCGAGATGGATCCAAAGGTGCATCAAATCAACCCACGGAGGTGCTTCATCTTGAAGAGTTACGGCGGCGACATTTCCCATTTGAGTTAATAGAGTCTGCATTGAGGTATTGCATATGTGTACATTCCAATTTCCATTTACACAATCAAAAGCAAATACTGCATCGGCAATGGTGTAGGGGGCCCTTGAGAGGGTTGGTTGGGACCCCATCAGGTGTCGTTTTTTGTCATCATGTCCTAGTGTAATTTACCCTTGTTAAACACTACATCCCGTCTGCCTAGTAGCTTCCCATATTGTGGAATCTATACTCTGAATCCCATCTCACCCTCATCTCCATATCCATGAAGATTCCTTTTTATCTTCCAGGGGTTATCTTTCAGCAATGCGAAAGTGGTTTCAATCATGAGAGAAGTTACAGTCTATATTGCAAGTCCTTTCAATGTATGCAACATTGCATTTGTGACTCATTTCCAGGTTTTACATTATAACATTTTGATTACTTCAAATTTTTCAGTCACAAAGAGTTCACACTTAATAAATTCTGTCTAACTTTGGACCACCTAGGTCATTTTGGCATGTTTAATAGCTCTCTCTCTCTCTCTCTCTCTCTCTCTCTCTCTCTCACACACACACACACACACACACACACGCACATGCGCGCGCAAATACATGCAATTGCACGATCACATTGATTTAATGTTTTTCTTTCTTTTCTTTCCCATGCAGAGTACGCTTTTAGCACGAGAATTGATGAAAAGTGTGATATATACAGTTTTGGAGTGGTGTTGCTAGAGCTGTTAACTGGAAGGACACCAGTGCAGCCTATGGAGGTAGGTGGAGACTTAGTCACTTACATGAAACAATCCATACGCGCGGAGCGTTGTGTGATTCAAACACTTGATTCGCGACTCGACCTCACGATAAAATCTGTGGTGGACGAGATGATTTCTGTTCTGCAAATTGCCTTTCTTTGCACAAAGCACTCGCCAGCAGATAGACCTACCATGAGGGATGTTGTGACGATGCTCACAGCGGTGCGCCAGAAGCCCGAAACGAATCCCATGTTTGAAAGCATACTGGAGAGCAGATCGACATCATCTGAATCGGATGAAGCCTCGGAGGAGGATCTTGACATGCTATGATGTGTATGAGAGCAACGGCACGGTTGCGTGAAGCGGGATCCCATCTCTTGTGAGCCCATGTTTGTGTATGCATGCAAATGTTCCGTTCTGTGTGCAGGCCGAGGCCAAACGATTTGTATGCATATCAATCATTCATGCATGCATCCTTGTGCATGTGTTTGTGTGTTGGAGGCGCATTTGAACCCAGGGCCTCATGCATGGGAGGGGTCGGGTAGACATACCTGACAAAGAAGCTTAGTGTACATCAGAAGCCTCAGAAGCCCTGCACACCTCAGAGTTGGAGTCGATGGTGGCATCAGCGAAGGTTGCCTGCAAATGAAGTGGGTAATTGATGACGTCAGCTCTGTAAATCGACTTTAAACTAAATAAGAAAGCATTCCCACCACCTTTGTATCATTTCTTTGAGAGGAGGATCTCACTACCTATTTCTTAGTTCTTATCTTCTAATGTCAAGAGAAGGTTTTTTGAAGCCCATTGGGGCAGGCTTCCTTGGCCGATTCGACCGACCTATGACCTCGAACTCTGACACAAGCCACCTATGGAGCATAAGATGTCACACGAGTATACATGGATTCATTTATTTGTGTTTATATCTATATGTAATCAAAAATTGAAGTGCATGAACGCCCAATGCTAGGGATTTTAACATTCTACTCTTGCAAATTTACCATTTGTATGCCCTTTACATAGATATAATCTTCCTTTTTAAAGTTCTAGTTTTGATGGGAAGGTGTCTCGTTAGCCTTCTCACTTCTAGTATATGTCAAGACAAGAAAAGGCGTTCATAGACACACTTGTGATCATGCACCAATCAAGCAGTGGAACTATTCGTGATTTCTTGTAAAGAATTGCAATTGCACAAGTGATTTTGTACATGAAAGTATTTAGCAATTCACAACATCATAATTTTCATAGATAGAACTTTTATATCAAAGGCAATGAATAGCCTTCTTAAGTGACAATAATGATGGGAGGAATTGGTTGCTTCTTTTTTTTTTGGTTTTGAACGGTGCAAGTGATTGGTTCAATGTACATAATGTGGCGGACTTGTTAGAAGTTGCCAAGATGACTTTTCCATACTGGGGTTAGCCTTGCTTTGCTTGAGAACAAAACACCATTGGTGCATCTATGGCTACATAGCCCTTTGGATGTAAAGTTGTTTGACAAAGACATGCCTAATCCTTAGTGTCACTCCAACATTGCACTACGTGGTTGATGCAAATTAATTGGTTCAATAGCCTAAATTTCATTTGTTAATCATAACATTGAATAGATTCTCTCCATTTTCATATACATGCTAGGTTCTCCAACATAAAAGTTGCGTGTCTGATCAACGTACCATTCGATCCTAAGATATAGAGATAGCCTTGCATTGCACCATCACATAGTTGTAGAAAATGCTCAACGAGTTTCCCATAGAAATCATTTTTTCTATCCAGTAAAAAAAACTTGCAAATAGATCCTAATGACAATCATAGCTCCCTAAATACAAAAGCAAACACAATTTTGTCACCAATGGAGTTGTTCTAAATTGCCAAAGAAAAGTCCTATGGAACGATTTGATATTACAACATGACTTTTATAAAAATCAAAGGTACGCATGTTGTGAAGACAAGGGTCCTAAGCAAGGCTTGGGTAAGGGGAAACCCACATGGCTTGGGAAAGGGAACTTGTAGTAGTGAAAGACATAGCGTATGGCATGTACTTCTTTGCCCAACCTTACTCATATAACCTCTTGCTAAGGAGAAGTACATGCCATACCCTACATCCTCTCTTTGGAATTAGACCTAGTTGATTTTGGGAACGAGGTCATGGGTTTTTTCCCCTTAAAGGGGGGAGAATCACCCACTTTGCATGTGCTGGAAAAAGGGTGGTCGATGAGGAATGCAAGGGAGAAAGTAGAGGTTGAGGGCCATGGGTACAAGGGCTTACACACAGAGGGAGCATCGGATCGACCTCCACCAAATCTGAAGCAAGCACGTTTGACAACTTGGTTGTGGGTGTATCACCAAGTTTCTTTTTTGGTTTACTTAAATGGTTTTCTCTCTCTATAATTGGCCATTCTAATGAAGAAAATAAAAATAGTGCAAGGGTTAATTATGTATAATTGGTAGAAGAATGTGTTCGTGAACTAGAGAGTTCCAAAACTTGAATGTATCTTTTAGAAGTGCCATTGGAATCCGATAGGGTTCAAATGGGACTTTTTAGGACAAAACTAGTAAGTTCTATGTTCATAAAACGGGTCTCGAGTGCCTTCAAAAGCAAGCTCTAACGGGTCCTGGGTGCCTTTGAAAGTAAGCTGAATGGCCCAAAAAAGGGGGAATGTGGACAAATGGTGTGTAGGCAGGGGGGCAAGTTGTGTGGCTAAAAAGAGGTGTGAATGGACAAAAAAAGGCTCCTCCTCCTCATGCATGGCAGTATCCAACATCCCAAAGTGGGGCTAGCCATGCAACTAGTCCCAGAATAACCAGAGGAGACACACACACACACTTATCACTGTCTCTAACTTTGATTGCTACATCTAGTTACACACACCTATACTTAAACAACTGATATAGTTTGTAGTTGTATTATCTTGTTGGTGATTACCTGCCTTGAATAGTTACTAGTAATAAACACACTTACACTTACACACACACACACACACACACACACACACACACACACACACACACACTCATGTCACCTAGGATATATATATTGCTTATTTTTACAATTTAAAACTTGTGGCTCAAATTATAAATCCGACCCTGCTAAAATGTATTAAAAGAACCCTCTACTTATGGTTTTAAGCTATTTTGCCCATGTAAGACCTACTTGCTTTGAACTATTGGTATTTTGTGATTAGAAACAACACTCCACAGTTTTTTTTCAAAAGTCTTGAGATTGATTGAGCAAATGTAAGCTCCTTCTATTAAAAAAAAGGTCTTTTATTTACAAAAACTTTACTATATTGTTGAATTATTGCAGCCTTGAGATTGTTGGTAATATAGAGCGGTCATACTTTAAACCATGCACTAAAAAGAAGGGGGAGGTGGGACTGATGCAACCTCTTGTACTGTTGGATTTCTTTGGCATAAAACTTCCCTAGGATTGGGATAGTAGTAACCTTAAATAAACCTAAATTTAATGGGTGATTACCTTAAATAGTTTGCTATGGGCTATGCAATTTTTTTTATACTTCATTAGGAAGAGGATGGAGTCTAGGAGGGCCTCTTTATTTTCCATGAGATTATGGAGGTGATTAACATTTTGACAAATAGATGCACGCCATGTGTGCAAGAATGGTGGGTGTGTAAGAGTGGTCAAAGGATGCACTTTTCTCCCCAAAAAGGGGGTGGATAAATTTATGATTTTTTGGTCTTCCATAACTCCTACATACGATCTCCGCTTTGAACAGAGATTATAGATCTGTAACCTACACACCGAGCTCTTTCCATAGATATGTTACATGATATGGTTTTGCCTGCTAGATTTTGAATTTCATTTTTGGGAAAAATTCAAATTCAAATAAACTAGTCATTTTGCTTGTTTGAGTTCAAAAGTTGTCCTTTGATTGCTTTCTTAATACTAGAGGTTTGACTCCCTTAAACTGCCAAATAAAGAGGCCCTCCTAGACCCCATTCTCTTCCTAATGTTTTTGCTTTTATAGAAAGGTTGATCATATCACGATAACATAAGTTCTTTGGCTTAGCTGGTTTTGTTTTTATCATTATGATTTGGAATTATTCTTGAACTACACAAAACAAGTTACAAGTTGAGTTTTACAAATACTCAAAAAAAATGATTGACACTTTGTCTTTTTTTAACGAATTGTAAATCCATGTGCAAGATATGCAAAGGTAGCCGGATTACTTCTTTTTTTAAGTTTTGAAGTAGGGTGATTTTTTAATTTAACTCAGTACAGTTTGAATAAATTCTGGAATTTTCCTTGTCTGCTTGATAGAAAAGATTGACTTTGCGGTGTTACGATATACATGTGGTAGTGATGTGTGAAAACACACTTAAGACCACCGGGGCATTTTTCCCCTCACAAGGAGGTTTTTTCCCTATGCATTGTATATACGCCCATCATTCTAGGGCTAGCTATCTTTCCATTGCACACTAAGTAATACACTCTTTGTTCTGTGCCTTGAGCTTCCTTCATCTTCTCCAAGTTGTGTGTGTTTTCCTTCAACCCTAATTCCAACAATTGGTATCAGAGCAGGTTGCATCCTCTTGGGCTTAGTCGCCAACAGCTCTAGCACACACTTGCTCACTTTCTTCGATTTCAGTGAGCTTTGGCAAGCATTTGCAGGTTGACAAATACTTTGGGAGATCTTGTAGAGCTTGGTCTACTCAAATTTTTTATTTTGGACTCATTTCGGCAACACGGATGTGTTTAAGATGTTTGTTGCTGAGGAAAGATTGGATGGGGATAATTACCCTATGTGGGCTTACATGATGCAACATGTACTTGTGTCGAAGGGCATTTGGAACATTGTGAAAGTCATTGATGTACGTCCTGGTTTTGAGGATGTAGGCAATGTTGAGGATGTTGCAAGTTTTGGTGGCAGGATTGCTGCTGCCGGAGCTATTTTTCCTACGCCTGACAAAACTTGTTGGGATGTAAAGGATGCGCAAGTTCATGCATTGATTGCATTGTCTGTGAAGCGCACTATCACTCCTCACATTCGTTCCGCAAAATCTGCAAAACAATCTTAGGATATTCTCACTAGTCTTTACGTAAGTTGCAATGAGGCAAAAATTTCATTTCTGCGTAAAGAGCTGGAATCGAAGATTATGCATGAGGAAGATGATATGGACACTTTCCTTGTTGGTGTTAAGGATATCGATGAGAAACTTATTTCTACAGGTGAAGTCATTTTAGACAGTTCCCTTGTGCAAACTGTCCTTGATGCCTTGCCAAATTCTTACCAAAATTTTGCTAGTACTCTACATTGACAATCAAAGCGCATTGGCAGTTGCGAGGAACCCAATTTTTCATTCTCGCACAAAGCACATTGAGGTGAATTACCACTATGTCAGGGAGAGGCTCTTAGCAGGAGAGATCAGCTTGGCTTATGTGCCAACACATGACAACCTTGCAAATCTTTTCACAAAGGCAAGCTTTCCGCAAAGCTTTGGGCTTACTCCCCTTTGTGGACTGATCATGTCCTCATGGCATGGCACTTCCCTTTACTCTATGTGACAACTCTCGTTCCCCGCATCACTCCAGCAAGGATTTGTTACCACATACATGTGGTAGTGATGTGTGTGGGAACACACTTAGGACCGTCCAAGAAATTTTCCCCTCACTAGGAGGTTTTCCCGCCCATGCATTGTATATACGCCCATCATTTTAGGGCTAGCTATCTTTCCATTTCACACTAAGTAATACACTCTCTGATGTGCCTTGAGCTTCCTTCCTCTTCTCCAAACTGTATGTGTTGTTTTGCAACCCTAATTTCAACAGGCGCTTATTGAGTACTCAAAAACACATGTTAGCTTGCTAGCACTAGCTGTGTTTGAGAGATCATAATGCATCTTAAACCTTGGAAAACTAGAAGTAGCTTTTCATAAACTTTATAAACACAAATTCCATGGGGAAAAACTGTGTGTAAGACACTTGGATCAGAAGGCATGGTGGCCTTTTTGGCCAGAACTTTACCTTAGTAAATATGTATGAATTCTGAAAAAAATGGGATAACTGTTAACTTTATTTATAATCTACAATATCACTTGGATCTTAAGGAAATGATTACCTTATGGTCACAAACTAAAACAAATTAATAGAAAAGAAAGAAACACACCTTATATATAAACGGAATGGCAATGACTTTCCAAGTACAAAAACACAAATGACAACTTCATGTTTTTAAGGAGGATACCCATAGTTAGTTTTTGGATAGTAGGTTTAAGTTTAAGAAGGTATTTACATAGGACATGGATAAAAACTGATACGGTTCGTCGACACCTATAATACATATTCAAGGCTAAAAAAATCTGTTGTCTTGTTTACATGGATGCAGGTGAGGACTCTATCTTAAATTAGGAACTTTTTAGCTTAGTTGCTATCCGTTAGATTTACCTATCCTCTTTCACTTTTTGAATCAAGTAGTCTTGATCATCCTCTGTTCAAAAACACTTGAATGATACCTCATTCTTAGTTTAATGTGAAAAAATGAATCAAAGATTGAGTCGTTTTTATGCTACTCCTTGTCCCTTGTTTAAAGCCAGCTGTCTTTTGAACCGATATGCTCTTTTGTGTATAAGTATTAGTTTAAAAGGAGCAACACACACGTCCTAAACACAATGTTCTCCCATATTTCTAAAGACCGGGACGTTGGCTTTAGAGATTTATTGGACTATAGAGCTATGATTGATCCACTATTTATAATTTTTGTTTAGGTTGATTGGTGTTAGGGTGTCCATCTTAGACTGTAGTTTTAGATGCTTGCTTACGGCTATCATAGTCTTTGGACTTTGCCAGTTTTAGGTTTGCAGGTTAACCCATGCTTACTTACCTTGGATATGATTGGAATTTCAGGTACACATTAACGACAAGATGACTGCTCGCATGAGAGTCATCCATGATCCACTGAAACACGCAAAGATTATGGAACAAATTACACAATTCTTGAATGATCACCTCCCTAAAAAAGCCTAGCCATCTAGAACTAGACCATTTCTTACTAGAAAAGCAAAATGTAAAGTGATCTCTTATCCAGAGTAAAACATCCTAATCTTTCAAACTTTTGTTACATGCCTTATCCCTTTCCCAAGGTCTTGAGTTGCCTTTAGAACCTCTTTCTGTGTCTAGCTCCCTTGTCCTTTATTGTATAAGCATTTTGGATGCATCACAACTTATCTATGATTTTGCCCTAGCAGCTAACAAAAATTCATCCATCCTACATATGCTTTCCTTCAATGATTGGGTCAAAATTTTGGCTACTCTAGACAAAGATACTAATGATGGGGTGGCTATGATTTCTCAATATATCTCTCAACTTTCACTATTAACCCTTCAATACAATCAAGATCTTGCTCATTTTTCTTCCTCTAGTGCTGAGCTTGCCAATTTTCTCAAAAAAATGTGTGGCCTTAATCTTGCTTTCATTAGGACCCTTACAAGGCCTATTGTTCCGCAACCGACGGCCTCTTTTGTAGAGACAATGCTACTCTCGAAGCTGTTAAGGAATTCCAAAATAATATATGCACCATCAGTGACTCTACCCTTTTAGAGATGGTGCCAAAAGTCTCTAAAGTTTTCCCTTTTCTTCCGGTCAGAAAAATTGAAGTGGAATCTTTTGGTGTGGACCATTGGTTGTGGATTCTTCCTAACAAAGCCTTTTCGGCACCTATACTCAGTGAAACTTGGGTCCATCTTGCCAACTTATTGACATCTACCGTTGAAGATTGCATACTCAAAATATTAAAAGGCGGACAATTTTTGGACAAAGGGGAGCTCATTAAAGCCCCTTTTAACCCGACCTCTATTGAGGAGACTAAATGTGCCTCTAATGCTGGCCTTTAAATTCACACAAAAGGAGATATGAAGTTTGCCAAGAGCAATCTTGACTTCTACACAAAATCAATTTGGAATGTCTATCATCCTTACTTGATATGTGCTTGCAAATTTCTCGACCCAAAAGCTTTCTCTGATTCTAGTATTATGTAGTTTGATCACGCTATTTGGTACATTCTCAACCATTAGTAACAACTTTTTCCCAAACAACCTGTAGACTTTCATTATCTATAATTTGCTCATGGCTTGGTGGGCAAGCCAAATCCCTTGTTATAGCTTAGATTCCTTTCAATACCTTTTGAACCTTAATGCTTGACATTCTCAAGGAGCTTAAATTTGATGAGCCTGGAACTTACCTCACCACCTATGCCAACTACAAAGGTGTCAAAATTTCCAGTGGATTACTCAAAGCCTGCATTGAGGATGATGACTCTCCTGCCCTCAAAAGATCTAACTCACTAACTACGCCCAATAGTTCTCTTACATCTTTTTTAACACATGGCACTTCTACTAACTTTAACAGAGGGAAGTCTTTTAGTTTCACTAGAGGTAGAGGTAGGAGCACCCCTATTCGACATCTTGGTAATTTTTGGCCCTTGCAGAAGAAAGACTTTTTCTAGCAAATCTCGATGATTGATCATATTTATACACATTGTTTATACCACAATGAACTCTTAGATTGGTTTTCGGCCAAATCTATTTTTTGTGAATGTTTTGATATAATTTTTGGCAACCATAGATTATTAAAAAATGCCATAATAGGATGGACATATCATCATCCTATTAAGAATCTACTTTACAACAATGAATTTTTACATAACAAAGACATTTCAAAATGTTCTTGTAAATTTTTTCACTTTTTTCACATTTATGATCTTAGACTTATTGACAATCTTGATGTTCAAAATATCATTGGTAAGGGGTTGAATCACATTCCAGTGTTTCCAAAAAACCCTTACCTTGCCCTTTCAGCTTTAGTTATCTATTTGACAGATTTAGTTAACACTCTCCAGTTGGAGAAGATAGTCCTAGTGGACTTAACCAATCTAGTTAAACAATGTTTTTTACAAAAAGTTGCTTTGGTGCCACATAACTGGTTGTCTACCAATTGCACTTGGATCACATCAAACATTACCTTACATTTCAAAAAACTTTCACTTAATTGGTTTATACACTACAAGAGGTTGTGTGCACTTGTGACGCTGTTAGCGACGGAAATACATTGGGTATTTATACTCCCCGACATCGCTAGACCGTCGCTAAGAGCGTCGATACTGGAACGTCGCTATGAGCGTCGCTATAACCGTCGCTGTATGTGTTGCTATAGGGGTCGCTATATAGAAACAATCATAGCGACGTTTGCAGGCCACCTATAGAGCCTTATATAGCGACGTTGCAGAGCCTTATATAGTGACGGTCATAGCGACGCCCTAGAGATTTTTTTTTGGGTGGCAGGGCATTCACCCATCAACCATATTGAATGTTTCATTAATTAATTCACCTTTGAAAGAAAGTGGAAGCTTAGATATAGACCCAAAGTAGCCACCCACAAGACAATATAACCATTAACTCCATCATCCATAGTCTTGTTTGCAGAATAAAGACAAAAGACAAAAGTAAATTGATGAAAGTAAATCAATGACAATTGTACACATCATAGGAAAAATCACTTGACTGTTAAAATTTGCAAATGTAATAGTTACAACACCATTTACTGAAATATACATGGTTTTCAAAAAGACGTATAAACGTCATCTCATGATACATATGCTATGACAAAAGGAAACTAATGCTATCTAGCTATGGCTAGACTGATGTCGTCTAATCAGATGTCTCATCGCGTCCAAGCAGTGTATCTGTCGGATTCTACAAAAAAAACAATAAGACAGCTTTCTGTAAGTATAAATATATAGCAACGTTTATAAAACAATACAACAAATAGAAAAGAGTAAACCCTAATACTAACCATGCCGTCGCGAGAACTCAGAATGTCCATCAGAGCGTTTGAGCCCTTCTTGCCTACGTACTCGCGCTCGTACGGTGTGGGTCACGTCTAGTCATCGACCACTGTCAAAACATACAAAGAATCCATTATGTTAGAATTTAAAAACCCCTAAACCCTAACTATCAAACCTAAAGAGCAATGCGAAAACACTTACAAAATCGGCCTCAAATGATGCCCACCTGCCGCTTCCCAAGTGGTGCGAGCTCCCTGCCTCTACTTGCGCTCTAGCTGCCTCCTTTTGTTTCTTTGTTGGGATTCTCGCGCGCTACTTTCTTCGCGTTCTTCCAATCTTCTTTGGCCAACCAATCTGGTCTGTTCCACCCATGCTTCATTGCTTTTTGCACTTCAGAACGCTTGTGCTTGCAGTATTTGCGCATTCGAACCTTCATCACGTCTTCATTGAAGCAGTCATCCCGTGTTGGAACGGGAAACTCTTCATGAAGCATTTTGATGACTCTGTCTTTTAAATCACTTGGTATTTCACTCCAGGTGTTTAGTATGTAGTGTCTAAACACCTGAGAGAAAAGACCGCGCATGCACGAGATCACCTTCTGCCTTCATCATCCAAGATGCTACCACTGCTGAAGTCGACGGAGTAAGGCAAGCCCTCTCACCGGTGACGCGTGAACCTGGGTGTCACGGTAGGGGTCTCGAGTGGTGTATCGATGGGGGTACGGACGTTAGGTGTCTCCACTGGAGTCTGGGCCCCGAAGCGAGGAGTGTCGACTGGAGTGACTCCTAGAGGAGTAGCTAGTGGTGTGTAGCAGCTAGGAACGGCCATCAGCCACGCAAAACCTGGTGTAGATGGCGATGCCGTGGCTGGTGTCAGGGCGGGCAAAGAAGGGGAGGGTAAAGAGCCTTGCCAAACACGAGGCGATATCAAGGCATCGGTGGCGGCATCCCCACAACAACCGCCGCCGCCACCACTAGAGCGCCGGTGCCTAGACGAGTGTGAAGGTCGTCTTGTCGACACCAAAGATTCGGAGCGAGTTGAATGCTCCGAAACAGAGGGAGATGCAGTCGGAGTAGGAACGCGGAGTAGGAACGCACGATGGTGCGCCAGAGCGATGACGCTCCACGTACCACTGTCTGTGCTGGGGTGACAAAGAAGAAAGAAACTCCTCATCATCTATACCTGCATTAAACACACAAACATTTAAACTTAATATTGAATGAATGGAGAAGAAAACATGGACAAGTAGAGAGAGAGAGAGAGAGAGAGAGAGAGAGAGAGAGAGAGGACTCATAAAGGGGGAGGGTTTCCTGTGTAGAGAGATTTCGTTTAATTTTTGTGAAAAAACTGTAAAAGCAATGTGCTTCGGGTGCGATGGAGACTGAAGTTGCATCGCGAAGGTCTGTTCATAGAAGTTTCTTGCCCCATTACTAAATCTAATTGATCGGGTGAAAGAGACGTTGAGAAGCAGTAGCAGTGCTTCTTAGTGTCTCTTTCACCCGATCAGCTAGATCTAGTGGTGGGACAAGCAGCATCTATATTGAGCAAACCAACTTCGCGATTGTAGCTTCAGTCTCCATCCCACTCGGAGCGCAGCCCCGGGGAGGTCACCTAATAAAAATGTAACCTATCACGTGAGTTCAACAGAAGGGTATTTAAAGTTCTTGAAACTTACAAAAATATATACAGAAGGGCATTATTTTTTCAAATTTGAAAAAAACTTAGATATTTTAAAAGAAAAGGGTACATTATATTCCTAACAAAATTCACAGATAAGGGGTTTTACAAACATGTCTTGAACACACATGATATGGTAGTTTTATACATAGTGAACCCCCCAAGAGTGCAGCGCTCGTTGTCCCTGCTTGTGAGAACATACCTAGAGCATACATATCTGGAGTGGATGCAAAGACCATTAAATACAATGACGCAATGACGCAATGACCATTAAATACAATGACGCAATGACGCATATAGACAAAAATGGACAAAGAGCCACGTGAATACAATATACATTAGAAAACGGAGCTAGATTGTTCAAATACAGTATTTATGGCTTTAAGAGGTCTCTCTCTCATCCTCGCAAAGCTCATCATAACTTCCTATATCTATATAGAGATCTCCGTTTAAACAAATGTCCTCCGTTTCATTTTGTAGATCCTCTGCATGCACCCCATAGAGAGTAGCAGCTTGATGCTCGTCTGGCACCACCTCAACGGATTCTGACTGAGCATCTTCTTCGATCTCCTCCATTGATGCCGCTGTGATTGGCACATGGTAGCCTTCATACATCCGTGCACTACGAGGGGCTACCTCTATGACGTACCATCACTTTGATGCAGACTTTGTAGGATGAAATATCACCTGCGAGAGCCACATAATTTACATGAGAGCTTCCAAGCACATAACTTCTAAAATTGTATGTTAACTATTTACATACTTACTTGTTCACAATGCTCGGGTAGTACGAAAGTGTCTCTTAGATCAGTCCATTTCTTACTTGAATCCACCTCAAGAAAACCAGACTCTCCTCTACGCACAGTAGCGTTGCGACCCTCCATGATTATCTTGAACCATTGCACGTTGAACAAGTCGACAAAAAATCCTCTATAATCGATCTTCAAAATCTCTTGTAGCATGCCAAAGTAAGTGAGTTCCGCCACCATAGGATCTGCATCAGAGGACCGTCGTCAGAGGATTTGCATCAGAGGACCGTTGTCGACTAGACTGTTCAAATTTTTCCATGATTCCACAATCTTGAGTAAAACTCTTTTTGTCGATCCGTTCCACCCTAAAATGTTGACCTTTACACCATGCTATTGTGTACGACTTATACTACAACCAACAAAGATTATGAGTGGCCGTTCAAACATCTAGAAAGTCACTAGTTGTACATTGCAAACTTACCTTGGTCGCGCAACCCCAAGAGTACTTCCACTCGTCCTCAGTCACTTCTTCACCGCACTGTTGTGCTCTTTTCAATTGGTTGTGCAACCATCTTAAGCTCACGAATGTTGGTAGGCTCTCCAGACCCGTCGGATAGTGCATCGGTGGTCGTCTTCCCCGTCTCCACTCGATTCGTGCCCTTTGTTGCTCTTGCTTTGCATCCTCATATTGTGAAATCTACTTTTGCATCACTGGATTGTGAAGCATGCAAAATCGGTTGATTTTAGATCTTCCATCATCTTCTTCTCAACAACGAGATTGCACATGACAATCCCAGATATGCGCTTATCATCTATGGTTCGCCATAGCATGTCCCGGGCTTTATCAAATCCGTCTAGCCACTCTCCAATGTACACTAGGGACTCTGATACCAGCCAACCTTCTTCCATGCTACCCTCCGGACGTGCCTTCTGACGCACATATCCGTTGAGCGTTTTCATGAAACATTCTAAAAAGAACATCCATCTGGAATGTACTGTGCCAGCTATTTCCACCTCATCAACTATGTGAACAAGAAGATGCACCTGAATGGTTAGCATGGTAGTAGGAAAGTGTTTCTCAAACATGCACAGAACCTCCGCAGTGTTTAGTTTGGCGAATGGTATGGAGTCTACGTTGATCTCCTTTTGTGAGATCCATTGCATCAACTTCGCAAGTTTGTAGATTGTATTACGGACGTCAAGAGACAACCATCCCTCAATGCCCACCGGTAAAATAAACTGCGAAACACGTGCAACAATGATATTAAAGTCCACACACGAATTTGTTACACAATGCCTACTATGATATATTTCACTATGAACATACCTGACACATTTTATGGCAGTCGTGTGACTTCAAACCGATAAGCTTTCCTTCTTTCGTAAAACACGTTCGAAGCGAGTGTATTATGCCAGTGGGGGTCCACAAAGATTGAATGGTCTCTTTTAATTTGCGTTCTTGGGCTCCTGTGAAAATCCATGGCGCTTTAGGGAGTTTTAATGATCCATCGGATGCTGTCTGCGGCCAATATTGCTCCATACGATCCACATTTCTAAGGTCAACCCTGGCTCCCAAAGTATCTTTCTTGCCGGTCAAATGGTCCCATAGTAGATTACCCACATTCTTGAATATGTGCATTGGATCGAGCAAGTGATCGATCATGAGTCGGGGCCAATATGGTAACTTGTACCATAGAGAGAGTCTCTTCATCCCTGGGGGAAAACCGTCATCACACATCTCCTTTTGCTCTAACCATGCGTGTGCAGACATCCTCGGTGGCTCTCTTCCCAAAAGCCATCGCGTAACACATGATTCTCTGAAAGATACGCTTGATGACCTTCGTAGATTTGCTTCTTCAATGAGGGCGCCCGACGTGCATTCAGTCTAGGTCCACATGTGGCACATGCTCTGTATTCGCTTGTTTGAAGACCTGCATGTATACACATGATAATAGATAAGCTTGAGAAAAACCAAGATTTACAGTGTCTGAGTTTAAGTGTAAATCTCCTGAGCATTCTGTTAGTCCGGGATAGTCATGCATGGTCCACATTAGAATTCCTCTGATCAAAGCATTCCGTTGACCTGTGTGTCGGCTCATATCCACCACTTCTTTGCCAATCCACAATTGTTGTAGCTCTTCCAATATAGACAAAGATACACATCCATATTCTTCACTTTATACTGCCCTGGCACAATCAAGCTTAGCCATAGGTGCCCCTTCTTTGTAGTCAACCATGGGGGAATGTTGTAGCACGATGACAATGGGCCATACACTGTAAGATGTTGATCTTTGACCAAATGGATTCACGCCATCCATAGCCAGGCCTAGGCATAAATTTTGAGCTTCCCTGGTAAAATCCGACCATGTTTCATCTATATGTTTCCAGGCTGTACAATCTGCAAGAATCCGTAGCACACCATCCAAAGATTTATTCTCCTCATGCCATGATGCTAGGGCGCCATGGACTTACATTCGAAGAAATACTTGATGCGAGTAAGCAGAGGAAAATGTCGCAAAACCTTTTGTGGAATTTTTGTTTCGTGGAGATCTACTCGATATCTCTCGGAATCACATTTCGGACACTTCTCCATGTCTATGTATTCCCCTATGAAAAGAATGCAGTCGTTAGGACAAGCGTGGATCGAATTGTAATCCATCCCAAAGTTTCGCAAAATATTTCTTGCTTCCTCTCTGGAATCTGGCATCACATTATCAGCTGGCAATATGTGCTCTTTGGGCAATCTACACAACGAAAAAAATACGACACAATTGTGTAAAAAATCTATCAAATCATTATACATCTAGAGTTTTTTATTAAAGTAAGCACATTGTAATAGCTCACGTGAAAAGCGCTGTGACACTAGCATCACTCCATCCAAACTTTGTCTGCATGTTGAGAAGAACCTGGAGCGCCTTCAATCTAGACACACGTGCTCCATCATACAATGGCGTATCGCGGCTTCACTTTTCATATCATCATAGATAAGCCTTTCTGAATCCATGATCGTCTCGATCATTTCATCGATCTCGGGCTCAAACATTGCCTCATTGGGAATGTGGTCTACATGACCATCCCCCGAGTTGTCAGAGGCTACATCTTGTGGCCTCACATATGCTGCTTGACCAAAGCGCCTACGAACACGTCTATTGGGTTGCAAGATTACTGCCTGTTGGCCAACGTCAAAGTCCGACGAGTTATAATTGGCAACAACTCGATCTATAATAGATGGATCGAACTCGCCAAATTTGCGAACGTGCTGCAAAGAAACGGGTCTTGTCCATCGCACAACATGCTTGCATTGATTACAAGGACATAAGATCCTCCTTGAGAGGTAGGTGTTTCGGTTGGACAGCCCCACGTCCTTGTCACTACTCATAATGAGGGTAAAAACCTTATAACGTGGACAACAAATTTAATCTTCTATTGGCATTCTTCGTCTTTTATCTCTCTCTCTCTCTCTTTCTCTCTCTTTGTTCACACTGTAAACTACCTCACATTCTCTAGTCATGTCCAATCCCCGCACACCTTGGTCTAAAGGTGCTCGGAGATCAGAGCCACCGGGTTATAATCTCATCTTTATTGGTCAATGCCTATATTTGTGGGTACAAGAAATCTACACACCCACGTCTACATGATAGTGCATGTAGTGGACAAAACCCCTTTGCCTCTTCTCTAGCAGTAACATTTCATAGCATCTTAACATCTTTTCACAGTAGATCTTTTCACCGTTCGTCTAACTCTAATTTTTTTACCATAATCTCGAAGGTAGACTCTAATATAAAGACTCAATCCAAAATCTACCTAATTGAACATGTGGTGATTCGCTCCATTGAAGGGTAAAAGACATACCAATGGGGCTACTAGCTGCATAGATGTGAATGGGCCTCACATATACAAATACTTCAATGCAAGAGTTTAATAATCTCACCTCTCCACCCCGTCGATCCATGACCTAGGTGATGGGACAAAATCCTCCTTGAAGCTGGCCCAGCCGCCACTCCCCAGGTGATGGGATAATCCCGTCTTGATATAAACTCTTGTTGCGTCCCTCTGCTGCCATCACCTGTCTGGATTGGTCGTCCTCTCCTCCTTGATACCCCTCCACTCCTCTCTTTCAAGCCAGTCAGGTCTGGCATCTGTGCATCTGACCTCCGATGCTTCATGTAGTCGCGCATGCGTCTCCTCATCCAAGCATCGTCAAATGTATTCTCCAGAGAGGAAACTGGAAACTCTCGATGCAACGTAGCAATAAGATAATCCTTAGAGGATTTATCCTGAGCCCTCCAAGAGACCATGACAGACTACAGTGTGTCAAAAAACCTGTCTACACAACTGTCGTATGCGCCCCATCACCTGCTTCCCCTCAGGGGTCATAATGATCTCATCGGACGTACGATTGATGAGGTAGGCGTATCCCTTTGGCATGTCCCTCCCGTGAACTATAGCAACCCTGTCCGGTGAATGCTCATCGTCTAGGCCTCTACGTGACCCCGATGCAGTGTTCGGGTCACTTCTCAGCATCTCCGACGCAGTGGCCGAGACACCACTCTCAAACGTGTAGGCAGTATAATCCTTCGGTGTAGTCTGAGCAGTCTCACAAGTAGGGACACTCCTTGGTGTGTCCTAGGGACTCTGCAACACATGAGCTCCAGAAACGACGTGCTCCTCGCCACAACCACCACCGCTAGTTTGTCGTGGAAGTGTTGGTCTGCATGGTTCATCTAACATAAATCTAGATCTAATTTAATCTTAAACTCAAAATAAACGTAAATTTAATTTAATCTAACGTAAATCTAAATCTAACACGCGTAAATAAACCTAACCTAATCTAATGTAAATCTAACTCAAAATAAACCTAAAACTAATGTAATCTAACCTAAATAAACCTAAATCTAATCTAACATAAATCTAAATCTAACCTAATCTTAAACGATAAAAAGAGGAAAATGGTATATCCTTTCTATCACCCAAGTGTGGTAGATTGGTTATGCCATTTCCCACTTGAATAACAGGTCTTGAGTTCAACTCCTCGTCGGCTAGATCTTTAAGGTCTCTTGGGATAGTTTCCTACATGTTAAAACTTTCTTCTTCTCGGGTGTGTGTGTGCGCCAATAAAAAGAGGAAAATGGTATAACCTTTCTATCACCCAAGTGTGGTAGATTGGTTATGCCATTTCCCTCTTGAATAACAGGTCTTGAGTTCAACTCCTCATCGGCTAGATCTTTAAGGTCTCTTGGGATAGTTTCCTACGACGTTAAAACTCTCTTATTCTTGGGTGTGTGTGTGTGTGTGGGTGTGAGTGTGCGCCAATAAAAAGAGGAAAATGGTATAAACTTTCTATCACCCAAGTGTGGTAGATTGGTTATGCCATTTCCCTCTCGAATAACAGGTCTTAAGTTCAACTCCTTGTCGACTAGATCTTTAAGGTCTCTTGGGATAGTTTCCTACGACATTAAAACTCTCTTCTTCTTCTTCTTCTTCTTCTCTCTCTCTCTCTCTCTCTCTCTCTCTCTCTTTTCCTCTCTCAATGTGTGTGTGTATGCATTCTTTGTTTATGCATGTGTGTGTGTGTGTGTGTGTGTGAGAGAGAGAGAGAGAGAGAGAGAGAGGGAGAGAGAGAGAAAGAGGGGAAGGGAACATGAGAGAGAGGAGAGGGAAGGAGCATACCTGGATCTCCTTCCTCTCCTCGTGTATGTGTGTGTGTGTGTGGGGAGAAGAAAGAGAGAGAGAGAGAGAGAGGGAGAGCACGGGTTACCTTTTCTTGCTTGAGTGCCGAAGACTCAAATCTGAGATGTGAGTTTTCGAACGCTCTCAGTTATTTTTTCTAAGTTACAAGTAAACTAGCGACGCTCATAGCGACGACCATAGAGACGCCGTGGGTTTTCACTTTTGAGTGTCGCACTGCTTGCGTCGCTAATGTGAAGTACCTCTTGTAGTGATAGTTGGCCTTCATAAGGCCGCTAATTGTCCTACTTTTATATGAAAAAACCTTGCATGGAAGCCTGCTCACTCATGACTTAATAGGGATTAGTTCTCTCTACTTAACATGTCTCCTAATAATGTCATTAGACTTATCACTAATCCCTATGGGAATCTTGGCTATTCTCTTACAGTAATCAAATTACCTGTATTATTCCCAACCTTTAAACACCACAAGCATAAATTTTGATGAATTTTGGATTCTTCAAATCGTATCTTTACAAAAACTACTAAAGACACTACTTTGTGCTTAGATCTCATATTAACCGAGTTGGAATTAGTATGTGAAAAAAAAACAAGAAATTTGTTTGGATTTTCTTAGAATTCATTACAATCCTTCCTAGCTTGTAAAAAGACTTTTGTCGGCCGACATCACTCAATGTTATGAAAACATTCTCCTTAATGGAGATCTTAGGTTAAAAAACATTTTGAAAAAGTTGATAAAAATAGCATTTGATAATGCAAACATGAGAGGTTTTTCTCACATTTCTCTTGCAAATAAACCCAGATGGGTCAAGAAAACTAACTCAACACATATTGCTCACTTTAATGAAAATAAGTTATGCGACTCTATATCATGGCTTCTCGATAATTGTATTGTGCAATTTGGTGGCAGATGCTACAATCAAAGTCTTGGTATTCCTATGGGCTTTTCCTGCTCTCCCCTTATGTGTAACCTCTACCTAGCTTATTTTGAATAGAAGTGGTTTCTTTAAACCATGTAGAACAATAGCATAAACCTTAAACTCTCCCTCTTTAATCACACCTATAGGTATATTCTCAGCCTTAATAATAGATCTTTCACAAGGAAATCACATCTATCTATCCAAACTGTCTTAAAATTGAACCTACTCTGGGTAAGGGTTTTGACATTCCTTTAGGTTTCTTTCGACCTCTTTAAAATTTTTGAACTTCTCAATTTTGTTACACTGCCTCTACAACGGCAACTTTGATCTCCGTTTCAATTGGAAAAGGGATAACCTAAAAATATCCATCGTAGAGTTTATTAAAAAGAAAATTAATCGACCACATAAAGCCACACTAAATTCTTGTATAAATTTACTTTACATGATACTATATTTCTCTTCTCATAGATTCTTAGCTTGGGAGGATATCAACCGCCTCAATATAAATAAATATTTCCTTAATGGTTTCAAAGGGGCAGACCTAATTAATACTATCACAAAAGCTATTTCATATAATGAGTGGCCTGAATTGACCATTAATCGAACTAATCTCATCACATTAATTAGGCAGTAGGCCCATACTCAATGGGCCTACTGTCAACTCATTGAGTATGGTGCCAGGGAAAGGGCGAGCGCGCACGCGCGCGCGCGCGCACACACACACACACACACACACACAATTGCATGAGTCCTTTCTCATGCTTCACTACATAATTGGACAGAAAGAGCATGGCTTAGATTCAATAAAACCCTTTGTCTTCACCTTTACATCTCAATTAGCCCATCCATTACATGATCACACAAGCAGCTGTCACAATAATAACACATGTTTGGACGCTTAGCCAAAGGTGAGATACGGTTGGCTAAAATTACACTAAACTCCCTGGTTTGGGGTGAGTGGTTAAAATATCCTCTTAGGGGTAGGCCAAAATGGGGATACAAAAATATCTCACTATGTGGTAGAGACTGCGCTAACAAATATAACCGCTCGAAAAATCCACGCTTCATTAATGTTCCACATAATAATAATGTGGCCCTAAGCTCAGGGATTACTTTACCATCGCCAGACGGATATTATTCCTGAAGTGTTCTCGACCCCAAAGGGTCACCCGTGTCACTCTATTTTGATATGTCCACCATTCTGTCTGCGCAATCGATGTTCCTAATAGAGGGAATAGAAGACACTCATAACGGAGTATGGTGTTTCTCCTTATGGACTCACTTGTCTGCTGCAGATGAGCAATGGTTATTGCTAATACCTGATCTTGACTATAAGTCATAGAGCTGATGAAGTATAACACACAGTTGTAGACAAGTTATTATTAAACTATTGATTTAAACTCTTAAAAATTGCTCAAGTATATTACAACTCACTCTGAAGTATAGTACGCTTGTCTTATATAGACCTACATAGCAACCTCTACCCAGTGACTATCCGTACTAAAAGCCCACTTTACTTGCCAACTCTTATTGGATCCCGCCTAATTACTGGTACTAGATTTGCTTGTGGTTTCTTAGGAAAAGTTTCATCCATGTTTTTATCCTGAAGCTGGTCATGTGAAGGGATTTTCAATCCCATCTTTTCCAGGTGTTTTCCCATTTGGCCCCATAGATGCGGTCTAATTTTTAGCAACTTTGAGAGAGAAAGTGTGCATTGTATAGGAGAAGACATCAATTCATGCAAGTTCTTGGTATCCATAATTTTTGGTGTGGCTTGCCACTGAGAAGGTACCACTCTAACCTCAAATTTTGTTTCAAATTCTCGTATGTAAGATGGCAAAGTTTGTAGAGAGCGTGGTTTGCTCTCTTCAGATGCAACAGACTCGACATCCCCATATAGAGATCGAATATCCCCAGGGAAAAATTTGTGATTCATGTTTATCTCATGGATAGGTGATGAATATAAAGTAGCACTACCATCTTTTTGGTTTCTGATTGATTCCCATAAGGATTGTGGCCACAATTCTTCTACCTCCAAAATTGGCATCACTGCTTGTGAGCCCACCCCATCTGTAGTATTGGCTACTTCCCTTGTATCTAAAGGTGCCTCAACTTCTCACTCTTCTTGGTCTCTGTTTACAACACCTGGGTATCCATTTCTTGGATTCTTTTGTGGATTAGCACCTCCATTTTTGGAGCACTTGGAATATGTGGTTTCATAAGAGCTTGGGCCGTACGGATGAGCTCCTTGCACATTTGCAACCTCTTTTTTTCATACCCTAGATGAGGATACGTCAGCCATCTATGCTCTTGGGTTTGATTGGGTTTTAGCCTAGCTTCATACACCTTCAAATTGCATCTAAAGGTTCAAAGACTTTGTCCATCAAGACTAAACCACATGAGTCAATCTTTGAATCTTTAGGTCCCTTTGCATTTTTCTTGCTTTCTTGCTCTCGTCTAAGCTGTTCTTTTATTTGCTTTCTTGCTCTCGTCTAAGATGTTCTTTTATTTGATGCAGTTTTGTTTCTAAAGTTGTTTTCTCCTTCAGCCTCTTTGATTTCATTTTGTCTCGTTTGGCTTTGCATGATTTTTTTCCAGTTCTCACTGATAAGTTATCTATTTTGGTGATCCCCTCCACAAGTATTACATCTTCCCAATGTGGTTGTTGTACAATTGAGTTCTGTATGTAGACTTGATTAACTCTTCTAATCACCTCCTCAAACGCTTGATCAAAGCTCTACAATGTATGAATTTGAACATCTTGCTTTGTTGCAAATTTGCTCTTTGGAGAAGAGGCACTACTAGTCATGTTATTAGCATCTTTAGTCACCTCTCCGTAGGCCTTGTAATTTTCAACCAGATATAGCGCTTCTCTAGTGACTTTCTCAAACACCATGTATCCTTTCAAATGTAGGTTTTTAAAGAGTTTCATTCCTCAAGACCTCTATGAAGAGAATCATAATCTCTCATCTTGCGGTAGCTCTCTCACAGGACATCTATCTATGTACTTCTTGAAGCGAAGCAAAACTTCCTTCACTCTTTCATTTAAAGTGTAGATCGGTGACACCGTGTTTTGATGTTTGATCCCCCTTTTTGAGAACTTCTCTACAAATTTTGTAAGAGTTGTGTTATGTTGGGAAAATCATCTCTATTTAGTGGTTGGAACCAAGTCAAGGCTGTTCCTTCCAATGTTAACCCAAATCCCTCATACCGAGTATGGAAATTTGTAAAGTTTTCAGCTCTCAACACTTGCTTAAGAGTGATACATGAGCATATGGATCCTTCAATCCATCTTAATTTGTCTTGACACATTGGGCCACTTGATGTGGTCTTAATCATTGTGGTTCAGTCACCAATCTAACCAATTGTGGTCTCTTGGAAAGACATCTCTTATTCTCTCCTCTTGTCTTGGAGAAAATATTTGTGGAATCCTCTTTGATATATGCTCTGGCATCATTTTTGTCTGGAATTAAGTAGAGATCGGAGTACCCTTGTATGTGTATCGTTCTAAGTCAATTGGATCGACAAGTATGTACTCATGTCCATACTTATCTACCATCAAAATTTGCACCCCGTGAGCAGCTGTATATGTGAATGCATAGAGGTTCTTCTGGGTGGTCAACTCCTTAGCATTGGGTTCCCCACACTTGTAAAATATATATGGATCTTCATTTGTGAACCTATACATGCCCTCATGAGTAAAATCAGTTAGAACTCTCATGGCTTTGCTGGTTTTGATAAATATCACGTTTGGTTTGTTGATCAGAGGATGACTCTCCTCTAGGTATTCTGCGATTCTCACTCTCAAAGGCATTGCAATGTTTCTTGCGTTTTTCATGTCTCTGAGTGGAGTAGAAAACCCTGGTGGTGGATGATTTTTCATAATTAAGGCTCACTTAATACTCTCAAGGTAGTCTCTTACAAGCCCACTTTGGCTTAGTGTAACTTATCCCTTTTTACCCCTGATCAGGTCTCTCAGAAGTCATGAATTTGTGACTCTTTTGGTTTCTAAAACTAGTTTTGGGTACCCTAAAATTTTGGATTTAGGAAACCTGGGAAAATTCAGCTCTAAAACTTGGAAAAATTCAGCTCTAAGATTAGTCATATTGCCTGCAAGCTTTCTTCCTGGCTATACATGACTCATTTTAAAGTTTTCTATCAAAAGTCAGAGCATTTTTAGTGATTTGCACTTGAAAAAGCACTCAAGACAGTCTCAGGACCAGAACACAGGAACTTTGGCTTCTATCTTAGTCTATAGATGGTATTTTTGGCTCAAACTTGAGATTTGAGATGTACTCAAGTATGTCTACAAAATCAACAAGTCAGAAACCCCCACTATGCTGAGGTACATGGATTGCGATCCATGTTCCCCTATCAAATTTGTTCTCCAAATTTTCTCAAATTTTGACAGTATGTAGACAAGGTCATGTGCAGGCTCTTTGCCAATTTTCATCAAATTTTGAGGTTAAGGTGCATGGATCGCGATTCATGTTCAACCCAAGCTAAATCTCAAATCTTTTTGGATTTGGACTTGTTTTGATAGGTCAAATGACCAACACTAGGCCTGCACAACGGTTTGCAGTATGTCATCTGTTTTGTTCCCTTTTGACCCAAATTTGTTGGTTTTTTTCCAAAATTGGACATGGGGATATGCTTCCTTGTGTATGCACTACTGATCTAATTTTTTTCAAGTCAAGCTGTCACTATGGGTACATGGAGCGCGATCCATGTTTGGAGGCCAAACTGACTTTTCTTGGTACCATGAAATCAACATGATTAGTGGGTCCTATGGTATCAAAATTTTTAAAAATGGAACCCTGGATTGAAAGTTAGGTCAGTTTTGACACTTTGTCAAAGTACTTTGGTAGTTTTGGCTTTTGACTTGGTTTTGATATCCAAATTTAGTTTTAAAAAGACCATTAGACTACTTGTGATGTCCTCTAGCGATGGTGCAAGTTTGGTATAAGTCTGTGACAAAGGAACATGGATCGTGATCAATGTACCTATGTGTTAGATTGCGCTGAAACTTGGCACACAGCTTCCTCATGGTCCACTGATGTCTGCTATATGGTTTTTGTGTAATTTGGACTTTTTAAGGTCAACCAAAAGTCAATCCCTAGGTCTATTTTAGGGTTTTCATCTTGCACTGTTTTTTCCCCTTTTGATCCACTTTTTGAACTTTTTTGACAATGATTCTTTCGAGACTTTTGTTAACAATGGTCTCTACTACAGGCTAGAAAACTTTCTATCCAAAAATTCCTCAGAGGTACATGGATCGCAATCCTTGTTCCACCACTTTTGGACTTGATCTTTGCTGTGCTGATAGCTTATGATGTTTGTAGCCTTCTCATCCACACATTTTTGAATTTGGATTAGTTTTGCCCAACCAAAAGTGAGTTCTACAGCCTGTCGTGGCCGTTTTGACGTGTTTTTGGCTCTTTTGACCACTTTTTGTAACTTTTTTGCATATGGTTCTTTTGGAAAAAGTGTTCGTCTATGTCTCAGCTACCTACTGCTCAAATTTCAGCCAAAATTTTTGATGAGGTACATGGATCGCGATTTTTGATGAGATATACTCCACACACACACACACACACACACACACACACACACACACACACACACACACACACTCATTTGAAGGGCCATTCTCACCTTGGTGCTAGGGGGATATACTCCACACACACTCATTTGAAGGGCCATTCTCACTTGGTGAAAGTTGAGGAACACCACCTCCTTCTCCAAGCTTGTGAGAGTGAAAACCTACACCAACACTCTTGGCTATGGAATGAAAATCCAACCAAGAGTCATGCTTCAATGCTTAAGCTTGCCATCTTCTCCATCTTCATTACTATGCTATTATGTATGCTAGAAAGAAGAGTAGTGATAAGTGAGGAAATATTTCTTTCTCCTCTTCCCTATCCTCATTCCCCTCTTGGATAGTTAATGCTTTCTTCAAGTTTATGTTATGCTTGTGATTCATGAAGCTTTCCATCTTCATTACATCACCTAGGTTTCAAGGAACACAAAGATTGTATTGTACCAAGTCTCTCTTGATGGGAGAAACTATAAATACAAATGCCTATTGGAGGGGGGACCGGCTCCATATGAATCCGGTCCTCAACTATTGTCATGTTCTCTAAACCCTCTCTCTCTCTCTCTTGCAAAAGTATTTTTCATGCCAAGTTAACTAAGTACCATGTTTATGTTGCTACCATCAATTAAGTACAACCGCTATGCTCACAAAGAATCTCTCAAAAGTGCTTCACCTAATTTCCTAATTCCGCTACTCAAATTTCATAGGCAATTTCCATTACACTGGTGTCAGAGTATTTGGTTTCTCTTTTATTGCTTAAGAAGATAGGTCCTTAAGTAGCCTATTGATGGTTGATTTTGTTAATTATATTAGGGTAAGTGGGACTGGGATCTATTATGGGTTTTGTTGAGCCCACTATGTGGGATATGGTGCACACCTCGGGAGCTTTGGTTCTAATAGTGGAGTCTTTTTAGACTTGCCTACGGCTTTACCATTATTGAACCATAAGAAGTCTGAAAGGATCTATCCCTTGGCAACTTTGCTATGTTAGACTCACTCCACTACTCTCTATAATTAACCAATTCGAGCCGTGGGTGTAGATACTTAAGTGCCTATTTTCAAAGTCTAAGAGGAGTAGCAACTAAGGTTTTGAATTGCCAAAGCATACACTAAGTAAACATCTAGTTTAATTAACATGGCTGACAATAACCAAGAGAGTAGCATGAACATTGATAACTTTGATTTCGCACATGAAGGTGTTACTGATGATGCCCCCATGTTTGTTAATTATCTTGTTACTAGGTTGCGACAAGCTATGGGCAACCCCTCTTTGCAAGCCGAAGTTACTCAACAACTTCGTGCTTATGGGATTTCCTTTCCTCTCAAAGAGGAGAGAGAGCTTAGGAGGCCTCTTGGTGAGACCGCAAAAGAAGCCTCTCTCCCATATGAGAGGAGGAATCCAAAGAACGAGAATTTAATGACTCCCTAAGTTCCTCAAAAGATGTGGCTCCATGAAGATGGTGGTCTAGACGATCGCCAACTCCTCCCAAGAGGGAGGAAATGGTTAACCCATAGTCCTTCTCCTCATCACTCCAAAAGGGAAGAGAGGAAACAAAGGATGAAAAGGGCAAGAAAGAGGTCACCCTCTTCTCCTTCTTCTTCACCTTCCTCCTCTATCAAGATGAAAGCTATGGCTATTTTCCTAGAGAATACAAGAGGGGAGGACATCGCAAATCTTACCCTGCATGGTGAAGGTCACAAAAGCTAAAGAAGTTCAAAGAGGGAGGAAAGAGTATCTCTTTTCTCACCTATGATGGAACCTTTGGTGCTACCGACAAAGTATTGGCTTTCATCCAATAATTTGATGGGCCTTTGGAGAGAAGGGCTTCATGGAGTCCTCCAAGCTACACCATGTAGCTATACACTCCCAAAAATTGGCTCGTCAATGGTGGGCTAGCCTTGGTGGCAACAGTGAAGCCCCAAAGACATGAAAAACTCTACGAGTTTCCATCATGAAGCAATTCCTTGCAAGTGATGCAAAGGAAAAAGTGCTTACCAAATGGTGAACTTTAAAGATTCTCTCTCATGAGTCTATCCACAAATATGTGGACAAGTTTTGGGATTTACATCTCAAAGCTACTATCTTTCAAAAGATAGACTTTGTCGAGAAAAAGCAACAATTCTGTGTGGGATTACCCAAAGAGATGGCCAAGTATGTCAATTCGCAATGGCCTGGTTCTATCACCAAAGTAATCCACCACACCATGGTTGCTTCACACATCAATTTCCAACAAGGGGCTAGATGGAATGTCATGCCCATGGAAAATAAAGATAAAAATGATGCCAAGGGAAAAACCAATGCCCAAAATTCTTACCAAGGCTATTCCAACAACAACAACAATTGGTCCAAGGAGAAGGGAGTTTACAAAGCTAAATATAAACTCTATCCTAAAGAGCTAGAAGCTTTTAATAAGGACCACAAATGTTTTAAGTGTGGTGAGCAAGGCTATGGTTATCATCCTTGCCTCAAGAGAATTGTCCGCAATGAGACTCCTAGAGTCTCTATGTTTGAAGCTTCAAAAGAGGATGCTCATTGCCAAGGATTTCTCCTTTCCTATGCTTGGGGAAATATGCAAGAGCATGATGCCTTTATTTTGTTTGACGCTAGTTCAACTCACAACTTCGTATCCGCGGAGTTGACCACTAAGCTAGGCATACAAGCCCACAAGATGGAAGATGCATTGAAATCCTTTGGAGCTATCAAGGGATGAGACATCTCAGTTACTTCTTTCATTGGAAAATTAAGGCTTCATGTCCAAAGCTATTTGGACAAAGAGGATTTGTTCATCTCCCCTCTCAAACATGAGAATGTTATCGTTGGGGCACGATGATTTAACCGCATGGCTTCCAACATGAAGCATCTTGAAAGGAGAATCTACTTCACCTACAGGGAAAAGAGCATGCACATAGATGGTTATGAGTTGGGAAACACCATATCCCTCCAATAAAGGGAATCAAGAGGAATTAGAGTTGTCTAATTTCCTAAATGGATTCCAAGATATTTTCATTGATGACATCCCTAGTGAGCTATCTCTAAAATGAGGGACGATGACCGTGCAATTGATGCTACCAAGAATCTCACTACCTAACAAGCCTCTTTATCGAGTTTCACAAGCTCAACAAGAGGAGATCATGAGGCAAGTGCATGAAGTGGTGAAAAAAAAAGGGATGAGGTCTAGCTCCTCTCCATTTTGTTCACCATTGCTTTTAGTGCAAAAGAAAGATGACACATATCACATGTGTGTTGACTATACGGCACTAAATAAGATAACTATCAAAAAAATAGATTTCCCGTGCCGCGGGTAGAAGATCTATTTTATAATTTACAAGTTTTGGCCTGACAAATGCTCCAGATGCATTCAAACTCATTATGGACAAAAAAATCTTCAGGCCATTCAAATTCTCTTGAAGAGTACAAGCGACACCTCCAGGTAATCTTTCAAGATTGTGAGAGAGAATAAGCTTTTCATTAATAAAAAGAAAATATAATTTTTCCTACAAGAGATTCAAATTTAGGTCACATTATCTCTAAAGATGGCACCCATATGGATGCAACAAAATTAGAGATAATAAAAGGACGGCCTAATCCAAGGAACTATAGGAGGTACGAATCTTCATAGCTATGTGTGCATACTATAGATGCTTCATAGAAAACATTCTCTCTTATAGCAGACCCATTACATGAATTAACAAAAAAAGAACGTTAGGTATTCATGGAGTGCAAAAGTGTAAAAAGCTTTTGAGAAGCTTATCTCTCAACGTGTGTTCACACTACTACATCTCTCAAAGCCATTTGAGGTCCAATCTGATGCTTGTGATGATTGCCTTGGAGCTATTTTGCTTCAAGAAGTGCATGCCATAGCATATGAGAGTCAAAGACTCAACTTCAATAAGTGAGCATTGGGAAAATACGAAGAAAAGCTACTAGCTATTCTATATGCCCTAAACACGTGGAAAAACTATCTCTTGAGGACTCCATTCATCCTATGAATGGATCATACCTAATGTTCTTTTTTTGTTAAGTCATGTAATGGGCATGCTATTAGAGAGAATAATTTCTATGAAGCATCTATAGTATGCACACATACCTACAAAGCTTCATACCTCCTATAGATTCCTTGGATTAGTCCATCCTTTTATTATCTCTAATTTTGTTGCATCCATATGGGTGCCATCTTTAGAGATAATGTGACCTAAATATTGAATCTCTTGTAGGAAAAATTCTCTTTTATTTTTATTAATGAAAAGCTTATTCTCTCCAAGGCATCTATAGTATGCACACATAGCTATGAAGCTTCGTACCTCCTATAGATTCCTTGGATTAGGCCGTCCTTTTATTATCTCTAATTTTGTTGCATCCATATGGGTGCCATCTTTAGAGATAATGTGACCTAAATATTGAATCTCTTGTAGGAAAAAATATGTTTTCTTTTTATTAATGAAAAGCTTATTCTCTCTCACAATCTTGAAAGATTACCTGGAGGTGTCGCTTGTACTCTTCAAGAGAATTTGAATGGCCTGAAGATTTTTTTGTCCATCATGTGTTTGAATGCATCCGGAGCATTTGTCAGGCCAAAACTTGTAAGTTATCAAATAGATCTTCTACCCGTGGCACGGAAAATCTATTTTTTTGATAATGATCTTGTTTAGTGTCCTATAGTCAACACACATATGATATGTGTCGTCTTTCTTTTTCACTAAAATAAATGGTGAACAAAATGGAGAGGAACTAGACCTCACCATCCTTTTTTTTTTCACCACTTCATGCACTTGCCTCAAGATCTCCTCTTGTTGAGCTTGTGAAACTTGATAAGGAGGCTTTTTAGGCAGTGAGCTTCTTGGTAGGAGCTCAATTGCACGGTCATCATCCCTAATTTTAGAGATAGCTCACTAGGGATGTCATCAATGAAAATATCTTGGAATCCATTTAGGAAATAACTCTAACTCCTCTTGATTCCCTTTATTGCAGGGATATGGTGTTTCTCAACTCATAAACATCTATGTGCATGCTCTCTTCCTTGTAGGTGAAGTAGATTCTCCTTTCAAGGAGCTTCATGTTCGAAGCCATGCGGTTAAATCATGGTGCCCCAACGATAACATTCTCATGTTTGAGAGGGGAGATGAAGAAATCCTCTTTTCCAAATAGCTTTGGACATGAAGCCTTAATTTTCCAATGAAAGAAGGAATGAGACATCCGGCTTTTAGTAGATCAAGAATCGTTAGATTAGTTATTTCACTTTGGTCATTTGTTTGTGGATGACAGACCAAGAGAGAAATTTAATCTACTTCCTAGATTCTCAAAGAGACCCTTCTAGAAATTACTGGTCATTCTAGGATCTTTGTCCGACACTATGGGTGTTGGAAATCCATGATGCTTGAAAATTTGAGATCTGAAGAGGGTTGCCATTTGATGTGCCTCAATAGTCTTTTTGACAGGCATAGAGTGTGTTTTCTTGTTAAGCCTGTCCCCACTGAAACAGTCCAAGTTGCTTCCCTCGATCACATTTCAACTTTTGGTATACCACGCATTTTGAAACATACTCTTGTATGTTTAGTTTTCATGGTAGACCAACAGAAATACATTTCTACTCCTTGAAGAGTAGATTATGGATTTCCTCTTTGCCCCGGATAAGAAGATGTATGGGATTCATACATGACATTCTTATTGTATGGGTGATTAACACATAGCCTATTGCCATTTGGAAGATAACTATCCTTCAAGGTGAATGGTTCTTGTTACTTCCCTATTGCAAAGGCTGTAATTACGTACTTAAAGTGTCGGTCAGTAGCAAACTCATCTATCATAAAAGACAGATCATTGTGAGTTGCCATAGAAACCACATTTACCCTTGGTCGTTGTGAAAGTGCATCGACCACTTGATTGTGCTTGCCAACAATGTGAGCAATATGAAATTTAAATTGCAAAAGAAATTTTTCCTACCTCCTTTGTTTGTTGGAGAACTTGGTTTGCATCATGAAGTTCTTGAGGCTTTGTGATCCATTCGTAGGATGAATGGAGGCCCCAAGAGATAGTGTTTCCACGTGTTTAGGGTATATAGAATAGCTAGTAGCTTTTTTTTGTATCTGCCCAATACTCACTTATTGAAGTTGAGTCTTTGACTCTCATATGCTATGGCATGACCTTGTTGAAGCAAAATAGATCCAAGGCAATCATCACAAGCATCAGATTGGAGCTCAAATGGTTTTGAGAGATCTAGTAGTGCGAACACACATTGAGAGATAAGCTTCTCAAAAGCTTCTTGCACTTTTGCAGTCTATGAATACTTAACATTCCTTTTTTGTTAAGTCATGTAATGGGCCTGCTATTAGACAGAATTTTTTATATGAATTATATATAGTATGCACACATACCTATGAAGCTTCATACCTCCTATAGATTCCTTGGATTAGGCCATACTTTTATTATCTCTAATTTTGTTGCATCCATATGGGTGCCATCTTTAGAGATAATGTGACCTAAATATTGAATCTCTTGTAGGAAAAATTCTCTTTTATTTTTATTAATGAAAAGCTTATTCTCTCTCACAATCTTGAAAGATTACCTAGAGGTGTCGCTTGTACTCTTAAGAGAATTTGAATGGCCTGAAGATTTTTTTGTCCTTCATGAGTTTGAATGCATCTGGAGCATTTGTTAGTCCAAAAATTGTAAATTATCAAATAGATCTTCTATCCGCGGCACGGGAAATCTATTTTTGATAGTGATCTTATTTAGTGCCCTATAGTCGACAAACATGTGATATGTGTCGTCCTTATTTTGCACTAAAAGAAATGGTGAACAAAATGAACAGGAGCTAGACCTCACCATCCCTTTTTTTTTCCACCACTTTATGCACTTGCCTCATGATCTCCTCTTGTTGAGCTTGTGAAACTCAATAAGGAGGCTTGTTAGGCAGTGAGCTTCTTGGTAGGAGCTCAATTGCATGGTCATCATCCCTCATTTTAGAGATAGCTTACTAGGGATGTCATCAATGAAAATATCTTGGGATCCATTTAGGAAACTAGACACCTCTTATTCCTCTTGATTCCCTTTATTGCAAGGATATGATGTTTCCCAACTCATAAACATCTATGTGCATGCTCTTTTCCCTGTAGGTGAAGTAGATTCTCCTTTCAAGGAGCTTCATGTTGGAAGCCATGCGGTTAAATCATGGTGCCCCAAGGATAGCATTCTCATGTTTAAGAGGGGAGATGAAGAAATCCTCTTTGTTCAAATAGCTTTGGACATGAAGCCTTAATTTTCCAATGAAAGAAGGAACTGAGACATCTCATCCCTTGATAGCTTCATTGGCCTTCAATGCATCTCCCATCTTGTGGGCCTGTATGCCTAGCTTAGTGGTCAACTCGGTGGATATGAAGTTGTGAGTTGAACTAGGGTCAAAAAAAATAAAGGCATCATGCTCTTTCATCTTTCCCCAAGCATAGGAAAGGAGAAGTCCTTCGCAATGAGCATCCTCTTTTGGAGCTTCAAACATAGAGACTCTAGGAGTCTCATTGCGAACAATTCTCTTGGGGCAAAGATGATAACTATGGCCTTGCTCCCCACACTTAAAACATTTGTGGTCCTTACTAAAAGCTTCTATCTCGTTAGGAGAGAGTTTATATTTACCTTTGTAAACTCCCTTCTCCTTGGACCAATTGTTGTTGTTGTTGGAATAGCCTTGGTAAGAATTTTGGGCATTGGTTTTTCCCTTGGCATCATTTTTGTCTTTATTTTCCATGGGCTTGACATTCTGTCTAGCCCCTTGTTGGAAATTGATGCACGGAGAAACCATGGTGTGGTGGATTACTTTGGTGATAGAACCAAGCCGTTCAGAGTTGACATACTCGGCCATCTCTTTGGGTAATCCCGCACATAATTGTTGCTTTTGCTCGACAAAGTCTATCTTTTGAAAGATAGTAGCCTTGAGATATATATCCCAAAACTTGTCCACATATTTGTGGATAGATTCATGAGAGAGAAGCTTTAAAATTCACCATTCGGTAAGCACTTTTTCGTTTGCATCACTTGCAGGGAATTTCTTCATGATGGAAACTCGTAGAGTTTTCCATGTCTTTGGAGCTTTGCCGTTGCCACGAAGGCTAGCCCACCATTGACGAGCCAATTTTTGGAAGCGCATAGCTACATGGTGTAGCTTGGAGGACTCCGTGAAGCCCTTGTCTCCAAAGGCCCATCAAAATGTTGGATGAAGGCCAGTACTTTGTCGGTAGCACCAAAGGTGCCATCATAGGTGAGAAAAGAGATACTCTTTCCTCCCTCTTTGAATTTCTTTAGCTTTTGTGACGTTCACCATGCAGGGTAAGATTTGCGATGTCCTCCCCTCTTGTATTCTCTAGGAGAATAGCCATAGCTTTCATCGGTAGAGGAGGAAGGTGAAGAAGAAGGAGAAGAGGGTGACATCTTTCTTGCCCTTTTCATCCTTTGTTTCCTCTCTTCCCTTTTGGAGTGACGAGGAGAAGGACTATGGGTTAACCGTTTCCTCTTGGGAGGAGTTGGCGATCGTCTAGACCACCATCTTCATGGAGCCACATCTTTTGAGGAACTTAGGAAGTCATTACTTTTTTTTTCTTTGCATTCCTCCTCTCGTATGGGAGAGAGTCTTCTTTTGGGGTCTCACCAAGAGGCCTCCTAAGCTCTCTCTCCTCTTTGAGAGGAAATCAAATCCCATAAGCACGAAGTTGTTGAGTAACTTCGGCTTGCAAAGAGGGGTTGCCCATAGCTTGTTGCAACCTAGTAACAAGATAATTAACAAACATGGGGGCATCATCAGTAACACCTTCATGTGTGAAATCAAAGTTATCAATGTTCATGCTACTCTCTTGGTTATTGTCAGCCATGTTAATTAAACTATATGTTTACTTAGTGTATGCTTTGGAAATTCAAAACCTTAGTTGCTACTTCTCTTAGACTTTGAAAATAGGCACTTAAGTATCTACACCCACGGCTCGAATTGGTTAATTATAGAGAGTAGTGGAGTGAGTCTAACATAGCAAAGTTGCCAAGGGATAGATCCTTTCAGACTTCTTATGGTTCAATAATGGTAAAGCCATAGGCAAGTCTAAAAAGAATCCATTATTAGAACCAAAGCTCCCGAGGTGTGCACCATATCCCACATAGTGGGCTCAACAAAACCCATAATAGATCCCAGTCCCACTTAACCTAATATAATTAACAAAATCAACCATCAATAGGCTACTTAAGGACCTATCTTCTTAAGCAATAAAAGAGAAACCAAACGCTCTGATACCAGTGTAATGGAAATTGCCTATGAACTTTGAGAGTAGCGGAATTAGGAAATTAGGTGAAGCACTTTTGAGAGATTCTTTGTGAGCATAGCGGTTGTACTTAATTGATGGTAGCGACATAAACATGGTACTTAGTTAACTTGGCATGAAAAATACTTTTGCAAGAGAGAGAGAGAGAGTTTAGAGAACATGACAATAGTTGAGGACCGGACTCATATGGAGCTGGTCCCCCCTCCAATAGGCATTTGTATTATAGTTTCTCCCATCAAGAGAGACTTGGTACAATACAATCTTTGTGTTCCTTGTAACTTATGTGATGCAATGAAGATGGAAAGCTTCATGCATCACAAGCATAACATAAACTTGAAGAAAGCATTAACTATCCCAAGCCTCAGTTCCAAGGCCTCAAACACCTTCGAAGGTGGAGAGAGCTAGCGGGGAATGAGGACAGGGAAGAGGAAGAAGAAACATTCCATAGGAGAAAGAAATAGTTCCTCACTTATCATTACTCTTCTTGCTAGCATACATAATAGAATAGTAATGAAGATGGAGATGATGGCAAGCTTAAGCATTGAAGCATGACTCTTAGTTGGATATGCATTCCATAGCCAAGAGTGTTGGTGTAGGCTTTCACTCTCACAAGCTTGGAGAAGGAGGTGGTGTTCCTCAACTTTCACCAAGTGAGAATGGCCTTGCAAATGAGTGTGTGTGTGGAGTATATCCCCCTAGCACCCCCCCCTCCTTGCTTTGGGCGAAAGTTCTACATGCTACAAGCTCATTGGACCCCTCTCCACCTAGCCAATCACATGCAGTATGCAGTCAAGCAGATGGGTAGTCTTTTGACAAGTGTTCTCCTGACCCCTGAGAGCTTGAAAATATCTAGATATTTGTTAGATGGAAGTAGAATCTCATTGGACCCCTCTTTAGCCCAACCAATAGCATTCAAGCACACCATGTGGTTAAGCTTAGTGAGAGTCTGACATGTGTCCCATGTGCTCTTTTAGATTCCCCTAACTTTGAGATTTTTATGCATAGGAAAATTCTCAAGCAACTTCCTCATTAAGTGTGTAGGTTCTCTTTTTTATTCAAGCATCTTACCCCCCATGCATAGGAAGCTTCTCAAGCAACTTCCTCATTAAATGTGACAAGTACCTCAAGTACCTTAGTCATCAAGCATGACAAGCACCTTAGGTGGAGTTCCCACGTCAAGCACAACCCTAGCTTGCTTAAGTTTAGGTTGGGTTCCCACCTCAAGCACATCCCTAGCTTGCTTAAGTTTATGTCGGGTTCCCACCTCAAGCACAGCCCTAGCTTGCGTAAGGTTCCTACCTCAAGCACATACCTAGCTTGCTTAAGTTTAGGCCGGGTTACCACCTCAAGCTCAACTCTAGCTTGCTTAAGGTCAAAGGAATTTTAACACTAACCATTGTAGGTCTTTAATGAAGCTAACCCTAAGGTCTTTTAAGCTTCATTAGTTAACCTTGGTCTTTGATAGACCATCTCTCATTTGGGCCCCTTTACCATTGGCCCCATGTTGAGATAGATCCATAATCACATGTCTATATTCTAACCCTTGTTCCCGTTTATTATCCTACTAAATGATCAATTTAATATGAGAAAATCATTTGGGTTGGTTAGATATTAGATATTTAATGAAATTACTTGTAGTGTCAATACTCTATTCCACCAGTTCTTTTTGAATTGGACAACTTTTTCCCTGTCAAAAGTGAGTTTTCTTGTGTGTCCTATGATTTTTGGCTGTCTAGCATAATTTTGGTGTTTTGATCAACTTTTTTCAATTTTTTGCTATGGTCCCTTTTGGCAAAGTTGTTTTACTAGTTGTCAGGGATATAATTATCAAATATCAGTCCCAAATGCCAAAAGGTACATGGATCTCGATTCATGTTTGACATCATTTTTTGATGAATTTTGTTTTGCAGGTTCTCTAATCCTCGTAAAAGCCAAATCTCACCCCTTTTTTTATTTGGATTCAAAAAGTTGAAAAATCCCAAATTTTGTGTTTGCAATGTCTATTTTGCTGTTTTTGCCCTATCAACCAATTTTGATGTGTTTTTTGAGTTTTTCTTTCAAGCAAACTTGATTAGAGGAATGTCCCACTGATCCACAATGTTACTCATCACTTTTTTGCAAGTCGTCTCTGGGGTACATGGATCGTGATCCATGTTCCTCCACAGATTTTGGCCAAACTTTCTAGATTCTTTCTAGAGAGTCTGTTGATACCTTTGATCCACAAGTTCTTGAATTTGGATCACCTTTCAGCCCTCTACCATCAAATTTTCAAAATTCAGAGTTTATGGTTGTTTCGGCCAAAATATGGTTGTCACCCTTTTCCCCCTCAATGTTTAAGCCCAAATTTGATGGTGGCAGTTTCTACTTACCCTACTCCTAAGTACTTAGATGAAATATGAAACAAAAACAAACAAAAAGGTACAGAATAAACTCGAAAGGGAAAATGGAATAGCACTCTGAAAGCATAGAGAAAATTGGAGAATGAACTTCTTTTGGCTATCTCACTCACAACCCTCTTTACCTCTCGAGAATATATCTAGTAAGTCCTTGGCTTCTAGAGTCTACCATGCACTAAATCCCATATCTAGCTGCTTCAATGATAATGTGTTAATAAAATCAAAGACAAATCTTCAAAAAAGAACGCTCTAAATACGCACCAGGTCACTCACCATCTAAGGATCATATCCCCGACAACGACGCCAATGTTAGTGTTAAGCGGGTCGCTGTGATGGACGTCTATAGCATAGCTACCTGGCACTAACATAATGTCAATACTTAGGGAAGTGACTTGGATGGGCCACGTAGACTCTTTGAGGTTGTCAATCTCAAGAAGAGAACCTAAAAAGCTAACAAAACAACTCTACAAGAAAATCAATCACTCAATGATTAGGAAAATCTACCTATATCCTTTCTCACAGCTGTAGGTCATCACACCATTTGGTACTTGAACGGACTCGAAATGCAACAAAACTTCAGGAGGAGGTCTAGGACTCCTAGGGGCACTATCCTACCAACTCTGGTTACAATCCAACAAAGTACCAAAATCACGACCCATCATGAAAAAGGTCCTGAAAATTACAGCAGATTAGTTCAAAAAGGTTGCCCTATGGTGTAAGAACACTCCCCTATGGTCAAAATGCCTTAAAATAGTTATTTAAGCACTCAAATTTGCAATTAAAACTCACAGATATATAGTCGCGAGCCACAACAAAATTGACTATGCTTACACTTTTAGAGTGGATAGAACCATCCACATGTGTCGTTCTACCAAAAATGCACTTCATGTGCTCTCTCTCTCTCTCTCTCTCTCTCTCTCTCACACACACACACACACACACACACACACACACACACACACACACACACACACACACACACACACACACACACACACACACACAATGTGTCTCTAGGAGCATTATCACGGTGCATAAAGGAGAGGGGGCTTCTAGGATGGCTAAAATATAACCCACACGCCGTTGTACCAATATGATCTCTCTCTCTCTCTCTCTCTCTCTCTCTCTCTCTAAAGTACTAGTATCATGGTGCATCCGAGAGATTTTAGAGTGGATAGAACCGTGTCGTTCTACCAAAAATGCACTTCATGTGCTCTCTCTCTCTCTCTCTCTCTCTCTCTCTCTCTCTCTCTCTCTCTCTCTCAATGAAACTTATACATAATTTTTCACAATGATGCGCAAAGGCACTTTCACAATGAAATATGTATAACCCACGCACTGCTAGGAGATAAAAGGGTTTGTTCGTTCAATAAAATGGTATGTGCGTGTGTTCAGAGAAGGAAACTACTACAATAGAGTCAATGTGAAGAAAAAACATTGCATTAAGATAGAATAGAACCTACTCCCTTGCCCCAGTTGAAAACAATGGCAATTGCAAGTCTTTCTGCACGTGGTAGCTTTGATGCTTTGGCATTGTGGTGGTGATAACTGTTTTTTGGTCCAGCTATCCTTAGAAAAGAAATAGCAAAAATGCCAAATATAATCAAAATAAACCAAATATGTATGTATTTATATTATTCTAATAAGCTATATATGCATAGACAAAATGGTGAGATAAATATATGTCGCCAATCTTTCTCATGGGAACCCCACCTTTTGCTTTATATTAACTAAGTTAGGTGTGCATTATTAATAAGTGTGAGTTTTTATATGTATATTCTAGTTGAGGGTCTCTCAATAAAGAAATAAAATTTTATTCACCTATAATTTTAAAAAAAAGCTTACCCATATAGGTTTCTATGCTACTCCTTGTATATATCCATAGAGTACTAAATAAGGTTGGTAATACCTCCACATGGGAAAATAGCTTTGGGAGGACTTTTCTCAAGAGAACATGTACATTTCTAGGGAAGTAAGGAGACTTGAATACAAAAGACATGAGGTGATTGGCTTCAAATTTGATTTCAAAGGAGGAGTTTTGCATTTCAAATACCTAGAAGCCTGTACAAAAGGATATATATTTTGGTGCTATAGATTTTATGCAAAGTCATGGTGGACATGTGGACAAAGGTACAGATAAAAAATTGGACATGTAAGAACTTTCAAGAGCTTGGTGACATGTGTGTAGTTTCTATACTTTTCCATAAAAACCCTAGCTCGAATTTCACTCTCTCTCCTCATTTTTTATCAATATTTTTTCATCTTTCACCTCTTACACATCAAAAAAGGACCCAAGGACCAATGAACGTGACTTCAGGGCTTATTTGGGCCTCTCTAGGGCCCTAAAATGTATTTATGTACTTCCAAATAGCCCATTCTTTTTTACATGTTTTCCTTTTATCCTAACACACACACACACACACACACCATTAGTAGCATGAAAAAAATCTAGCATGGAGAAGATCATTAGAATTAACCATGGCTATCGTTGTATATACTCATGTTTTTGCAACTCTCTACCATTACTCATCTTTTTATCCTTTCTCCTTCTCATGCACTCATCTCCAATCCTCCAATATCTTGTATTTTATTCCACCTATGACAAAGCAGACAAAAGGCTGCAATTAGTGGGAATTAATCAACCAATTCCATTGGTTTCCAAGAACTAGATGTAAAAGATGATGGCGGTCATTCTTGATTTCCTTGACGCCAATAAACAAGAGAGAGTGTAATCCTACCCAATTTCTTGTTAATTTCTCATTTTACTACCATTGTATATTTCCATTTCTATTATGCAAAAATACTTAGAGTTTTAACCTAATAACCTCATATCTAGCCCTACCACTTGTCGCCGCACACCTACATCAAATTACTTCTAAAAGAAGCTTTGTCATGTGTAACTAAAAGTGATCATGAAAATTCTTATCCCTCCAAAAACCTATAAAAGGAGTGTTTCTCTTTGTAATGAAACATGAGAAGAAGAAGTGAGAAGTGTAGAGAAGGAAAGTGTGAGACGAAGTGTGTGAGAGACTTTACACAAGAATCCTTGCATTATGTGATGCTAGCTTGTGATTGCAAATAGCCATACTTCTTGTGTTTTTTGGTTGTTTGGGTGACGTTTTGTGTGTGTAACCCTAGCCTCGAGTAAGTCGTTGTAAGAGGGTTTTCAAGGTAGAAAGGATTCCTTTGGCCCTAAGACAATGCATGGGGTGGTTAGATTTGAGTGTGTGCTTTGTGTTGATAATAGAGGAGACTTGAAATTCTAAACGTTCTAGTGCAAAAAAAGTTTAGCCTATGTGTGTTGTGGTTTTGTATAAGTTGAGGTGCTCATATCACTTATCAGCTTTTTGAAGCTTTGAGTATGCATGCTTGAAGGTATTCACAACGTTGGCTAAGAAATGTGGTCTCTTTCTCTCTCTCTCTCTCTCTCTCTCTCTCTCTCTCTCTCTCTCTCTCTTTGTTTGAGGACAGATCAAACGGGCGCCCAACTAGCCGGACACGTAGCCGGACACCACATTTGTAATCTATTATTTTGCTGAGCTAGTGTAGTAATACTCTGTGTAAATCTTAATTTCAGAGTAGTAGTCAATTCCCTGAGTTGTAATTCTGTCAATGACAATTGTAAAGGTCCATGTGAGTCGGCCACTGGCCATTAAGGATGCCCTAGGTATAAAGGTCAATAACCTTAATGTAAAAGAAGGCTTATCTTTAGCAGAGAAGGGAGCTCAAAAAATATACGCTCAAGCTACAAGCTCCAATTTGTAATCGATGCAACTAATGAATGGGTAATCAGTTTTTGATTCAGAAACTTGCATTGTGTTCCTCTCTCTTTGCTCTTTAATTCAAGTGTAAGCATTGTCAGTTTTGTTGTGGTTCGCGATTGCGCATCTGTGAGCTATAATTGCAGATTTGAGTGCTTAAATCATTGTTTATAGTCGTTTTGACCATAGGAGAGTGTTCCTAGACCACATGGCAACCTTTTTGGATATTTCTGTTGCATTTTTCAGGACCTTTTTCATGATGGATCGTGATTTTGGTACCTTGTTGGGTTGCCACCAGACTTGGTAGGATAGTGCCCCTAGGTGTCCTAGACCTCCTCATAAAGTTTCATTGCATTTCGAGTCCGTTCGAGTGCCGAAATGGCGTGATGACCTAGAGCTGTGAGAAAGGACATAGGCAGATTTCCTGATCATTGAGTGTTGGTTTGCTTGTAGAGTTGTTGTGTTTTCTTGTTAAGGTTCACTTCTTGAGATTGACGATCTCAAAGAGTCTCCGTGCCCCATCCGAGTCACTTTCCTTGAGTATTGACATTATGTTAGTGCCGGAAAGCTATGCTGCAGACGTTCGTCGCAGCGACCCGCTAACATTGGCGCCGCTGCCGGGGATATGATCCTTAGATGGTGAGTAACCTAGTGCATATTTAGAGCGTTCGTTTTTTTAAGATTTGTCTCTTCATTCCATTTACACTTTAGCAGTGAAGCAGCTAGACATGGGGTTTAGTGCTTGATAGAGTTTAGAAGTCGAGGACTTGCTAGATCTATTCTCGAGAGGTAAAGAGGGTTGTGAGTGAGATAGCCAAAAGCATTTCATTCTTCGATTTTCTCATTACTTTCAGAGTGCTGTTCCGTTTTTCGTTTCGACTTTATTTTGTACCGTTTTGTTAGTTTTTGTTTCATGTTTCATTTGAGTACTTAGGAGTAGGATAAGTAGAAACTACAACCATCAAATTTGGGCTAAAAGATTGAGGTAAAAAAGGGTGAAAACCATATTTTGGCAAAAACGATCATAACTCTGAAATTCTAAAAATTTGATGGTAGAGACCTTAAAAGTGATCCAAATTCAAAAATTTGTGGATCAAGGGCATCAACAGACTCTCTAGAAGCAATTTGGAAAGTTTGGCAAGAATTTGTGGAGGAACATGGATCATGATCCATGTACCCCAAAAAACCAATTTTGGTGAAAAGTTACCAGTTATAGTGAGCATCATTGGGAAACTGCTCTGATCAAGCTTGCTTGAAAGAAAACTCAAAAATCACTTCAGAATTGACTGTTAGGACAAAAACAGTAAAAACAGGGATTCAGACACAAAATTGAGCAAATCTTGAGATTTTGGGATCCAAATTCAAAAAGGCATGAGATTTGGCTTCTACAGGGCATAAAGAACCAACAAAACAAAATTCATGAAAAATGCTGCTAAACATGGATCGCGATCCATATACCTTTTCGACATTTGGGGCTAATATTGGACAAACATCCCTGATATCATTTGGAACAACTTTGCCAAAAGGGACCATGTCAAAAAATTGAGAAAAGTTGGTCAAAATAGCCAAATACAGAAACTAGTCAAAATCGCAGGGCAAAAAGAAAAACTCACTTTTGATTAGAAAAAAGTTGGTCAAATTCAAAAAGATTTGGGGAAGAGTATCACCATAACATGGACTACAAGTTGACCAAGTTTCATGTCAAAATGTGGTCAAACATGGATCGCAATCCATGTACCTTATGAAAAAATTTTGAAATTTTTTTGGCTGAGATTTGAGGAGTAGGTAGCTGAGATATAGACAAACACTTTTCCCAAAAGAACCAAATGCAAAAAAGTTGTGAAAAGTGGTCAAAAGAGCCAAAAACAGAGCATTTCCAAAACTGTCACAGCAGACTATAGAAGTCACATTTGGTTGTACAAAATTGATCCAAATTCAGAAGTTCTTGGTGAGCAGTCTACGAACATCATAAGCTATCGATACACCAAACTTTTAGATCCAAAAGTGGTGGAACATGGATCGCAATCCATGTACCTTTGAGAAATTTTTGGAAAAAAACTTTTCAAGCCTGTAGCAGAGACCATTGTGAACAAAAATTCCACAAAGAAATTTTGCCAAAAAAGTTCAAAAAATGGGTGAAAAGAGCCAAAAACTGTTCAAAGAGGAAGACCCTAAAGTAGACCTAGGGATTGACTTTTTCCTGACCTAAACAAGTCCAAAGCACACAAAAACCATATAGCAAGGATCAGGAGATCAAGGACAAGCTGTGTGCCAAGTTCAGTACCTTCTGACACATAGGTACATGGATTGCGATCCATGTTCCTTTGTCACAGACTGATACCAAACTTGCACCATAGCTAGAGGACATCACTAGGAGTCTAGGAGTCTTTTCAAAAGTGCATCTGGATACCAAAAACCAAGTCAAAAGTCCTTAACTGCCAAGTACTCTGAGCAAGTGCCAACACTGACCTAATTTTAAATCCGGAGATCCATTTTCAAAAAAAATTGATACCATAGGACGTACTTATCATGTTGATTCTAATGGTACCAAAAAAAAGTCAATTTGGGCTCCAAACATGGATCGCGATCCATGTACCTATAGTGACAGCTTGAGTTGAAACTTTCCACATCAATAGTGCATACACAAGGAAACATATCCCCAACTCCAATTTTGGAAAAAATTGAGAAAATTTGGGTCAAAAGGGAGCAAAACATGTGACATAGTGAAAACCGCAGTGTAGACCTAGTGTTGGCAATTTGACCTATCAAAACAAGTCCAAATCCAAAAAGATTTGAGATTTAGCTTGTGGACATAGTCAGGAACAAACTCCTAAGAGGAGAAGTGAAGATGTGGTTGAACATGGATCGCGATTGATGTACCTCAACCTCAGAATTTGCTGAAAATTGGTATATAGCTTGCATATGACCTTGTCTACACATAGTCAAAATTTGGAGAAACAAATTTGACAGGGAACATGGATCGCGATCCATGTACCTCTCAGCATAGTGGGGGTATCTGAGTTGATGATCTTGTAGACATACTTGAGAACATCCCAAATCTCAAGTTTGAGCTAAAAATACCTTTAGGAGGCCAAGATACAAGCCAAAGTTCTTGTGTTCTGGTCCTAAAACTGTTTTGAGAGTTGTTTCAAGCGCAGTTCACTAAAGGTGCTCTAACTTTTGATAGACAACTCCAAATTGAGTCAGATATAGCTAGGAAGAAAGCTTGAGGGCAATAGCACACACCTATGGTTTTAGAGCTGAATTTTTCTAGGTTTCCTAATTCCAAACTTTTAGGGTACCCCAATACTACTTTCAAAAACTAAAAAAGTCACAAATTCCTGACTTTTGAGAGACCTGAACAAGGGCAAAAAGGGATAAGTTGCACTAAGCCAAAGTAGGATTTTCAAGTATAATCTTGAGAGATTTGAGTGAGCCTTAACCATGAAAAATCATCCACCACCAAGGTTCTCTACTCCACTCAAAGACATGAAAAACGCAAGAAACTCTGCAATGCCTTCAACAGAGGGATTGAGAGAATACATAGAGGAGGGGCATCCTGTGATTAACAAACCGAATGTGAGATTCATCAAAGCCAATGAATCTAGGAGAGTGCTTACAGATTACACTCATGAGGGCTTATATAGATTCACAAACGGGGATCCATATATCTTCTACAAGTGTGTAGAGCCCTATGCTAGAGAGTTGACCACCCATAAGAACCTCTATGCATTCACATATATAGATTGCAGATTTTCACACTCAATATGAGGGATTTGGGTTAACATTGGAGGAATAGCTTTGAGTTGGTTCCAGCCACTAAATAGAGATGATTTTCCCAACATAGCACAACTCTTACAAGAGTTTGTAGAGGAATTCTCAAAGAGGGGAATCAAACATAACACAGTGTCCAAAATCTACGCTTTCAAACAAAAAGTGAACGAAAGAGTGAAGGAAGCTTTGCTTCGCTTCAAACAATACATTGATAGATGTCCTGTGAGAGAGTTATCGCAAGATGAGAGATTATCAGTTCTCTTCATAGAGAGCTTGAGGAATGAAACCCTAAAAAAGGATCTACATCTAAAAGGGTGCATGACATTTGAGCAAGTCACTACAGAAGCTCTATATCTAGTTGACAATTGCAAGGCCTACGGAGAGGTGACTGAAGATACAGATAACACGACTAGTAGTGCCTCATCTCCGAAGAGCGAATCAACAACAAAGACAGATGTTCAAACTCCTTGGGAACCAATCATTGATCAAGTGGTCGAGGGGGTGATTAGAAGAATAAACCAAGGCTACCAACAAAACCTAGATGTACGACAACCTCAATTGAGGATATGTAATACTTGTGGAGGGGATCATCCCACTCCATGGTGTAACACTCAGCCAAAGCCACAAGGTGTGGTAGGGCAACAACCACCTCTTTTGAATGATGGGAGAGTGATAGTCAACTACACTCAACCAGCATATGTGCCACAACCCATGAGAAACATGTACTCCATGGATGCAAATACGCTCATGTTCATAGCCAATCATGAGTATGGTTCAAAGAACATCCTCACAAGGCAAGAACAACCATTAGATGGATCACCAACTGTAAAACAAGAAGGTCCATGCTATGAGTGTGGAGGTGATCATTGGGCACAAAGTTGTCCAAACAAGGGTCCACAAATTGAATTATTTGTATTCTGTGAACGTTGGTACAGCTAAGTTATGTCGGTCCAGAATAATGACTATAGAATCGCTATGGAATCATGCATATACAGGTCGAAGTGATGGAGTCAATGCCAGATTCGATAGCGGCAAGCTTGATCATGATGTGTATGCCACATGTGGCAATTAGTAGGTCAAGTATTGGTTTTTGGTCACTAATGGTCGAAGTGCTTGCAGATGCATGAACATGGTCTTCAGCTGCTCTATGGTTTGACCATTGGCTTGTCACTTGAAGGTTTTTGTGGATCCATTTCACATTAAAGCTAGGACGAGGCCATCTACCATGATTACATTGAGGGTCGAAGCATCCAATGATTGTAGCGGCAATATCTACAAATATTAAAGAGATGGTTTGGTTCTAGAAGGCCAATTGTTATCTTCTTGCGGCCGTAAAAGTTGGGTCGTCTTCAGATGATGGTAAAATTTCCAAGGCTTCTCGAGGTGATCAGTGTCCGGTGGGAGTGACCACTAAGTCGCAAGGTTAAAAAAAAAAGCTTGAATGCTAAAATAACTCCATGCTTAAAACAAAAAAAACCAAAGCAAGCTTCAGTTCAAGAAGTTAGCGGGCTGCATGATGACAGAGAAAAGAAGCACCAGCGCCATCTGTCTGGAAAGCATGGTGACCAGGAGGAAGGTGCGCCATCTGGTGGGCTGCATGGGGAGAACTGAAGGAGCCAAGCCAGGCCGTGACCAAAGGGGAAAGCAGGGCCGCCGCTAAAAAAAGAGAAAAAACGAGGGCGAGCACACCGTTATACAGAAAGGGGCAGCCATGATCGAGGTGGGCTGCAGGAGGGGGCTTGTGAGAGGCCGCCAGGGCAAGGACAGCACTGCAGGAGCCGACTTCAGGAGTAGAAGGAAAGCCGCCATGGGCTGCTGCAGGGCAGCGCCACAAAGGACCTGAGGGGAGCCGGCTTGTGCAGGAGCAAGGGAACAAGGCCACCTGGGCATGAAAACAAGGAGGTGCTGCAGAGAGCCGAGGTATGTAGGAGGGAAGGTAAGCCAAGGAGAAAGCAACTGGGAGGGGTTGAAGGCCGCCAAGGGCTGTGGGAGAGGAACAGGAGACCGGAGGGCTGCAAGCTGGACAGAGAGGTAGTGGCATGGGGCATGTGACTGAGGAGCACCAAGGGTGGTCAAGAGGGCTACCAGGATAGGGGTTGTACAGGCCAAGAGAAAGGGGAGGAAGAAGAGGAGCCACCGGAGGGCTGGTCAAGTAGTGTAGTGAGAACACTCAAGGGAGGTCGCCATCAGAGGTGGCAATTGCCAAGGAGGAGAGCCGTGAGCTCAAGGGAAGAGGCCGCTATTGGCTTTTGAAACAGGAGAGAAGGTCACGAAGGGAAAGCCACCATCATTGTATGAGAAAAGCTTTTTGTTTTGTGCTATGGATAAATGAGTTCACAGTTTGGGGGGTTTATTTTCCGTGTTGAATTTGCCATCAATCACTTTGCTATTTCATCTCTTGCCCTAGTACACCCCTGGTAGCGTTGGCTCCGGGTCTTGTGTATGTGTGTGTAGAGAGGGAGGGAGAGAATGATTGAGTGAGCTATTTAGTGTGTGGTCGAGGCGTGTGTCGCCTCCCGATGTGAGTGTGTTTACAAATATGGGTGCATTGGTGTGTGCTCAGTAAATGCGATTGTGTGTAGCCGAAGTTGCTCGTAAGAGAGGCTGTTCAGTGCAAGTGGCAGAAAGTGTGCGTGCGTGTGTTTCTGAGTGGATTGGGGTGCTGGATATCTGCAGGGCTATAGAGAGGCATTTAGTTTGTGTATTGTGTGTGCTTCCATTTCCCCCATCCATCAATGGTGCCCCCACTGAGGATCTACTGATTGCTCCTCGGTGAAGTTTTAAAGCCTGAAGATGATGCATGACATTGACTTGGTGCTTGCTGGATAAGAAGAGGCTGTGGATTGGTTTTTCGATCTGGAGCTATATCTGTTGCACTTGAGAATTTGTGGACATGAAGCCAAATTGAAGGCCCTACCATTGGTTCTACAAGGACGCGTCAAAGTCTGGTTTGAAGGATTGAAGGTTGAAGATCGTTAGTCGCTGAGCGAGATTCGCAAACAATTTGTTGAAGCTTTTCACAAGCGGGTTTCTCCATCGGGCTTGGGTGAACAATTGAGCAAGCTAAAACAGGATGTAAGTGAAGATTTTGCTTTGTTTTTGGGTAGATTTGAATCTATTTGGGAGAGACTAGCTGCTGTTACATGTGTGCAAAATGGAGATTATTTCAAGCAAGAGCAGTTTCTAGCCTGCTTGCATCCGTGAATCAAAGAAAAGGTCTAGTGCAGTGGTGTAGAGGACTATGAGCAAATGGTTTGCTTGGCAAAGGCAAAGAGCAAGAAAGCAAAGAAGAAGCTGGAGATGGGTTTGTTGAAGCCAGCAGACTATGGATATAGCTCGACAATGGAGTTGCATCATGCCATGAAGCCAAAGGGGAGTTCAAGCGTCAAAGAGGTAGCCACTTTGCCATTTGGTAAGCCATTCTGGTCATTCGTTTCAATTTGTACCTCCAATTTGGTGTGCTGCTATACAAGAGTCTGTTAGCCTGGCTAGCAAGGATGCGGTCCTAGCCGAAGATGAGATGCATGAAGAATCAAGTGAAGTTACGGATCAGAGCTCATAGAAGAAGTTTGAAGATGTCAACAAAGCGGTGGTCGAAGCTATACAGAAACAAGCTAGCCAGGGGGTTGGGCAACCTTGCCCTACCAATTGTATTGAAGAGTGGCAGTGCCTTCCAGAAGGTGTTGGTGATGTCGACCTACCAAAAAACGAGGTAATAGATCATGGCTTTCTCTTTTGCTTAGCAGATGATATGGTTGTAGAAGAAGTCCTTGAAGAGCAGGCAAAGGTAATTGAGAAATCCGATTTACTCTCGCATGAAGTGGTTGAAGCTGAAGTGTCAAAGGCTATGGCAGACAAAGATTGGCATGGTGAGTCAGGTATAGAGTGTGTGCCGTTTGAAGGACCTACAATAGAGGGTATGCTTGGAAAACAGGTGGGCTTGGTTCTCCAAGAAGAAATGCCATTGGAAGATAGGTTGCCAAAGGTTTGTACCATGCTGTTAGTGTTCATGTTCATGTTTGCAAAGCTTTTTGGATGCAGATTATGGTATAGAGAACCCTCTAGCAAGTAAGAGCATCACGATGTATGGTGCAGATGCTTCGGAGGTGGGTGAAAGACTCATTTTGTGTGTCAAGAAGACTTGTGGATCCATGCTGTTGAAGGATTATGGTACGGACATCTATATGCATGGTTGGCTTACAGATCTACAGGTGCAAAGCGGGGATGGTTTGTATATGTTTTACAACTGGGTGGTAGTGCTCAAAACCATCAGTTTGACCCAGGAGGGGCCTACACTACGCTTGGGGAAGCTCGAGTCTTTCCATTCAATCTGGGAGGTTTGTGCAACTGATAAGATCTCCCTCTCTGTCTATCTATACAGTTCTACTACATATAGCCTCTTATTATGTTATCAGGTTCTCGCTTCTTATGCAGTTTTCTATTATCTAAATAATGCTTGGTTCAGCATGAATGCTCAACGAGGGGTTGGGCAATGATGGTACATCTAAGTTATGTCCGTCCAGAATAATGACTATAGCCTCGCTATGGAATCATGCAGATACAGGTCGAAGCGGTGGAGTCGATGCCAGATGCCGATAGCGACAAGCTTGATCATGATGTGTATGCCAGATGTGGCAATTAGCAGGTCAAGTATTGGTTTTTGGTCACTAATGATCGAATTGCTTGCAGATGCATGAACATGGACTTCAGCTCCTTCATGGTTCGACCATTGGCTTGTCACTTGAAGGTTTTTGCAGATCCATTTCACATTAAAGCTAGGACGAGGCCATCTACCATGATTACATTGAGGGTCGAAGCATCCAATGCTTGCAGCGGCAATATCTTCGAACATTAAAGAGATAGTTTGGTTCTAAAACGCCAATTATTATCTTCTTGTGGCCGTAAAAGTCGGGTCGTCTTCAAATGATGGTAAAATTTTCAAGGCTTCTCGAGGTGATCAGAGTCCGGTGGTTGTGACCACTAAGTCGCAAGGTAAAAAAAAAAGCTTGAATGTTAAAATAACTCCATGCTTAAAACAAAAAAAAACAAAGCAAGCTACAGTTCAGGAAGTTGGCGGGCTGCATGACAGAGAAAAGAAGCACCAGCGCCATCTGTCTGGAAAGCATGGCGACCAGGAGGAAGGTGCACCATCTGGTGGGCTGCATGGGGAGAACTGAAGGAGCCAAGCGAGGCCGTGACCAAAGGGAAAAGCAGGGCCACCACTAAAAAAAGAGAAAAAACAAGGGCGAGCAGAGGTAGGGGAAAGCCCGTTATACTGAAAGGGGCAGCCATGATCGAGGTGGGCTGCATGAGGGGGGTTGGCTTGTGAGAGGCCGCCAGAGCAAGGACAGCACTTCAGGAGCCGACTTCAGGAGTAGAAGGAAAGCCGCCATGGGCTGCTGCAAGGAAGTGCCACAAAGGACCTGAGGGGAGCCGGCTTGTGCAGGAGCAAGGGAACAAGACCGCCTGGGCATGAAACGGAGGAGGTGGCACAGCTTAGAGAGAAATCGGGTTGCTGCAAAGAGACGAGGTATGCAGGAGGGAAGGTAAGCCAAGGAGAGAGCAACTGGAAGGAGGGGTTGAAGGCCGCCAAGGGCTGTGGGAGAGGAACAGGAGACTGGAGGGCCGCAAGCTTGACGGAGAGGTGGTGGCGTGGGGCACGTGACTGAGGAGCACCAAGGGTGGTCAGGAGGGCTGCCAGGGATAGGGGTTGCAGAGGCCAAGAGCAAGGGAGGATGAAGAGGAGCCACCAGAGGGATGGTCAAGCAGTGAGAACACTCAAGGGAGGTCGCGATCAGAGGCGGCAATTGCCAAGGAGGAGATCCGCGAGCTCAAGGAAAGAGGCCGCTATGGGCTTGTGAAATAGGAGAGAAGGTCGCAAAGGGAAAGCCACCATCATTGTATGAGAAGTTTTTTTGTTTTGTGCTATGGATAAATGAGTTCACAGTTCGGGGGGTTTATTTTCTGTGTTGAATTTGCCATCAATCACTTCGTCTATTTCGTCTTGTGTCCTAGTACGCCCGTGGTAGCGTTGGCTCCGGGTCTTGTGTATGTGTGTGTGCAGAGAGGGAGGGAGAGAATGATTGAGTCAGCTATTTAGTGTGTGGTCGAGACGTGTGTTGCCTCCGGTGTGAGTGTGTTTATAGATATGGGTGCATTGATGTGTGCGTCAATAAATGCGATTGTGTGTAGCCGTAGTTGCTCGTAAGCGAGGCTGTTCAGTGCAAGTGGCAGAAAGTGTGCGTGCGTGTATGTTTTTGAGTGGCTTGGGGTGCTGGATATCTACTGGGCTATAGAGAGGCATCTAGTTTGTGTACTGTGTGTGTTCCCATTTCCCCCATTCCAACGTTGTGGTATAGACCATCTACGCCAACACTGTGTTAAAAATCCAGACTACAAAGGGAAAGCAACAATGAATGTTGGTAGGTGTGATGCCTTCTTCAAGCGGATCCGAGGTAGAACCCGCCATTCCTTTAAACGTGATGACTCAAGCTCAAGCTCAAGAAGCTGCCAAAAACAAACCAGCTGAAAAAGCCACATTGCCTGTTCAAACAGAATTTGAGAACAAACCGGTGAGAAGCTTCAGAAGAAGATCATGGAAAGACAGACGAAACAAAATGAAATTGAAGAGGCTAAAGGAGAAAGCGGCTTTGGAAACTGAACTCAATCAAACAAGAGAGCAGCTTAGACAAGAGCAAGAAAGGAACAAAAGCACAAAGGGACCTAAAGAGTAAAGACTAACTCGGGAGGTTCAGTCTTGGTCGACAAAGTGGTTGAACCTTTGGATGCGATCTTGAAAGCTTGTGAAGCTAGGCTAAAACCCAACCAAACCCAAAAGGATAGATGGCTAAGGTACCCTCATCCAGGGTATGAAAAAGAGAGGTTACAAATGTGCAAGGAGCTCATCCAGAAGGCCCAAGCTCTTATGGAACCACACGTTCAGATGCTCCAAAAACGGAGGTGCTAATTCGTGATAAAGTCCAAGAATTGGAGATCCAGGGTATTGTAAACAGAGATCAGGAAGAGCCGGGAGTTGAGGTACCTTTAGATACAAGGGAAGTAGCCAATACCACAGATGGGGTGGGCTCACAAGCAGTGATGCCTATTCTAGAGGTAGAAGAACCGTGGCCACAATCCTTGTGGGAATCTATTAGAAAATTTCGGAGGTCATTTGGAGGGCCTTGTAAGAAATTGTATTTCTCTCTTTGGAAACTTTTTTTAAAATGCACTTGCACCTTGTGAGTACGTCCAAAAGGACAACCAGACACTCTAAAAAGTAGATTTATATTCCCAATCGTCCTTGAAAACGGTCACTTTTTTATTTAATGCGAGCGTCTTTTTTAGGAGACAGGTGCGACGCATTCAATGCAGCTTACGTCATCACTGAAAGTTGAAAAGTCACAAACTGTCAAATAGTGATAGATTTTGAGGCTTTTGACACCACCAATACGTCCGCAACGCCAAAATACCCTTAAAACGAATGTCTACTTGTTTCATTCCGACATTCGGAGAGGCAAAAAATGTCAAAAAACCCTAAAAAATGGGCTTTTTACTTAAGGCGCGCGAGGAGGCATTCTAAAATTCTAAAATGCCCCTCTGCGCGTCGTTAGTACAAAGCTCCTTTTAGTGATTTTTGGACAATTATCTTTTAAGAAAGCCCCTATTTAAAGGTTTTTTGACATTTTCCTCTCAAAAAGCTCCCTAAAAGAGGAAAAAAGGGACTTTTTACTAACGGCGAGCGAGGAGGCATTCCAAAATTTTGGAATGCTCCCTCGCGCACCGTTAGTAAAATATTCTTTTAGGGGTTTTTGACATTCTTTGCCTCTTTGGATGTTGGAGCGAGGCAATTGGACATTCATTTCTAGGATATTTGGGCGTTCCGGACGCATTGATAGTATCAAAAGTTTCAAAATCTTCCACCACTTGATAGTTTTGTAAATTTTTGAGTTCTAGTGATGACGTAAGCCGTATCAAATACACCGCATCTGCCTTCTAAAAAAGGTGCTCGCATTAAATGAAAGAGAGTGATCGTCTTCAAGGACCACTAGATTATTAAATGAGGAGAGGGACACCTTTTTTTATTAATATCAATCTATTTTTCTACATAACGTAGGCTCTTCTCTCATTGGAGGAGCTTATTTTCCTCTCTCTTCCAAAAGGCCCTCCAAAAGACCTCCGAAATCTCCTAATGAATCAAAAGCCAAAAAGATGGTAGTGCTACTTTATAGTCAGCACCTATCCCTGAGATAAACATGGATCATGAATTTTCGTCAGGAGATATACAATCTCTATACGGGGATGCCGGGTCTGTCACATCTGAAGAGAGTAAACCACGCTCTCTAAAGACTTTGCCATCTTTCATAGGAGAACATGAGACAAAATCCGAAGTTAAAATGGTACCTTCTTAGTGGAAAGTCACACCAAAAATGTTGGATACCAAGAGCTTGCATGAATTGATGTCTTCTCCTATACAATGCACACTTTATCTCTCAGAACTACTAAAAATTAGACCGCATCTATGGGGCCAAATGGGCAAACACCTGGAAAACATGGGGCTGAAAATCCCTTCACATGACCAACTTACATATGAAACATGGATGACACCTTGCCTAAGAAACCACAGACAAAGATAGTACCAGTAAATAAGGTGGGTGACTATCGTGAAGGAAACAAAGGAAACACCACCATACCACTTGAATACAAAGGAGTAAAAACGGTTGCTATATTAGATAGTGCGGCAGGCATTGCCATTGCAACCAAAGAGATATGGAAAAAATGAGGAAAGCCTCCTCTTAGGAAAACTCAAATAAAACTGCAATTAGCGGATGGATACACGGAGAAACTGATTGGAATATTAGAACAAATCATTGTATCCTCGTGTGGCATCGAGTATGAGCATACCTTTGCCATAATGAATTTTGACAAGAGCAACAAATTTGATATCATATTGGGCAGACCATTCATGCGTCAGCTCAAAATGGTACAAGATTGGGGCTATGACTATATCTACTTGAGACACAATGATGTCACTACAAAGATCAGTGTCACAAATCATAGTTATAAAGATGTAGTACGAACCCCAGGGGAAGACTTAAACTCCACAATTGATTTGGAAAGCAAAGCGCATATTTGGATGTACGGAGCTCTTGAGAGTGGAAGTCTTAGAAAGCAGGATTGCATCCTAGAGCGTTTAGTAGAAGATGAGGCATATGTATTAGAGCCATTTCCAGAGAAGTTATTTGAACCCTCCCGATGGGATCAAATACTGGCGACTCTTGATGTGTGTGTGAATGAGGCGACTTTGACTAAATTTTGCGATGAAGATGGGTATGATGTAACTCCCTTGTTTACGATAAAGGTATTGAAGGAAGCTAATGAAGTTTGTGAGTGTGAAAGCAGAAAAATTGAGACAGATAGCTACATCATGGAGCATGATGCCAAAGTGCACATGAAGGAAGCAGAGCAACAACGAGAATATGTCATCATTGACATACCTGAAGAATCAACAAAAGCTGTTTCAAAGAAGCTGACTCCAGAAAAAGTGCAAATGAAAGCAGATGAAGGAAAAAAATTTCCAAATTCAGCATCAAATGTTCAAACGGAAGATCAAAACAAGAACAGGGACAAAGAAGGAGAAACAGGACTCAAAATCACATGTTCATCTGTGATAGATCCAGAAGCGACAAAGAATCTAATGACTTATGGAACATGGATCATGATGGGAAAGCCGCCAATCACTTAGCTAGAGGAGATCATGTACACAAGTTCAAAAATGCCAATTCCTAGCTTTGGCATGGCAGAAGCCGTACTCATGAGTACCGGCGAGTATAAAGATACTTTCCACATAATCGACTCGCATCATATCAAAGAGAGTTTAGTCTTGAAAGAAAACTGGAGGAACGTCTTCTTTAGACAACAATCAAAAGCCGCAACAACAACACCATCAAAAGCCCCAAAAGAATCTCAATTCAATGCAAAAAAGGAGCAACCAACCATCACGGAAAAAGGTAAAGCAAAGGTAAACACTGAAGTATATCAACCTCGCTAGACGACTTTACCTTCAACGAGCTTCCATCAAATTTCCCGCGAAGCCTCTACGTCAAGAGCCACACCATCAACAATGCAATGGAAACCAAAGCAAAAAGTTTATCAACCAAAGTTTCCATCACAAAAAGCATCCAAAAGAAGTCGAAGAATGTCAACCAAGTGTTGGTATCCAAAGAGCACATCCAAGACAAAGACCTAGTTTGGATACATGAAACACACGTTCAACCACAATAACAAAAGGTGACAAGGTGGGTAGCATCAAACGAGTCGATCACTGTTCAAGGCTACTTCGAAGGAAACATTAATGTTTGGGCCAAAAAGCCTAAACTAACAGCCTGTATGTACTCACCTCAAGAAAGAAGTTCTACAAGGAGTGAGCGAAGATATCAATGAAATACAAAATACTCAAGCAAGCGAAAGAACACCAACAAAAGGCAAACGAAAAGACCCTCCAAGCGGGCAACGCAAAAAGTTTGGGTACCGAAATCAGACTTCAATGAAGATACCCAACACAAACAGGTGAATCAAAGGATGATTCTGATTAAGCTACTCGAAGCACAAGGATTTTATGAAGATAAAAATAAAATATGATTACCAAAAATTGTAGCTCAATCAGGAACAACAAAGAGAAATCAAGCAGCACAAGCTTCTACCCCAAAGCAAGCAATGACAACCAAAAGCCAACAGAAGCCAATTACAACCAAGGCTGTTGCAATCTAGAGATGGATACCTTGTCATCAATTACAAAAGCAAGGCTTTTACAACGGAAATCATCAGGTTTGGATACCAAAGCCTAGTGTCCATCAAATTATAGAAGAAGATAAAATGCCAAAGACGGTCACACAAGGATAAAAAACAAGATGGGTTTTGAAATTACTCATGGAAACTCAAACACAAATAACCCACACACATCAACAACCGCTTCTCATGGGAAATAATGGAAAAGCTACATCAACCCGTACAAGAGTTGAAGGACTTGTCTCACAAAGCAGTGTGAACATACGACAAGCAAGTCAAGAAGAGCCAACATATGCCAACCTACTAGAAAAAATGATGGCATCCAAAGACCAACACAATGGAAGAGGCCTAAATTTCAAGAACTTATGGAATTGGGTTTCTGGCCTTGAACAGGTAAGTCCAAGTTGCCATTAAAAATACATGGCATAAAAGTCAGAGTCGGGCAACTAAGCCACTAAATGAGCAAGGCGTTAGTCCCAAAACTTCATGTAATATTCTCTGTGGTCTAAGTGTCTTAGTTATTCTAGGTACTGCTGAAGCTGGAAGAGTTGAGCATAATTACGTTGTGTCGCTCATGCTGGTATAGGTGAGCATAAGATTCAAAGTCATTGTAGTATAGTGGTAAGTGAAGGAGGAGGTCCAAAAGACACTCACACATTCAACACAATGAGGTATGAGTGGAGAAGCTTTTGCATCAAAAACCCTTCTTGGAAACATGGAAGCTATTGAGAAGTCCTTTGATGTCACATGTGCTACATTTGTTCCTTGAAGCACCCATCAACTCCATCTCTTACACTACATGCTTTTGTTTGAAAACTTCTCATGAGCATATAGAGTGTCCCATAATTGGCACTTGCATTAGACACTCTTCCTTTGTTTCTCCCAAGCACTCACCTTGCATGACAGGTACTTCAAGTGGATTTGCTCAACTCCAATAAGAGCGTATACCAAAGGCACTTTTTTTCCAACTGGTTTTTTCCCTTTGGTCATCCAAGTTTTAAGACCCTAATCTAGACCTCATCATTGACTTCTTGTATATATTCCTTCTACATCAACAAAAAGGAAATGTCTACCCAAATCAATCGACAATGACTTGGAGCAAAAACTGCAGGTCTCCATATGCTTATCAAGAGTATCATTTATCTTCAAGGGCGACAACAAAGCTCCATAAAAAAATGGCAAGTCAAAGAATGGCCTACAACAACAAGCAATGAAAAAATTAGAAAGCGAGCTATCCACAACAATTAAAAGTAGCTCACACAGTGCTTCAACATTGGTAGACAACTCAAATTGCAGTGGACATGGAAAACAAACCCAACATAAAGTCCACACCACAAAGAGAATCGATTCTACAAACTCAAAAACAAGAAAATCCCTCTTTACGGCGGCTAAGACTGGCAACAAAGAGGTGACCTATTGTAGACAACTCAAATTGCAGTGGACATGGAAAACAAACCCAACATAAAGTCCACTCCACAAAGAGGATCGATTCTACAAACTCAAAAACAGGAAAATCCCTCTTTATGGCGGCTAAGACTGACAACAAAGAGGTAAATGCACATCAAGAAGAAAAGTTGCCTCAAAAATCAAAGATCCAAGATCAAATCATGTATCAACAACATGGCAGATATGAATCACTCAAGGAAGGGGGGAGCGTCATCAACAACAAAGCACTTCCCAAGCTGAAGTCCAATCTTGAAGACAAAGCTGAAGACAACCCTATGACAAGACTGCACAAGGTCGTGTCAAGGGACGACACGATTTAGGAAGGGGGGAATGTTTGAGGACAGATCAAACGGGCGCCCAACTAGCCGGACACGTAGCCAGACACCACAATTGAAGTCTATTATTTTGCCGAGCTAGTGTAGTAATACTCCGTGTAAATCTTAATTCCAAAGTAGTAGTCAATTCCCTGAGTTGTAATTCTGTCAATGACAATTGTAAAGGTCTATGTGAGTCAGCCACTGGCCATTTAGAATGCCCTCGGTATAAAGGTCAATAACCTTAATGTGAAAGAAGGCTTATTTTTAGAAGAAGAAGGGAGCTCCAAAAACGTACGCTCAAGCTACGAGCTGCTTGAATTTGTAATCGACGCAAATAATGAATGGGTAATCAGTTTTTGATTCAGAAACTTGTATTGTGTTCCTCTCTCTTTGCTCTTTAATTCAAGTGTAAGCATTGTCAGTTTTGTTGTGGTTCACGAGACTGCGCGTCTGTGAGCTATAATTGCAGATTTGAGTGCTTAAATCATTGTTTATAGTTGTTTTGACCATAGGAGAGTGTTCCTAGACCATAGGGCAACCTTTTTGGATACTTTCGTTGCAATTTTCAGGACCTTTTTCATGATGGATCATGATTTTGGTACCTTTTTGGATTGCGACCAGACTTGCTAGGATAGTGCCCCTAGGTGTCCTAGACCTCCTCCTAAAGTTTCGTTGCATTTCGAGTCCGTTCGAGTGCCGAAATGGCGTGATGACCTAGAGCTGTGAGAAAGGACATAGGTAGATTTCACTGATCATTGAGTGTTGGTTTGCTTGTAGAGTTGTTGTGTTTGCTTGTTAAGGTTCACTTCTTGAGATTGACGATCTCAAAGAGTCTCCGTGCTCCATCCGAGTCACTTTCCCTGAGTATTGACATTATGTTAGTGCCAGAAAGCTATGCTGCAGACGTCCGTCGCGGCGACCCGCTAACACACACTCTCTCTCTCTCTCTCTCTCTCTCTCTCTCTCTCTCGTCCTAGTTCGTCATACAAAAAAACTAGGTGGTGTCCCAACATATTTTCTAGATTTTGTGTGTGCTATTTGGGTGTGTTGTTGTGTTTGGGGTATGTGTGTTGTGTTTGTGTTAGACCCTCAAACCCTCTGAGAAGCATGGGAGCCTTGAGAGGTGTTTAGAGGCCACTTCTCTCATTGCTTCTCCGAACCGCCTCAGTGGTCATCTCCTTTTCTCCCCCTCTTTCTGCCTTTCTTTCTCTCTGTCTGGGTTTTGGATGGTAAAAACTACCTATAGTGATGTGATGAAGCACTCAACTCTCTTCCTTGCTACTCTTATAGATCATAAGGATCTATCTAACTATTCTCTCTCTCTCTCTCTCTCTCTCTCTCTCTCTCTCTCTCTCTCTCTTCAAGAATATGTGATTCGTGAACCCAAATGACCAAAAGTAAGTGGAGTCGCATGATGAATTCAATGACCGTATCATATTATTAGAATGTGGGCATGTGTGAATCATTAATTTTTCATAATATTATGCATGGCACCAACATTCCAATAATTGAATGTGGTTTTTGGGGGGGGGAGAGAGAGAGAGAGAGAGAGAGAGAGAGAGAGAGAGAGAGAGAGAGAGAGAGAGAGAGAGAGAGAGAGAGAGAGAGAGAGAAGCAATTTTGTGGTAGGAAATTCACACACGCGCCCACACACACACACTCTAGATCCCAAATTTGCCCATTCCTCTCATAGAGAGAGAGAGAGAGAGAGAGAGAGAGAGAGAGAGAGAGAGAGAGAGAGAGAGAGAGAAGACCTTGCGATTGTCTGGGCTGTCCCCGAGATCTCTTAGTGAGCTAGAATCTTCTTGTTCTTGTGATTGTCTAGGCAATCCCCTATATCTTTCAGTGAGCAAAAACCTTGTCCTTGTGATTGTCTAGGTAGTTAACGAGACAATCAACCAGAAATTCCACCATATCCCATAGCAGAAGTATACGGTGATGGCAAGCCCAGGAAAAGGTATTTCTTATTCTCTTTTTAAAAATTTTGTTGGTTTTTCTCTCAATGGCATGCTAGAAAGTAAGATAAATGCTTCTATGCATGCCGTAGGAAGGCAGAGCTTCAGAGGCAAAGTGAGAACCTTCTACAAGTCAGGAGGACATTGTACTCCCAAGGTTCATGTGCTCAACTCACTAAAGAGGAAGGTAGAATTTTCAACCACTATTTGTGGGCCACCTACAAAGTGTAGCACAAAAGAGCAGAGGAATAAAGAGAGAGTTATTGTAGAAGACCTTTTAATCATTGGTGAAAGGCTTTTTGACCTTGTAGTATCTTTAAGAGCTATTGATAAATTTCACCAGGTATGTGGCATCTTTATTGCCACCTTTAGTCTTGATGATCTTCTAGCTCAGGACAACAATTTCTTAAAGCCTACACAAGAGAGATATTTGAGTTGGTAAGCAGAGAAAACACTGACATAATTGTTTCTAACCACAAGAATGGTTCTAACAATACCATGCAATGAGTAATCTGAGTGTCTTTCCATGTTATCTTGAATGATTTCTTTAGCAGCTGGAGGTTCTCCTTAAACTTGTTGAGATCCTCTTCTGACCAATCATCTTTGTCACACATAAAAAAGAGCGCATCTATGGTAGGCCTAACATTGACCTTGGTGTTGCGAGTAGCTGGCTCCTTGTCCTTCACAGTCATACACAATTTTTTCCATTGTAGCTACACAACTTTGCTAACATAGGTGGAATGATATATCTTCCCATTCTTTTTTAGCTTCACATCTTTATGCCTAGTGGTTTAGATTAAAAATAGCATGCCTTGACCTTGTTAATGTATGGTTTGGAACTTGGAAGGCACGTCCTTCTCATTGCTTGATCGTTTCTCGTCCTGCTGAATTTTGACATTGCCCCCATGGAGACCCATATTTGACAATACTAGTTCAAGGGCCTCTAGAGCTATCTCGCACTCACTTGACTTTTGGATTTTCCAAGCAAACCCAATGTAGAGATATAATAGCTTCTCCACAATTCAGCAAAGAGCATGCATTGTACAAATGTAGACATTAACAAGTGGAATAGCCCAAATTGGACGGAAGATAGGGTCTTCATTGTGATGAGTAGGAGCACCACTTAGGGTCCATCACCTTTGCAAACTTCATGTAGAAAAAGCATGGAGATTTTGCCATTATATGAATTTCACAATTATACATACACTTCAATTTTTTGAGTTCACCTACAAGATGCCATTATAATTGAAAGTCTTTCCTCCCATCCACAGCAAGTACCTCTCCTTGACTCATTTGTCGGTCAATTATATCACGAATAGGGGTTTGATTGAAGACCCAAAATAAAATTTCATGGTCCTCTTGCTTTATGTGCAAGATTCATCCTAATGTGATGTAAAATGAAATGTATTATCTTAGAACAAGAGTTGGAAAAAAATGACCTACCTCAAAAGCATCGAGCCACCATATGTTAGATACTAGTTAAACATTGAAGTATAAAGAATTATCAGTAGGACACTTTGAAAGTGCCCTATTCATTTAGGTGATTGTGTGAGGTCCCCACCCCGCCGTATCAAACGGCGGATCTGATGGTGGTGAACCTGGTGGCCACTAGATCTATAGCGGAAGCAAACAAAGTGGTTCAGGGTTCGACTAGCGGACGATCTCTCATCACAAAGTGAGTCGAGTTAGAGCCTACTATCAATGAGATCTAGCTCCACCTCGCAGGGGAAGCGTACTTAACCTATCTAACGATCCTAAGACCCACCTTCCAAGAGGAGAGAAACCTCGAGTGCATTTTTCCCCATGTTTCAGAGGCACGTACACTTGAGACTTCGCCGCTCCAAGGGCAATGAGTATTACTAGTATCGATTTTAAACACTATGGGGATAGAGAGTTCCTGACCAATCGGGACCACCCTTCTCATAGGCATTGGCAACCTGAGCCAAGCCCCCACTTTCCACCCCCACACTCACACTTCCTTGTGTGTCCTAATTACTACCACAATGATTGTTCAACATAAACATTCCTTGATTAAATTCCGAATCACAATGTTCATTAAGACAGCCCTTCAATTAGTATTGCAAAGCGGCACCAAGACAGTATTCTAGTAAAAATTCTACTCAATCTTATTCATTAAAATTCCAATGTTCTGGAGGTACAACATCCCCCCTCCAGCGAGAGTTTACTCCTCCCGTTGTCGCCTAGCTGCCCATACAACTAGGTATGTCCACCGCATAGAAAGCACGACATGGACACTCCCATCGCATAGAAAACAAGAAGTGGGTTCCCACCGCATAGAAAGCAAGTCGTGGATTCAAGAGCCCTTAACCAGGAACTCTGCCCCCTGTGATCATTAGGGGGGTCAGGACTAATTCAACATTGGAAATAGAATGAACATGTCGAGCTAAATTTTCCCTAGCAGACATTCTTTCCTATTGCAAACAGTATATCCATCAATCATTTCTTTCCTACCTTAGACTTAAATGTACAATGAATTCAAATGCCGAAATTTCCATTGGATTTCTCCAACATGTTTGGGGATATGTTCTATCCTAGCTAAACGTATGCAATGTTAATTAAACAACTGAAATAAATTGTGACCTACCTCTTCCATTTCTTTGTCAATGGCTCGTGAGATGGCCGGTGCTTGTTCGTCCATGGGAGCTTTTCCCTTTCCATTTACAGTGCTCGTTCCTGCCTCACGGTCGTGGGCACCACTGAAACGAGTTCTTTTAACCGGGGCCATTTTATACTCACTACTTTAAATGATAAATGTGATTAGGGGCTGAGAATCCTCTTGATTTTCTGATCCAATGAATACTCAAGATGAGAATTTCGGTAGCACCTCCCTCCTTGCTTCTCTTTCAAGAACTGTGTGCGTACCGGCAGCACCTCCCCAAGGTGTGTGTAGGTGTGTGTGTGTGTACTGGGTGTGTGTGTGTGTGTGTGTGTGTTTGTGTGAGCACACCTTTAAATAGACCTCCTCAAGCTGAAAATTGACCCTGCTTGCTATTTGCATCTGGGAGGTACTCCAGTTAAGCATGGCAAGTCCAGTCTCCTACCCACCAAGTGTCCAGTTGGCTTGGTTAACTGGCTCTCACACTTAGTTGCAAGCTTGGAAACTCTCCCAAGACTCCCACAAGGACAAAAGGCGCCCCCTAGCTGCTAAAGCTGACCCGGAGTGGCCTGGAGCCTGTTCCCACACAGCCTCGGGCTCCGGTGCCTCCCCGCTCAATTTTTGGAAAAATTGATTTTAGGCTAAAACGGTCATACGAGTCGGATTTTAATGCCATAAATTGCTATATTGAGCTCTAACTAAGGCGTACTGGCCCAAGTACCTGCCATATTTAGCAGCCCCCGGGGTTCGAAAATGCATTTTTTCCAAATTCGGGGTACGGGTGCAGTTTTTCGAGACGGTCAAAACTGGACGGGTCGGGTGACCAAAAACTTACTATTTTTAGATTTTTTTTTACAAAAATTATTTTAATTCACATTTCGAAGCTTTAAAACATTCTAACATCATGGCACTGGCAGAATTCGGAAAATTGCTAAAAATAGTAACTTTTTCCATTGTGTTCATTTCATGGTACAATGGTGCTCTTTTTGATCGGGGTCAGAGACCTTACAACCTCCCCAACGTGAAAAATTTGAGATGTACTCATCTCAAAAATGTGTTTGGGTGATCCTTTATGAGCATCCGTTCGTCCTCCCAAGTTGCATCTTCTTCAGGGTAGTCCTTCCACTTTACTGGATGCTCCGTGATAGTTCTGTTGCGTAACTTCCTTTCCCTCGTTTCAAGTACATAGTCAGGTTGGAGCTCGAGAACTCCTTGTGCTAGCATGATTATCTGATATGAGTCCAAGAATTGATCAGGGTTAGGAATATAGGGTTTGAGTAAGCTGACGTGGAATACATCATGAACCTTCAAGTTTGCAGGTAACTTTAGCTTGTAGGCCTGGTCACTTACAACCTTAACGATCTCGAATGGTCCACAATACCTTGGGCTTAGCTTCTTATATATGCCTAGTGATAAGTTGCTTTTCTTTGGTCGGACTCGCAGAAAAATCTTATCCCCTTCTTTGAAAGTTCTTTCCGAATGGTTCTTATCTGCATAGTGCTTCTGTCTATCCTGAGCGGCCTGGATGTCTTGGCGAATAGCTCTAGTCTGAGATTCCATATCTTCTAGCATCTTCCTAGAGGCTTCTGCCCTGATGGTTGGATATGAGAAGTTCAGTGGTGCTAAACAGTCCTGTCCATAAAGAGCTTTGAAAGGTGACATCCCAATGCTTCTGTGTTTGGAAGAATTATAAGCATACTCTACCAAAGGTAGATATTGTAACCACTTCTTTGGTTCTTGCGAACAATAGGCTCTGAGAATGTCCTCGATGACTTGATTAACCCTTTCAGCTTGCCCATCTGTCTATGGATGATACACTGTACTGAAGGCTAATTGTGACCCAATAGATTGGAAAAGAGAAGTCCAAAATTTTGATGTAAACTTGGCGTCTCTATCACTGACGATGCGCTTGGGTAGACCATGTAGCCTAAAAATCTCCTTGTTGAATACCCGACTAACATCTGAAGCAGTAAAGGTTGTCTTTACGGGTATTAGATGAGCCACTTTTGTGAGCATAGCAACAACCAGGAAAACAGAATCATAACCTCCTGTAGAAGGAAATCCTGTAACAAAATCCATACTGATGCATTCCCATTTCATTTGGGGTATGTCACTCTCGGCCGTCTTGAGAGTGCATCAGCTACTTGATTATGCTTGCCAGCAATGTGAGAAATATGAAAATGAAATTGCGAAAGGAAATTTGCCCACCTCATTTGTTTGTCGGAGAGCTTGGTCTGCGTCATGAAGTACTTAAGACTTTGGTGATCCGTTCGTAGAATAAAAGGAGTCCCCAATAAATAGTGCTTCCATGAGTCTAAGGTATGTAGAACTGCAAGGAGTTCCTTTTCATATATGCCTAGAGCTTGCTCAACAGGGTCGAGCCTTCGACTCTCATAGCCTATGGCTTGATCCTTTCAGCTTTTATCCGCCGACAAGAAAGACATTGCCTCACATAGCGAAGTATGTCTCCTTTCATTCCAGACCAAAAGTAACTCCTCCTGAGAGCATGAAGAGTTTTAGCATAGCCTGGATGTCCGTATGTAGGGCTATCGTGTGCTTCATATAGAATAGTCTTCTTTAAAGCTGGATCTCTGGGTACACAGAGTCTATGTCTGTAGTAAAGACATCCTCCCATAAGAGAGTGATCTTTAGCTTCAGACATCTTATTCTGCTGAACTAATGATACTATACGTTGGTACTCTACCAAGGATGCTTCTTTGATTCTATCCCAGATAGGGTTATTCGGAATAGAGAAAGCCCCGAGAAAGGATTTTCGGCTAAGACCATCTGCAACTGCATTTTCCTTCCCTGGTCTATACTTTATGTCAAGGTCATATTCCTGTAATAGCTCTATCCATCGCCGTTGTCGCATATTGAGAATAGGTTGAGTAAAAATCCATTTTAATCTCTTGTGGTCTGTAACCAGCTGAAACTTGCGCCGAAGAAGATAATGTCTCCATAACTTTAGTGCATGCATAACCGCTAAAAGTTCCAAATCATGAGTAGGATAATTCTTCTCGTGATCCCTCAGCTTTCGCGAAGTATATGCCACTGGTCTCCCTTCTTGAGTAAGAACTCCGCCTAGAGAAAATTTGCTCGCATTGGTTGCTACTTCAAACTCTTTACTGAAGTCTGGAAGCTTTAAAATAGGAGTTGAAACCAAGAATTCTTTTAGCTTAGCAAAGCTAGACTCATGCTCGGTCTTCCATTCGATCCTCATTCCTTTTTTCAGGAGTTCGGTCAAAGGTGCAACAATACGTGCATAATCCTTGACAAAAATACTGTACCATCCCGTTATTCCAAGAAATCCTCTTACTTCGCTGACGGTGGATGGTTGAGGCCAATCAACGATATCCTTGACTTTGTCTGGGTCCAATACGTGCATAATCCTTGACAAAAATCCTGTACCATCCCGTTATTCCAAGAAATCCTCTTACTTCGCTGACGGTGGATGGTTGAGGCCAATCAACGATATCCTTGACTTTGTCTGGGTCCACTGAAATCCCTTTAGCCGATATGACAAATCCAAGATAATTGACCTTTGGTGAGCGAAAGGTGTACTTGCTCTCTTTAGCGTAAAATTGGTGTTCCTGAAGAAGATCAAGTACTTTGCGAACATGTTCTTTGTGATCTGCCTCATTCTTAGAATAGATCAGAATGTCATCAAAGAAAACCAAGACAAAATCATCCAGGTAAGGTCTGAAAATATCTTGCATAAGTCGATTGCAGCTTGCATGAGCATTTGTTAGACCAAAGACATTATTGTGAATTCGTAGTGTCCATACCTAGTGTTGAAAGCCGTCTTTGGTATATGTGATTATTTGATGCTGATTTGGTAATATCCTGACATTAGATCAATCTTTGTAAACATTTTGGCACCGTGGAGTCTGTCCAAGAGTTCATCAATCCTTGGAATTGGATACTTGTTCTTGATAGTTACCTGGTTCAGTCCACGATAATCTATGCATAGCCTTAAAGTTCCATCCTTCTTCTTCTGAAAAAGAACTGGAGCACCCCAAGGAGAAGTACTGGGTCGAATGAATCCTTGCTCAATGAGTTGCCTAAGTTGTTCCTTGAGTTCGATGGCCTCTGGAAGTGACATTTTATAAGGTCTTTTTGAGATAGGTTCACATCCAGGGATAGTCTCAATCTCATGATCTACCTCTCTATGTGGCGGAAGATTCGTAAGGTCTTCGTGGAATACATCATCATACTCTCTCAACCAGTTTGGTCGAAGTGAGGTATCTGATTGGTCCACCTTGTTGAGTTTTACTGCATAAATTTGCTGTCCCTTTCTTAGTCCCTTCAAGAGTCTGCTGGCCTTAACTAGACTAGCCCTAGGTTTCCCATTTTCCCCCTGGATTAAGGCTTCATTACCCAAGTTATCTGTAAAGGTAAAGTTACCTTGTGCACAATGGATGTGGGCCTTGTTTTGCTTTAACCAATCCATCCCTAATATCCCATCAAAGAATCCTAAGGGTAGGGGGGCGGAAGTTGGGTGTCCCCCTAAATCAAAGTCAATTTCTCCTACAGAGTGCTGAGATACTACTTCCCTACAATGTTGCTTCCACCATATCTTGGCATCGCCAGTCAAGCGGAACATCGCAAGCATGGTCGGATTTATGGGTTGGGTTCCCGCAGCTTCAAAGTAGTCGTCCATGGCTTCCATCCACACTTCCGCATCTCTCTCCACATTTGCCCCCTCGCCCTTAAAGATCGGAGGTTGGGCTTGATTAAGGAGGAGCTTCTTCTCTTGCGCTGCCGAGTATAGAGCAACATGCGGTGCCTACATGGGTTATACGAGATTCTTGATACCATTACTTGGATTTCAAAATAGACCTAGTTTACTCTCCCTCAATGCTTTTGTTCATGCAACATCATATAGAGATTGTATATCTCCTAGGTAAAACCCGTGTTCATGTTGATCTTAGTCATAGATGTTGACTCAAAAGTCACACTACCATCCTTTTTGTTTTGTATCATTTCCCATAAGGCTTGTGTCCATTCCTCTTCCACTTGAGGAATTGGCATCATCACTTGTGACTTGGAGTCAATTGTGGTATTAGCCACTATCCTGTTGTCCAATGGTGTTTTTATTTCTACTCTCATTTGATCATTCATTTCATTTCCTTTGTGCCCAATTTTCTTGTCCCCTTTGTGGATCAATACTTTATTTAAAGGGATGTTTTGTTTCTCTTGATCCATTAAATCTTGAGTTGTCTTTATGAGCCTTTGGCACATTTCAAGTCTCTGTTTCTCAATCTTTGGATGCATATATATCCACCATCTTTGTTTTAGTATTTGGTTGGTTTTTAGCCTAGCCTTGTAAGCTTTAGTAGAGCCTCTAAAGGTTCTATGAATTTATTTGCCAAGACTAGACCTCTCGATGATGTTTTGGATGACACCGCTCCTTTTGGCTGATTCTTGTTCTTCTTTTTAGGTTTTAGCTACTCCATGTCTTGTTGTATCTCCATTTCTAAGGAAGTTTTCTCTTTTAGCCTCTTTGATTTCATTTTGTTTCATTTAAGCCTTCCATGATTTCCTTTAAGTCCTCACAGATAATCTCTCAAATTTTGTTTAAACAGGTGGTTTGTGTTCATCCTCGACAAGCTAATTTCTAGCAGCTTCTTGAGCTCGAGCTCTAGTCACTCCGCATTTATTGGAATTATAGGCTCTGTTTTAGATCCACTTGAGCACAACAAAATCCCAATGATGTTCATTGTTGATTTTCCTTGTTATCATGACTTTTGGGATAGTCCAAAAGAACATGGGTGATTGCACATTCATCACAAAATCCAAACATCTTTTTGTGTTCATCCTTGTGTGGACAACTCCTTTCCCAATGTGATCACCTCCACATTCATAGCATTGACCTACCTATTGGGATGCTTGTGGAGCCCCCATTGGCTATCCTAACCTAGGAGGATAACCTAGAGGTTAATAGTTTTGGTTTGCTATGAACGATACATATAGTAAATTAGAGCAAAGACCTCATTTGCATTTGTGAGAGTGATAGAGAAAGAGAGCTTTAGATTTCTTGCTACCTAGAGAGCACACCGGTTTTTTGCTTACTACAAGCCATTTAGGGCTACCATTTGTCACCAGATTTGACAAGTACTATCTACTTACCTCCCTCTCCATGTTTATGTGAGCGGCATAGCACAAAAACACGACATACCACACAAATCAAAATCAAACCAAAGATTTTGGAAAGTGTTCATGGTGGTTAGCAGAGGGGTCAAAACAAGGCCAAACTCAAAAAGATTTGGGAATAACACTCAAATGGGCAAGTGCATCAAGGCCATGTCATCAAAATTTAATTTGGTGGTGTAACATGGATCACGTTCCATGTTCCCCAACACCCAAATTCAAACTCAAATCCTTTAATAGATTGCCCCAAACTGGGCATATACACTACTGCAAAAACAATAAAAAAAGGGAGTTTCAACAGGGATCGCGATCCATGTCCCCAAACCTCTTAGATTTGAGCCAAAATTTTTCAACAACTAGAGTATGTTTTGGGAAGGTCAACCCTAAAATTGGGTGGATTTAGATACATTTTGATTACAAAACCCCAAATTCTCAAAAATTGAAGCTTCAAATGGTCATTTTGATGTAGACGAAAGGAAAGTGGTGTAAAACCCCAAAAGTTGGTGATCAATTACTATAGGAACATGCCTAGATCCTACCCTACAAATTTTGTATGATTTGGGTTCCAAACATGGATCAAGATCCATGTCCTCTAGATGCCAAGGCAGTAGATTTTGGGTTCATTGATATCTTAGAGTGTTAGAGGAATCAATGGAGTGAAGAAACACTATAAGATTGGATAAAGAGTCAAAGTTCAACCAAAAAAAGCTCTTAGCAATATCATAAACCTTCCCATAAATGGCAAAAGAGCCTATCAAAGTTAGGTTGTAGTGAAACTTGAAGGACAAGTGGACAAAGAGGTTCTTTTCAACATCAAAGCAACCAACCAGGCCTACTAACTACAAGATTGCAACAAAATGAGCTCTACAAAATAGTTTTGGCCAAAGTAAAAAAATATGGCCATAGACTAGGAAATTGGGTTAAAGTTAGTAAATTTGGGCTTGAATTTAAAAAGATTCCACCAGTGTGCTAGGACTAGCTAATAGGACACACCCTTAAAGTCTTAGCCCATTTTGCGAACCAACATGGATCGTGATCCATGTACCTTACCCAAATTTTTGAACCAGAACCAAGCCCTCATGACCCATATGTCATTGTAGTCTAACCCCAAATTTCCAAGTCATTTGAAAACCAAAATTCTTATGAAAATCCCTAAATTCTCCAAGTTTGTGGAAACATTGCAAAATTCTAATCAATGTGCAAACCAAAGATCCAAATTGAAAAAGTTTGCAATCATAGCATCTAATATCATGGTATATCAAATAGTACCAATATCACTCAAAAAAGTGTTCCAACATGGATCACTATCCATGTACCTCTAGCCCAAAAATGACATGAGCCAATTTTTCCTAGTGCCTATAGTTCTCTTAGACACACTCTCTAGCCCAAAAATGACATGAGCCAATTTTTCCTAGTGCCTATAGTTCTCTTAGACACACTGGTGAAGTTTGTTAAATCTAGATCTTGTTTGCTTAAGTTATGTCCATTTTTTAGTCTATGGCCAGGTTTGTGCTAAAGGAAATTTTTGGACAACTTTTCTACCAATTTCTTGATACTAAAATGATAAATTTTGCTAGTAGGATGCCTCACAGAAATGCACAAAAGGAATGGGAGCTGCTTCATACAAATTTATCAACATTTTGCTCAATGAGAAGGCCCATGTCACATATGAAGAATTGGAGAAAATCCCTACAACATATTCATTGGAAATCTCCAAGCAATAGACAAAACTAAAGTAAAGGCCCCAATCTCTCTGAGAGAGCTATGGACACTCAATCAGAAGCCTGAATTGATGGATAGTTCCATGTGCTTATAGTTGGATAGAGTTTTGCCAACCATCATAGGGCACTGACTTCCAAAGAGCCCATGACTTATGTTGATCAGTACAACAAAGAGACAACTCTCACTGGCAAATGATGGAGCAACCATACAAGTTAAGATCACAAGCAATATCATATGTGAGGCACTCTACCTACTAGCTGTTCACAGTCACAATCTACTCTTGAAGACCAAAGCAATCAATAACAACAAGGAATTAATCAAGAAGCAGAGCCATAAGTTGATATATAAAGATTTGATCCACTCAGAGACTAAGCTTCCACTACTGCTGATCTCGCAACACCTCAAAGTACAGAAGACACCTTGATACATTGAACCACTGCTACACTTTTGGCGGTGGTAATGGCAATCAGTTTGTCAAAGAATCAAGTCATCAAGTATTAATTCGACAGCTGCATCCTAGAGAGTTCGGTAAAAGCTGACTTGAAGAGCAGTGAGAAATAAAAATTCTATATGAACGCTGGTCACACGCATTTCTTACCAGGATTTGGGCATGATTGAAGACCTTCTAAAGATGGATTCTCAATTTGATCTTCTACACAAATCAAAGCATAGTATCAAAGTGGTTGGAAGTGTTTCAACAACACCAACGAAGAGGAAGACATGTGGATCAGTTTCAAGGGTACCAACCACGACTGATAGTGAAGCGATAGAGTCAGATATTGAGCTCCACGAGGAGATCAAGAGAAAAAAGGAAATATCATCTAAGTACCAATCAATAGAGGAAGAAGAAGATATAGAAATCTCTCTCATCAAGAAAAAGCCATAGTAGGAGAAGTACATACCTAGATTTCAAGTGTAGAGATCAATGGAAAATCTCAAAGACTGAGAGAAGAACGGTTGTTGGCAAAGAAAACTGAGAAGAAAAAGAAATCTGTGAAAGCACATCAAGCTTCCTCCTTAGATTCTAACGTCTCTGAACTAGATGCAAGGCTGCAAAGGCTAAAAGAGGAAAGATGAAAGATAGCTAAGGAAGATATCAAGTTAGCTGGTGTGGCCGGCAAAGAATCTACCAAGAGCTAAAGCAAAAATAAGACAAAGAGAGGAGGAATCTAAACAACAAAGAATTGTAGAGCTGGATTATATTTTGGATTCCCCTTGCATTCCAAAAACACAGCATGAGGAGTCAACTCTAGAAACAATAATTGCAAATGTAGTAGAGGGGATTGGGGAGACTACCTCTCCAAAACAACCATCTCCACTTCCTATCAATGTACCTAAAGAAGGACAAGGATCTACATAGCCTCTCTCTCAAGTTGAGGTCCTCTGTGAACTATTGGTATACTTGCAATGCCTACCTCTCTCAGTTTTTCCAGTATATGCTGCACATTTTGTAAGGCCCCCATATGAGGAGAAGCAAATGGTGCACATATATTTGGTGGATTCTAGCTTTGCACGCTGATGAGATCTTTATTTGTGATTGTGGATAGTACGAACAAAATTTAAGGTTAGATTTTTATTTTGCCAAAATATATTGGTCGAACGATTTCCAAAAGACAATAAAAAAACGGCCATCCAGTGGTCGGTAGCTAGTGGTCCAACTTGATTTCAATGAATGGTGGCCGAGTTCTAGGAGAACTTGTCTACCCAAAAGTGGCTACACATGGGTGCATGGGGAGTCCTGCTTGGACTCGAATATCCAAGGGCGCGTACACATGGGCATTTAGAGTCTCCCTTACATCTACATAAGGAGGCCTTGTCCATGAGTATTTTCAGCACTACACATTAGAGGTGTGCACACTAGATGCACACACACACACACACACACACACACACATCCTTGTTGAAAAATTGTTAGCCCCTTGTATTTCCTACTTGCTCTAGTTGTCTAAATCCATCTAAGCTCTACCTTGAGGGTGCATGGGTGGATGATTCCATCACTTTGTAATAGTGTGCTAATCTAAAGTTTTTGATTTTTCAATAATCTACTTTGCATCATATCTCTCTCTACTCTCCTTGCTACTAGATCCTTATTATATTCCACATTTCTTACATGGTATCACAGAGAAATAGGTGCTCGTAGCTAAGAAAGTACAAGAAGTACTTGTATTACTTTGAAAAATCAATCATGTTTGCGTCTTCAAGTGCTACTTTGCTTTGCATTCATCCACTAGCCTTCATCGAAGGCAAGCTCGATGGCACCAACTACACATTGTGGAAATTCAAAATTTTTGCAGTTCTACACGGTGTTGGGTCAAATGGTGCAGACCTGGAGCCCACTACAACAAATGATCTGGCAAATCCAAGCGTTGTAATTTCCCGAGATTTTGCTCTTCTACGTGCCTAGAAAAGAAGGAATGCAGATGCATTATGCGCCATCGTCATGTCTGTAAGTGATTCTGTACTCACTTTGGTCCAACATACCACTAAAGCACATGAAGCTTGGAACATATTCGCTCTCCAATATGAGGTGCACAATCACGACAGAATTCAAAATCTGTAAAAAAATCAGCTTGCTACTGAGGCTAACAAAGAGAAGACGGAGACCTTTATCAAGCAGATTAAGGACCTTCAAGATCAATTAGCCACTATTGGTGCGGCTATTTCTCCAAAATATTTAGCTCGGTGATACATTCACATACTTTTGACGAGATATGATGGTCTTGTTAGGACACTCAACACTCAGGTTTGTCCAACCCCTCTTATGTTTGAAGAACTAAGTGCAATGTTGCTTGAAGAGGAGCTACAACTCAAGACCAGGGATGTTGGAGGTGATGCTGCCTTCACAGCCAGTGAAAAAGGAAAGGGGACTACATCAAATGCCTCTAAGAAGAACCCCAAGAAGAAGAAACTTTCAGGTAGGTGTTTCTATTATGACAAGAAGGGTCATGCTATTAAAGACTGCAAAAAGAAGAAAGCAGACAAGAAGAATGGCACCATGAAAGCTTCTTGAAAGAAAAGAGAATTTGCCAACAATGTTGGGGTAGACCTTGAACTATGGGCCGTCGTAGAATATGTATTCTCATCAACACAAAATCCAGTTGTTGATGGTTCTTGGATTCTAGATAGTAGTGCATCCCGACATATGACTAGTAAGAAAGATTGGTATAGTTTCTGGAAGCCTCTACAGGAACCAATTAGTGTAATTATTGGGAATAATGCTAAATGTCTAGTCAAAGGGTCTGGGACAATTTTCTATTTAGCAGCTACAGGTGAAACTATACAACTCTCTGATGTGTTGTATGTGCCTCATATCAAGAAGAATGTGCTCTCCATTGTTGCAATCACTGATCATTTTCTTGAAGTCCATTTCAAGAAAAGTGGAGCAAAAATCTTAGATTCTAAAGGCAAGAAAGTGAGAAAGGGCATAAGGCCCAAAAACCTCTATGAACTTTCTACACAAACGATCACTATAAAAAAGGTGCAACTCAATTATGGCATGAGAGATTTGGTCACTTAAGCATTGCCGTGCTAAAAGAGACGTAAAAAATATGGGATGGTCGTTCACATGCCTCAATCTCAGATATAAATGAAATTTGTGAAGCTTGCATGATGGGAAAGAAACAAAGAAATGCATTTTTGCAATAGACCAGTAATTGAGCTAAGTCTTCTCTAGAGTTGGTACATGCGGATCTCTGTGGTTAAATATCTATGTACGCTTTGGGTGGATCTTTCTACTTTTTTCTGTTAGTCGACGACTTTAGTAGAAAGATGTGGGTATATTTCATTTGTGAGAAGTCTGAAGCTTTTGGAAAGTTTAAAATATGACAAAATCTTGCAAAAAATAAAACAAGAGAGAAGGTGAAGAAGCTTCGCACAAATCGAGGAGAGGAATTCATCTCAAATGAATTCAACAACTACTGCAGCAAGCATGCATAAAAGGTCACCTTACTATAGCTCACACACCACAAGAGAATGGAGTTGTGGAGCATTGCAATTGGACGGTGGTAGAAATGGCAAGGTGCAAGCTTAAAGCCAAGGATATCATTAGGAGAAATATAGACTTTGCATGGGCCTTATAAGGAATCTTAATTTTCAGGAATTCAGGCTAATGTTGCGTAGGGTTAAGGGGACAAGGGCATTCAAGAAGCTAGTTTTGAGTAGGCTTTTCTAGCTTTTTTTTAAGACACATGTAGGATGTGGACCTAAGAGGTCACTTGCTCTCTTTAGCTTTAGAAAAGTGAAGGGAGTAAAGGGGTGTGGCCACATCAACAAAAACGTGGGTCACTAAGAGCCAAAATTTGATTTTTTTCAAAAAAGTCATTTTTACTTATTTTTGACTTAAAACTCCTCCCCAACATATATACATATTAAAAAATAATTTTTTGACATTTTTTAAACCTACAAACACTGAAAGTCCACTTTTTGTTAAAAAAAATCCCCCCCCCCAAAAAAACCTTTGTTCTCTCCTCCTCCCTCCTCTCTCCCTCTCCTCTCCCTCCTCCCCTCTCTCTGCCTCTTCCCCCCTTGCCCCCTTCTCTCCTCCCATGTTCCTTCCTCTCCCCTCTTTCTTTTCATTCTTTGCTTCCTCATGCAGCAACTGCCATGGTGCTGAAGGAAATCACAAATTTATGCCTCCACCACCATGTACTCCGCACAACAAAAGTATACATATTTGCTTGTCCTCGGTGTTTGCACCGAAGGTCGCACGTGAGGGTGAGCATAGGTCATCCCAAGAATGTCGTACCGTCGGTGAGACAAATGTTGATGGTTCTTCAATATCTTGGGAGGGGAGAAGTAGGGTTGTTAGGCTATTGCAATTGGTTGTGTATGGGTGTAGGTGCTTCTTTGCATATGTGGATGCAAGAATATCAAGCTCTTTAACTCAAAATAGTGGCATTACAAGAAAGTATTGCCTCTTTGAAAGGGACGTTGAAACACTCCAACAACGATTGTAGGAAAAGGATGTGTATATTATGAAGCTTTCCAATACCATCACATATTTGAAAGAACCACCCCTTGGTGCAAGGTAACATTATACTTCTTACTTTTGGTTGTGTTCTTCTTATCATAGACTTTGAAGTCTAAGGTGTTGCCTCTACTTGTTTTGTAGTGCTTGGCACAAAGGTTGCTTTTGTGCATAAATAGTAAAAGGCTGCAGGCTAGAGAGGTTAAGTGGCACCACTTTTCCTCTAAAACAACCTTTTTTGTTACATCTTGCATGTAGGTGCTTCAAATCCATGCTTATTAGAGGTGGGTAATCTCATCCTAATGTATATTTTAGGATTTGTTATTCCTAGTTGGATGGAAATACTTGCAAATTTTGTACATCATATACTTAACAAGTGTCTTTTTTATACAACTTGCAAATAAGACCAATTTAGGAATTTTGGAAAAAATACACAATTCTGGGACAATTTTTTTTGGGAAAAAAATTTCTTAGCATTGTAAATTTCTTTCAATTTCTTTGAGTTGTAAAATTTTTAATATGAAAAAAAAAAATTTAATATGAAAAAAAAGTTACAACTCAAAAAAAATGCTATGAAAACAATTTTATAATATGAAAAAAAATTTACAATTCAAAGGAAGTTTCAATTTCTTTTTTGCATATGCTAAGCAAAAGAGTCCTTAAAATAAAATTTGTATTCCATGTCTCACTTAAAATGTGTAGCTCGTGCTAAAGCATCTAACAAGTTTGATTGGCACTTACAATAGAGTAAAGCAAAAGGGTCTCTATATCAAGCTCTTGTCCAAGTCTTTGCTTTGCATAACACTTTTACCCCTAGGCTTTCATTTTATTAGTAGAACATCAGTTGCATGTATGATGAACATTGTTTCTTATCAAGGTAGCGATGGTCGCCATGGGGAAATGGATGAAATCAAAAGAATGGAACAAGGCAATTGGCACCGTATTGTTCGACTAGTATGCGAGGTTTGGTCCATAAGCTAGTTAAAAATACTCTTTAAGGTCCTTTTTGGTGTCTCAGGGTGGCTCCCCCGGTCAATTGATGTACCAACGATGATTACTGGGAGATGTTATATTAATAGAATTGTGTATTTTTCCCAAAATTCTTAGCATATGCAAAAAAGAAATTGAAACTTCCTTTTAGTGCATGTCTAGCTCCATGTGTTGGATGCTAGCTCATATATGAGTTCTACGTGGAAGTTTTACTTTGTCAATGTTTCAAAGACCAAAACTAGTTCTATATAGTATGTATACGCAGTTACATAAAATCATGTACCAATCCCACACTATGACATATCACAACATCATGAGCTTATGGCATAGTCATCTCTACCTAGCTAGGGACTGTAAGGTATGGGGGATCAGTGTTGTGGTGGAGGGGCTACCAATCTCTTGCACTCCAACTACACCTAGCTGGGTAATTAGTACCTCTTGAGTGCAAGCTCATGTTGTTTAACACTATTTAAAAAATAGGAAGAAAGAATCCACCTTATGACATGAGAAAATGTGTGAAACTTCTTGGGGAAGCGTTGTTGGTTGCAAAAACAAGAGTTCTTACCTAGTCCAAGGCTCCATCTTGAGTTTGATCCATTGCATTAGGTCGGTCACTGAACAAGAACATGTGTTTTTTCAATCATAGACAAAGGCTCGATCTCGAGTTTTTGAGCCATTGAGTTGTTGCATGAGGTGGTTCACTTAAAAAGAACATGAGGATACAAAATTTAGGAACACAATGTTATTCCAAAAAACAAAAAGAACTGTTGGAATTAGGGTTGCAGAGAAACACACACAGCTTGGAGAAGACGAAGGAAGCTCAAGGAACACAATAGAGAGTGTATAACTTCGTGTGCAATGGAAAGATAGATAGCCCTAGAGTGATGGGCGTATATACAATGCTTGGGGGAAAAAACCTCCTAAAGAGGGAAAAAATGCCCCGGCGGTCCTAGTGTGTTCACACACATCACTACCACATGTATATGGTAACAAATCCCCCCTGGAGTGATGCAGTGAACGAGAGCTGGCACATGAGTAAAGGGAAGTGCCATGCCCTGAGGACAGAATCAATCCACAAAGGGGAGTAAGCCCAAAGCTTTGTGGAAAACCTCAAGCTTCTCACGAGATAATGTCTTTGTGAAAAGATCTGCAAGGTTGTCCTGTGTTGGCACATAAGCCAAGCTGATCTCTCCTGCTGAGAGCCTCTCCCTGACATAGTGGTAATGCACCTCAATGTGCTTTGTGCGAGCATGAAAAACTGGGTTCCTCGCAATTGCCAATGCGCTCTGACTGTCAGTGTAGATAGTGTTGGCAGTGTCCTGTCCAACACCCAAATCAGCCATAAGGTGTCTAAGCCATACACACTCAACCGTAGCGGTGAAGACTGCCCTGTACTCAGCCTCACAACTCGAAGTGGCCATAGTAGGTTGCTTCGCCAAGCATGAAACAAAAACCACTTGTGGACACTCACGTGTCAAAACAACCAGCCCAATCTGAGTCCGAAAAAGCATGTAAGTCTGGCGGCAATGATCCCCCCTTGGGATAAAACAAGCCAAGATGTAAAGTGCCACTAAGGTAGCGGAAAATCCTCTTGGCAGCCTGCCAATGCTTAGACCCTTGGCTATGCATAAATCTGTTGACCGGTGAGACTGCAAACTGAATATCCGGCCTCGTGTTGCATACATAAATGAGGCGGCCAACAACAGTTTGGTAAAGAGTGACATCAGCAGGATCGCCAGCATCATGTAGACTCAACTTCAAAACTGTTTCCATGGGAGTGGCAATAGGTTTGCAATCCTCAAGTCCAAACTTACATAGCAATGTCTCTATGTAACTTTTCTGACACAAGGAAATACCACCATCACACTGCTTAAACTGTATACCCAAGTAATTATGCAACAACCCCAAATCTTTCATCTTGAAAGTAGCATTCAAATCAGCCTTAAATTCAGCAATATGTCTCTCATTTGGTCCAGTGATTAGCAAATCATCAACATAAAGAACCACGATGAGAAATACATCACCCTCACGCTTTACATACAATGTGCTTTCTGTTGGACTGTTACGAAAGCCTTGTTTGACCAAATGAGTGTCAGCTTTCTCATACCAAGACGAGGAGATTGCTTCAACCCATACAAAGCCTTGTTACATTTGCACACTTTGTCCTCTTGTCATTTTATGACAAAACCGTGAGGCTGGGTTACATAAACTTCCTCAAATATGTCACCATTCAAGAAAGCAATAAAAATGTCTGATTGATGTACATCCCAACCAAAATGAGCTGCCAATGCACATAGGAAAAAAAATAGAGTAGTCATACGACAAGTGGGAGAAAAAGTCTCTTCATAATCTATGCCTTTTTGCTGTGCATAACCCTTTGCAACAAGTCGAGCCTTATGGCGATCGATCTCACCATCCGGCTTGCGTTTTAACTTGTAAACCCACTTCGTACCAATGGCCTTTTTTCCAGGAGGCAAATCGCATAAAGTCCATGTGTCATTTTCTATAAGTGCATCATATTCAGATTGCATGGCAGCCATCCAATTTTTTGAATTCTGTGCTTCATCAAAAGACAGAGGCCCCTCAACATCATGTAAGCTAGACACAGCCAAAGCATAACAATCTGATGCATAAGATGCATGGCGAGAGCTTGAACGAGTACGACTAGACAAAGGTGCATCCAATTTACTGTCACGCAAAGTGTGCACCAACCATTTTGGCATACCTCTAGCCTGCTCATTTTCAGCCCTTTCCTCATCAAGTACATCATGTACATCTGCATCAGTAATAGGCTGATCTAAAACATTTTCAGAAACCCCCATAGGCTGTACATTTGCCGCATTGGAACTTACATTCGTATTTCCACCACTAAAAAGAGGCAACAAAGTGTCATAAATGTCCTGTGAGCTTACATTACTGTCTCTAGTACATGACAGCAAGGGCTGAACAGAATCTTCCACAAACACTACATCCCGAGAAACCAGAATACGTTTTGTTTGCGGATGATACAACCTGTAACCTTTTCTTTCAGCACTATAACCAAAAAAATACATTTGACAGCCTTATCATCCAATTTTCTGCGCTGCACTTGTGGCACCAAAGCATATGCCAAACAGCCAAAAACACGCATGTGCTCAATAGAAGGTTTTCCATCATGCCATGCTTCATATGGAGTAATAGACTGCAAAGCTTTCGTAGGACACCTGTTAAGTACATAAGTGGCACACATGATGGCCTCAAGCCAAAAAGAATGCGGTAAAGCTTGACTTTTGACCATACATCGTGCCATTTCCGTTTGTGACCTGTTTTTCCTCTCAGCAACACCATTTTGCTGAGGTGTATAAGGCACTGTACATTGGTGTTTTATCCCACGACTAGCCAGAAATGCATTAAATTCATGAGACATATACTCCCCCCCTCGATCTGAACGGAGGGTGCCCATAGTACATTTCGAGACATTTTCAGCCATAGCCAGAAATTGTTTGAAGCACATAAAGACTTCGGACTTCACTTTAAGCGGAAATACCCATGCATGCCTGGAGTAATCATCAATGAAAGTCACAAAGTACAGGTAATTGCCCAAGGACGGAGTTTGCATGGGCCCACAAACATCACTATGCACAAGTTGCAACCTGCATGTGGCCCTAACTGAACCATCCTTTGGAAACTTAGAACGCTGCATCTTACCCAAAATACAGCCTTCACAAACATGTTTGACAGGTGCTTCAAGAGGTGGCAAAGAAGCAACCATATCAGATTTCTGCAAACGCAGCAAACTGGCAAAATTCAGATGACTAAAACGTGCATGCCAAAGTTTTGCATCTGAAATAGCCCTTGAATCTGCAACAGCATTTGCAAAATTTTGTGCACACTTGTCATACAAAGTGAGCTTATACAGCCCACGGCACAGAAGCCCAGATGCAACAATTTCATCACCAAAACTGAGATCATGAACTGTACATCTGTCATCCACAAATTTGACTACAAGTCCAAGTCTAGCAAGTGCGGATACAGATACGAGATTCTTCTTGATCCCAGGTACATAAAGTGCATCAACAAGTGTGAAGGAACTGCCATTAGCAGTAGTGAGCACAATCTTTCCAACTCCCTGAATTGGATAAGAGGCGTTGTTGGCACAAGTGACTGAATTCCCGTGAGGGATAGACTCGAGAGAGGTAAACAATTCACGATGTGAGGTAATGTGCTTTGTAGCACCACTGTCGAAATACCACACATGTGAATCTGCAGCAACTGACAAGCATGCATCATGGACAGTAGGATTGTAAGTGCACTCTGCGCTAAAAGCCCATTCTCATCAACATCAACAACACAGTCTCCTTTCATAGAAGACTCAACAATGGCTGCATTTGTAGTGGAACCAGCATTTGCAGTGGAACCACCCTCTTTCTTCTTAGCCTCTTTGGCCTTCAACTTAGGACACGACTTGATCAAGTGATCATTGGCTTTATAATAATGGCAGCGCATCTTCTTTTTTCCCTTATCACCAGAATTGCCAGATGAAGTACTGCCAGCAGAAGCATTAGGAACATAATTTTTGCCACTCGCAGCAGAACCATAAGAAGTGGCTGCATTACTGTTACCACCCTTTCTTTGAGAAGCAATAAAGTCCTGTTCAACTGCACACTGCCTAGTCCTGTTTTTTCTAGAAAGTGACTCTTGCAACAGCAATGTGCAGAATGCATCAAACTTGACAACTTCAGGATTTCCTTGGGTCGATCATCAGTCTCCAAGTACTAGCAAAAGTCTGGTAGGAATCTGGTAAGGAATCAAGAACAGTCTGCACAAGGGAAATTTCTGAAATGACTTCACCTGTAGAAATAAGCTGCTCATTGATATCCTTGACACTAGCAAGGAAAGTGTCCATATCATCTTCCTCATGCATAATCTTCGACTCCAGCTCTTTACAGAGCAAAGCAATTTTAGCCTCATTGCGGCTTGCATAAAGACCTGCTAAAATATCCCAAGCCTGTTTTGCAGATTTTGCTGAACGGATGTGAGGAACAATGGTGCGCTTCACAGACAACGCAATCAATGCATGAGCCTGCGCATCCTTAACATCCCAACGAGCTTGTTCTGTAGTAGGCAAAACAACTCTAACAGCTGCAATCCTTGCAGCTAGACCTGCAACATCCTCAACATCGCCTACATCCTCAAAACCAGGACGTACATCAATGCCCTGCACAATGTTCCAGACACCCTTTGACACAAGAACATGTTGCATCATATAAGCCCACATAGGGTAGTTGTCCCCATCCAACCTGTCCTTAGCAGCAAACATCTTGAACACATCTGTGTTGTTGTTGTCAGCCATGGTAAATGCTGCACCTGATGTGAAAACTGCCCGAAAATAGGAGAAATGGAGCGGGAACAACCTGTGCTATATAGCACAAACCGTAGAAGACTATAAGGCACCTGTTATGCAGAAAACGGCACTGACAGAAATTCTGCACAAAATGACGAAATAGCCTGAGCAGTACTGCCTGTAGTGGAAACGGAGGCCGAAATGAGCCCAAATCAAAATTCTGAGCAGACCAAGCTCTTTGAGCTTACCCAAAAAATTTGTCAACCTGCGAATGCTCGCCAAAGCTCACTGAAATCGGAGAAGGTGAGCAGGCGTGTGCTGGAGCAGCTGGCGACTAAGCCAGGGAGGACGTGACCTGCTCTGATACCAATTTTTGGAATTAGGGTTGCAGAGAAACACACACAGCTTGGAGAAGACGAAGGAAGCTCAAGGCACACAATAGAGAGTGTATAACTTCGTGTGCAATGGAAAGATAGATAGCCCAAGAGTGATGGGCGTATATACAATGCTCGGGGGAAAAAACCTCCTAAAGAGGGAAAAAATGCCCCGGCGGTCCTAGTGTGTTCACACACATCACTACCACATGTATATGGTAACAAGAACTCCACAGTCTGTTCAAATAGCAAGAAACAAAAAAATTAGTCCACTCTTCTACGTACCCAAAAACATTTAAGGACAAGTTTTTTTTTTGAAAAACGTCAACTTTAAATTTTAAAACTGACAGAATCGTCAAGTTTGAATTTTAAAACTGACGGCAGATTTGAAACATCGGCTCATCCCCTCGAGCTCATCAAGATGCGCTGACGTCACCTACAACCTGCTTTGCGGCTGTCCCTACTCACATATGTAGCTACTCACGTTGCAGCCATGCAAAGAAGGCCCATGGATACTGGCATCGACATCACGGAGGGAGTGAAGACACTCTTTTTTGGCAACAGTGCATGTATTCGACGATGCAACAACTGAGGCTATACGAGGTGTTGAAATAGAGTTGGGAGCATTCAAAGTTGAAGCAAGAGCATCTAGTCATCCTCTCGAGAACGCAACCATCGCACTTCGCAAATGCGAAAAGAAACGTCCATTATCTACTACACTATTTCAAGAACAAGGCGCGGGGATGTTCTACAACACGGCTCTAGTGCTGGATTTGCACATGCCCTTGTTCTAGGCAAATTTGCTGGTGGTGAGGACCGCCATGTTGGCGCATCCGAAGGTTGACTGGATATGGTGGGTGGACACAGACGCCATCCATAGAAAACCACTGCAAAGATCCCTGCCAAGAATATTGCATCAAGCATAGCACACCAACCTCGTGGTGAACCTCTTCACCCCGCAGATGAGTATGTTAAGCTAGTTGAAGAAGGAATTTCTCGTTGCAGTAGTATTCAACTGGTTAAGAGGAAATAGGGGAACAACGGAGGTGGAATGTGTATGGTGATGGATCCCTGGGCCATCGCGTAATGTATCAGTGCTTGGCGAATCTCTCTATTAGGACTCATTCTTGGTAACATTTCTTTTAATTTTTTAATTCTATACATGCTACCTTTCTTAGGCTTGGCTCACACGAGGCAGTGGCACACCTCTCAAGTTCATTCCACCTTTGCTTGTGTGGTTTAGATAAGGCACCGACAAAGAGAAGAAGTTGTCATGTGCAAGAATCGCGAAAGCCTTGCTAAAGGATCTTCACGCTCCCCCAAGTTTTACACTGAAAAGGAGCTGATGGGCCTTCTCTTCTGAGGGGGGGCATCGCCCATTCTACAGGTGGGTCGAAGAGCTTGCAAATTTCCTCATCAAATGCCTACTCAAATTCCTAAAGGATAGTTGTGTCGTACACCCCTTTTGCAAACTTTGCCACCATGAACCTCTTGGTTTCTTATCTCACGTGGGCTTGAACTCCATCTAGGCTTGAATTCCATTGAGTTTGATCTTAAACTCCATCTAGGCTCCTTGAAGTTTTAACTGGAGTTGCAACCTCATGTGTCCTCTCTATTCAAGGAAAATTTTCATGAGGCTCAAACTTAAGTTTGAGCTTCCACTCCAGATGGGCACCCACCTTGAGGATCGAACTTAAGATCGAGCCTCCACCCCATCTAAGCCGAGATCTAAGCATCTTGATACTCAACAAACATAAGCTTGAGCTTTGTTGTGTCTACTCTATTCTCGACTCTATTCAAGGGAGAATGCCATGAGGTTTGTGCCTCCACTCCAGATGGGCACCCACCTTGAGGCTCGAACTTAAGTTCTAGCCTCCATCCCATCTAACTAGCTTGATACTCAAACATAAGCTCGAGCTTCATGGTGTCCGCTCTATTCAAGGGAAAATGCCATGAGGTTTGAACCTCCATTCCATATGGGTGCCCACTTTGAGGCTTGAACTTAAGTTCGTGCCTCCACCCCATCTAAGCAGCTTGAGACTCAAACATAAGCTTGAGCTTCATGGTTTCCATGCTATTTAAGGGAGAATGCCATGATATTTGAGGCCCTACTATAGATGGGTGCCCACCTTGAGGCTCGAAATTAAGTTCGAGCCTCCATCCCATCTAAGTAGCTTGAGACTCAAACATAAGCTCGAGCTTCATGGTGTCCGCTCTATTCAAGGGAAAATGCCCTGAGGTTTGAACCTCCATTCCATATGGGTGCCCACTTTGAGGCTTGAACTTAAGTTCGTGCCTCCACCCCATCTAAGCAGCTTGAGAATCAAACATAAGCTTGAGCTTCATGGTTTCCATGCTATTTAAGGGAGAATGCCATGATATTTGAGGCCCTACTATAGATGGGTGCCCACCTTGAGGCTCGAACTTAAGTTCGAGCCTCCATCCCATCTAAGTAGCTTGAGACTCAAACATAAGCTTGAGCTTCATGGTGTCCGCTCTATTCAAGGGAAAATGCCATGAGGTTTGAACCTCCATTCCATATGGGTGCCCACTTTGAGGCTTGAACTTAAGTTTGTGCCTCCACCCCATCTAAGCAGCTTGAGACTCAAACATAAGCTTGAGATTCATGGTTTCCATGCTATTTAAGGGAGAATGCCATGAGATTTGAGACCCTTCTCTAGATGGGTGCCCACCTTCAGGCTTGAACTTAAGTTTGAGCCTCCACCCCATCTAAAAAGATTGAGACTCAAACATAAGATTGAGCTTTGTGGTGCCCAACCCTATTCAAGGGAAAATTTCATGAAGTTTGAGCCTCCATTCTAGATGAGTGCCCACCTTGAGGCTCGAACTTAAGTTCGAGCATCAACCCCATCTAAACTACTCGAGACTCAAATGTAAGCTTGAGCCTCATGGTGTCCACCAATTCAAGGAAAAATGCCATGAGGCTCGAGTTTAAGTTTGAGCCTCCACCCCATCTAAGCTACTTGAGACTCAGATGTAAGCTTCAGCCTCGTGATGTCCACTAATTCAAAAGAAAATTCCATGAGGCTTGAGCTTCCACAACACCTTGAGGCTCAAACCTAACTTTGAGACTTCACCCCATATTGGCACCTTGAGTTTCAAACTTAATTTCGAGACTCCATTCCATATAGGCACCTTGAGACTTAAACTTGAGTTTTAGCCTCATGGTTTCCACTTGATTCAAGGAAAACACCATGAGTCTCAAATTGTTTGAACCTCCGGACCCCACATAGGCACTAATTTGAGGTTTGTTACATGGTGATGGGTGATCATGAGATGCAAAGTTAAATTTTAGGCTCAACTCCATCCAAGTGAGAAGATCATGAGGCTTAAACGTATGTATGAGCCTTTGCCCATATACAAGCTCCCATGTATGAGTTTTGTTACTAGAAATAAGTGAGCTTCTTTGATAACATTTGTTTAATAGTATCCGCATTTCCAATCTGCTTAAGCACAAGTACAATCTTTTTTTTTTCCGCAAAACTCACAATTGTGAGTGATTGTATTATAGACTACCCCTCTGATATACAAATCAGCCTCAAGCTCAAGCTGAGCCTTGAGGGACAGAGGGTTACAACAACTGAGCTTAGTTACAACAAGTACCTAGAAGCTTAACAATATACTTCTATCATCAACCTCAATATTTGAGTTAGAGACCTAAATTTTTATAGCTTTTGTAATAAAGTTAGTAAGGTTTTTGTTTCAATTTTGATGCATATGTAGTAATAATGAGGTAAGACTAATGAATGTTTAAGCATAGTTTCTTGTGTTTTGTAAATGGACTTAAAGAAGAGATTGAAACTTGTATTTTACTTGAAATATTATTCTAGACTTTGATCATCGTATTGTTTTTTGAAATTTGAGTTAAGATACAAGTTCTTGTTTCCCAATTCAATCTCAATGGAACTAAAAGACTGCTGGCCATTAGATCTTTAGAATGGCTTGATAAATGTTGTTGTTGAGTCTAGGTTCAAGTGGAAGGCATGGAAGTGGCCCACAAATAGGAATTTTTTGAAACCAAAATCAAGGATATGTACATTTCTCTTATGGTCTTGAAGGTATGTTTTCCCTGTTGAACAAACATTGGGCAAGAAATGGGTGGAGTTGGGTGGCAATCACAAAGAAAATATGGCACCCATAGTGGTTGCATGAGATGAAGGTTTTTCTTTAGAAGGTCTTGTGGGGAGCCCTACCTACTGAAGTGAAGGTAAAAGCCAAAGGGATTGGGTCTTTGCTGATAGACGCTTGCAATGTAGAATAGCTAGTGAAGACCTCCCTCACTTGTTCAAGGAGGCAGAAATTTGTTGCCTAGCAAGGAAGATTTTCAAATGGATCCAAAAGATCTAGAAGATAGGTTTCCTCAAAAAATATCTCTTATTGAGTGAGATGGTGTTCAAGAGCCAAGCACTTGTTATCAGCACACAAATTGTCAAATTTTTCTATTTCAAACACATGTAGAAGACCAGGAATTGTCAAGTCTTCAAGAATGCTTTGAATACTACTAGTTTAGTGAGATTGTACACAATAGCAGGAAAATGTTTATCACCTTTGGAAAGTGGATCAGCTCTGATGAATGGATCAAGGTTACTACTACCATTTTCTCTAGTTAGCACAACCATGTTCACCCAAGTTTTTGCCTAGGATCCTTATCAGTGACGCGGGGTAGCTCCCTTGTTAGCTAATGTTTCTTGATTGCTGAGAGAAATAATGGCTCAACACGAGCATGACGAGAATCTATAATTTCTTTTTTATGTTAATATAAATTACTCACCATTGTGAGTTTTGAAAAAAAAAGATACAAATTCTTGTCCCTTATGGTTTTGATAGATTGGTTCTCTCCATTGAACAAGAAATGGGGCAAGCATTGGCCCAAGTCAAGAGAGGAGGAAATCATGAAGGACATCTTGTGCCCTCAACAATGGTCGCACTGGATGAAGGCCTTTTTTTGGAAGGTGCTATGGGAATCCTTACCGAGTGGGGTGAGTCTTTATAAGGGATATTGTTCCGGGTAGATGCTTGCAATGCAGAACCGCTAGTGATGACCTCCTACATCTTTTCAAGGATTGTGTGATGATTTGCAGCCTAGCGGTAAAGATATGCAAATGTGTACAAAAGACCAAGAAGGAAGGATTCTTTAAGAACGATCTCTTTGTGGGGGGAAAGGTGTTTAGGAGCGAAGCACTCCTGGTCGTAACACAAATTATTAGATTTTTCTACTTTAAACAAGTTTGGAAGACCAAAAACTATCAGTCTTCAAAACTTCCATGGAAATAGCTAGGTTCATAGAGATAATACAAGAAAGCTGGGGGACGATTATCACCATTGAAAAACAGATGAACATTGATGAGTGGAGTAGGACAAGTGGCATAGCAATGGTTTTCAGTTGACATACTTGGGTGAGCGTGTGGGCCCTATCTCAATTGTGAGGTTTTGCTCTTGTCAGCGGATGTAACTATGGTATAGAGAAGATGGCATGGTTCAGCATGAGCATGGCAAGAATTTGTTTTTTTGGTTTTGATTATGTAATGCACTCACCACTATGAGTTTTTCAAAAAATAAAATTATATAACAACTTCTTGAAAACTTTTGGCCCCTAATAACCTAGATCCACATGTTTTAAAGTCAAGCATAATGTGCCAAGTTTGTGGTTGTAATCACTAAGCCAGACCCAACATGGGCTGTTATGGTTGTGGCCATGATGGACGATATCAATCTGTGCTCTCTAGGTGGGTAGTGGAAAGGGCTTGAGATATATGACAAGTTGCTTGCCCCTTGGTGGTCCAATTTGAAAATTGGGGGCACAACGGGTGGGCTAGTTTGTAAATACATCAGAGTAATAGAGGCCTTAGAATGGGGGGGGGGATAACAAGGTACTTTAATAACTCTATATCTCATTAGTCCATGTGGCTTTCTAAAGCAAGAAGCATCCTTTTGAGTCCATTGTGGGGAGGGATGTAGCCAGAAAGATCAATAACAAAGGACTCCATTGGCTGGGCCATTTTGGTACAGCAATAGTGGAAACTCAAAAGAAACAGACCAACTAGCCTCCGAGTTTCACCTTAATGGGACTGAAAGATTGCTAGTAGAGCTTTGGAATGGCTAGATAGATATTGGATGCCTAACTGCGAATCCAAGTTTGAATGGAAGGCATGAAGATGGCCCATGATCATGTATTTCCTTAAAATACAAGCCAAAGATGCATACAACTCCTTTATGGTCTTGAAGGACTGGTTTTCCTCCTGAGTAAACATTGGGGCAAGCAATGGCTAGAAGTGAAGGTCCTTGCCAAAGGGATCAAGTCAGACAGATGCTTGCAATGTAGAAAGGCTAATAGGACCTCCCTCACTTATTCATCATGGAGTGCCCAGCAATTTGTGGCCTTGTAGGGATGATTTGCAATGGGTCCAAAAGACCTGAAATATAGGTTTCTTCAAGAACAAACTCTCCTTGGGTGGGAAGGTATTTAAGAGCCAAGTGCTTATCAGCACACAAATTGTCAAATTTTTCTACTTCAAACACATTTGGAAGGCCAAGAATTGTCGGGTCCATGAGATCACCTTGAAAATAGCTAGCTTCACGAACATTATAGAAGATCGTAGGGAAATGATTTGTCACCTTTGGGAAGTAGATTAACTTTGAAGTATGGATCAAGGCAACTGATGTCGTATTGTCTGGTTAGCACAATCGTATTTATCCAAGTTCCTCCTTGGGTCCTCCTTAGTGATTCGGGGGCTCCCTTGATAGTAGCTAATGTACCTTGTATTTCTTGGAGACATCTTGGCTCAGCACGAGCATGATCAAAATCTGAAATTTCTTGTTTATGTTCAAATAGTTTACTCACCATTGTGGGTTTTGAAAAATAAAAAAAGGTTTTAAAGTCAAGCATAGTGTGTAATATTATGAGTACATACAATGCATCAATTAGACAAAAGCACAAAGCTAGACTATAGAAAACATGATTTCATCCAATTCAAAATAGAAATTATGGTCTTTTTAATAGCTTCTACAAAAACAGAAAATATAATTTCTTCATGAAGGATATAAATGTGAGACTTGAATAGGTCTCAATTTTCCTATATTGTGGTGCCACGACAGATACAAAGGCACCTATATAGTTGTGTATACGTTAAGCGATGTTTAAATGGCACAAAGGGTGACCACAAACACTTTGAGAGGTTGAATTGGAGAAAAATACTAATATTTTAAGTCCCATTTTAAAAATGGGACTTGAATAATTCCCATAGTTCCTAAATATGACTTAAATGTTGAATTCATACATGTTTTTTTTTGAAGAACATGTCTCTAACGCGTCATGATACAAGGTGACCTCTTACTATGCTAGTTGAGTGGTGTTGTTTGCAAGAATGGCTCAATGAACTGGCATAACATGAAGCTTTTACGGTGTCACAAAGCTCTTCTCAAGCAATGTGGCTCCCACTACACCAAAAACCATTATGCTAACATGGAGAGATCCCTAGTAGGACAATACAACAACTTTTCATCAGCAACACACCCTTTCCTAACATGAGGCACCCCCACCAGAGATATTTTTATGTGATAGGTCACCTCATGAGCATACCATGTCATGGAATGTATGTAAGAACTATGACCGCACTACCCCTTGGAAGTTGTTCACGAATGTATGTTTATCAAAGTTAATGAGAAGAAGTTTGGACTTTTTTGTTTGTTGATGTGTAAGAGCACTCTAGCTCTATCATATTTTAGATTGTTTGATAAGTTAAATAAGATTTGTAGTAATTTAAAGTGTAAATTTGTTTTTGTTTGGTAAGATTGTACATGAGAAGACATGATAAAGTACAAGAGATCTTGGAGGAATAAAACCTCGATGAGATTCCTACCATGCACTTGTGACACCATACCTCTCCTTGAACCCTTTGACTTCTATCGTTGTGGGAAGTCCAAGGGAGGCCTATTTTCAAATTTTTAGCATAAAATTTTTTTGAATGAAATATTGGTTACTTTAAATTTTGTACACACTCTAGGAGTTCATTCTGATTGTTTTTCTTCAGTTTCAAATTTTGACCGAGTGCACTCCTTGGAAGCCAGTTTTGAAGGTGTTAGGATGAGAAGTTTTGGGAAAGTTTTGTATGTAGGAAATATAGTTCTTAACACAATAAAAAATATTGGTTCTTTTAGTATTTTTAGATTCCATGGTTTTAATGCTCAGTGGAGCCTGTAGATTAAGAAAAAAGTAAGAAATATCTGGTTTACATCATTTTTTTAGAAATTGCCAACTTGCACGTTGATTTTTGGAGAATCCGAGACGGTTGTCATAGACAACTGTTCTAGCGGGAGAGAGTGTGTGATTGTCTGGATATACAACCCCCAAAAGTGTTGTGTGCAACATGGAGTTGCCAACTTTGTAAGGAAGTCTTCTCATTGCACCTTTTTTATACCTCTTAGAACCTAAATCTATCCACAGATACTCAATGAACAGTACGCTATGCACTTGCATCATTTCCCTCTTGGCTCCTCTACCATATGGGTACGCACTCTGTTGATATTTGTTGACATTTGTGTGAGGTCGGATAATCAAAAAGTAAGAGAAAAGTGTGTACTTGTGTGGGTGGAAATGAATGTAGAGTGCCACGTGGAAAAGCCACGTAAAAGGGTTTGACTAGTCAAGTAATGCTTGTCAAAAGGGTGTGACGTCGGTAAGGTAACTTAAGGGATTACAAAAAGTGGAGAAGAGCGAAAGTCTTTACACTAAAACATTTGAAACCCATTTTGCGATTTGGGTTCGACGTGGGCGCCCATTACAATTGTAGGAAGCTCATGACAAGCACCGAAGCATGCGCCCCCGCGTCATTTAGATACAATTGCAGGCACGCAATCAATGCGGGTGGCAGCTTCATTAAGCTGATGCAGGAGCAGGCGCTGATCGTCATCGTACTTGGATTCCTCATTATACCGATTGTGGCATGCAGCTGCCCTTCAGCTGTAGCACCTTGCCCAAATCGTTTTTATAGCTACAAACTCCATGGTAATTAACATAGAAATCATCATTAATGCGTAGGTGATCGCTCCTTAATAATATGGCCATTAATTATTCCAGGTTTCTCTTCCTCCTGTTTTCCAGCTGAAGCTGCTGTTCCTGCCGCTCGCCGTTATAATGATCAGCAGGAGGTTGCTATTTTAGCTGCTTACTAAAGCGCTTTGATAATTAATGAGCCTGACAAGCTGCAGTCATTAATGTACTGCTCTAATTAATTTCTAACTAAGTACTCCTTTTGGGTTCTGTATATTGTCGTTTTGCAGCCCCATGCTGACAAGAAAGCAGCAAGCAATATTCGGAATGACAATGCTAATATGCATTCCTATGATCAGGATGAGGATCAGGAGCTTCCCACCAGAAAATTAAGCACAGAAATAAGGAAATCAACATCTCTGGCAGAGAAGGAGGCAGAGCTGAGGGTAAGCTTAAACCGAGCCGCAGAGCAATTGAGAAGCGTGTCCATGGCGGCGCAAGAAGGAAGAAGAGGACTAAGCGGGAGAAGAGCTGTTGCTGAGAAATTAGGTGGAGGTGACCATGGGAAGGATGAATCATCAACGAGAACGCTGCCGCGCGTTCTGCACGACGTGCCGTCCGGTCCTAACCCCATCAGCAACTCCTTGCCGGGGACATGAAAATGTAGTTGTCAATGTAAAGCTGCATCTGCTTGATTGAACAAGCCATGATCTTGAATACGGCAGAAAATTTAGGGTGGCCAGCCAGATATAAATGTTGGGCCATGGCCAAATCAGTGACATAAGACTTGTATTCTTTTGATAGGAAATCCATTTATTTCTCATAAGATCAGCAAAGTGTGCATTGGGAATTAGTTTATCAACCCTAGAGTCTAATCATGTTCCTAGTGATTTGTATGCTATAACGACTTGATTACGATCGATCGATATTTGATATTTGATCGAACGATCGATTTGTATTTCCCGGCACACGATCTCGGTACGAGATTAAGTTGGTGATTTAGACCACAAAGGGCTTGATTGCAATTCGTCTATTATGCATCAAAATTAATTTTTGATGGTTTCCCTAATTGGTTTTATCCATGTTTTTTATGAGATTCAAACATAATATATTATTCTCACACTAGTACTATCTTGACACACAAAAGAATCCACTTTTTCTCCCAAAAACAAAGGCTAACTCCCAAAGATTGCAACAACCAAACAAAATTGTCAAGGCTCGTATCTCACTTTTGGCTCTTCAAGAATCGAATTTGCCTGATCTTGACAATTGACTTCAATAAACAAATTTAGCACTTTTTAATGGAAGACCCCACACAAAAAAGTACAAAAAAAATTAGCATTTCAAACAAATCCTAGTAGTAAATTGTCAAATTTCAGTTATGAATTATCTTATTCTCATGAAAAGACGTTTACTAAATTTTCAAGACTAAATTTGTTTCTTTAAAATGTGTCCTTACCAGTGACATTGCCACTTGTGTTTTTTTACAAGACACATAATTTGTCATTATTAGTGACATTGCTACTTGTGAGAGGTCCCTTACATCTAAAATGAGAAAGCAACACGATAAGGGCATTGAAGCTCAACATTTCAAATTTTCAATGCACTTTTTGGAAGTGTATGGTACATCAACTACCCCTTCTTCAAACTTGTCATCCTTGTCTTTCATTTGTACACCATATGTCAATTTTTCACCCCATTCATACCTCTCTTTTCTTGTCAATGTCCAACATCTTCTTCTAATTGCTTTGGACATGCACATTTTTCTCAACTCTTGAAACCTACCTATTATCCTACGTCAGTTCAACAAACTTACAAATTAGCTTAGAATTTTGAACACCTTAGCCTTTTCTTGTAGACTTGTTCACATGGAAATAAGGTTATAGTTTCACAGACTCAGGTTTCGTGGACTCTCAATCATAATCGTGTGAGGAGAACAAAGACCACTAGTGATAAGCACAATCCTACTTGTTCACAAACTAGAAGTAGCTATAGCTCCACAGATTCGAACTGCTATTGTGAAAAAGGAATAGAGACTGCCATCGAGTAGATATCTTGCTACTGGTCATTAAAGTGTGTTTATCTTTTAGCATGGAATCCTTGGGAGAAATTGTGAACCATCGGATAGATCTTGTTGACTAGTCCTACATGCAACTTAAGGCTTGCAAGCCTATTTTCTTCCCCTTCCTTGAGCAATCTTATATACTGTTGGGGTATAAAGCCCAATGTGGTCGCCCAGGTAAGTGGGCGGGCCGCCAGGTATGTACACATATTCTTTTGTAAAAACCTAATAAGAACTCACTATGCTCTACACATTACAGTAGAGCGAGTTCACCATATCGTCGTGCTCTTCTTCTCGCACTCTCTCTCGCCTTGCACTTCCGCTCGTACTCCTTCAACTGGTATCAGAGCTCAGATCGAGGCTTGGGGCAGCACTTCAGGAGGCTAGAGTCACCAGCTCAGATTGGAGTGAAATTCGACAGGCGAAGACACGGCCCCAAATCCTGTGGGATCATCCGAAGGACTCGGTGTTCTCAGAATTTCATTCTGAGGTCAGCTCGACCACCGTTCGGCTTCGACAAAGGTCTGCGCAGGCCATTTTCGACTACGTGGTCTCGACGGGTACAGATCCGACTCTGCAAATTTGGGGTTTTCAGCCTACGACTGCAGGTGCTGAGGATATCGACACTCCCAGAGTGTTGATTTGTGGTTGTCTACACATCGAAGGACGGCTCACAGTTCTTGGAGGCGTGTCACATACGACACGGGCGCATCTACACACAGTCTGTAGGCGACATCCACTAGTTCATCAGGTAGCTTGTGTTTGCTGCTTGATATTCTAGATTTCATCCTGACATTGCAGGTACTTCCACATGGGATGTATTGTCAGAGATGATGTATGTCTGTTGAGGGTTTGTTGGCTGTGAGTCACGCAGCAAACAACCGCCGCAGTGGTTACAGCATACAGTGGGAAATTTGTGGATGTATGACTTTGTGGGAAGTCTATGTACTGTTAGATTTACTGCAGCCTTTGTTGAGGGTCGAGTGAGGTTTTATTGAGCTGGGGGATTCTCGAATGTTGAGATTCTTACGGTGATACAGGTCTTGGAGCGATCCCTCGAGCACCCTTAGATAGGCAGCTAGGATGTATTGACTGTGAGTTAGACAGTTGGGATTGCATCTTTGCTTTACTGCCGTTGAGGCATTGTCGCAGTCTATGCTTACAGGACAGTGACAGGACAGTCAGAGACAGTACAGGTGCAGGACAGGTTTACCCACAGCTTACAGTGTTAGAGAGACAGTGTTTTTGAGCTGTTTTTGGTCTGTTTTTGAGTACACTAGAGCCATTTTACAAAGAAGACTCTGCCGAAATTTATGCAGAATCTGAAGCTTTCTTGGTTCATTTGACAGGTTGATATTGGTTCAGAGGTCAGTTTACAGGGGAAACTCTGCCGAATTTTTCCCAGGAAAGTAAACTACTGTGAAGCGTAGCTATGGCTGGATCAGTGGACACTGCTCTTTACAATATCAAGAAGCTGGATGGAACCAATTTCCCATTGTGGAAGAAGCAGATTTGGCACGTGTTGGTACAAAAGAAGCAGATAAAACCTATAAAGCTCAAGGGGATAAAACCAGAAGATATGGACGAAGATGAATGGAGCGAAATGGATGAATTGGCACTTTCTACCATTATGCTGACTTTGGCAGAAAGCGTTTACTTCAATGTAACAGACGAGATGTCGGCTTATCAAGCATGGTTAAAGCTGAGTGATCTTTATGAGAAGCAGAGTGCAGCTTCACAGGTATACTGGCTTAAGAAGCTTGTTGACTTGAAGATGAAAGAAGGGACACCTATGTCCAATCATCTGAATGAATTCAACACAATCTATAGTCAGTTGTCAGCTCAAGGTGTCAAGTTTGATGAACCTGTTAGAGCTATGTTCCTGTTGATCACATTGCCGGAAAGTTGGGACACTTTTCGCACAGCTTTGAGTAATTCTGCACCTCCAGATGGTTTGAACATAGCAGGTGTAGAAGGAAGTCTGCTTACTGAAGAAATCAATAGAAAGACACTGGACAAAGGCAAAGGAATAGCCTTAGTTGTCAGGGGAAGGACCAAAGAAAAGTACAAAGGTGGAAAGAGGAATCAGTCTCGTAGCAAGTCCCGCAGTGCTAAAGGCAAGAGTGACATAGAATGCTACCATTGTGGCAAGAAGGGTCACATGAAAAGAGACTGCAAAGAATGGAAAGCAGAAAAAGGCAAAGAGAAAGTTGAAGACCATGGTGAGAAGAACAAGTCCTCAGTGAAGATTCAAGAAATAAATGTGACAAACACTGTTGCAGTGGATGACAGTCTAGTGTCAGGAGACATCTACTTCTTGAAGAATACAATGGACTCAGCTCTTCTTACAGCATCTGATGGAAATGCACTGAGTGACTGGATTATAGACTCAGGGGCATCACTTCATGTGTCTCCAAACAAGGAGTGGTTTACTTCTTATGTGACCACTAAAGATCATGTTCGGCTAGGCAATGGGCAGACATGTGAGATCTTAGGTGTTGGAGATGTACAATTGAAGTTTCAGAATGGCTCTTCTTTCACGCTGAAGAATGTGAGACATGTTCCCGCAATTACAAAGAGCTTGATCAGCACAGGTTTACTTGATGATGCTGGCTACGTCACCACTTTTGGACAGAACATGTGGAAGATATCCAAGGGCTCTATGACAGTAGCACATGGAGTAAAGTCTGGAGGACTTTACATGATTTATGTATCAAATGTCTCTAAAAATGTAATCAATGTAACCGAGCAGCCGAACGTTTCTTTGTGGCATAGCCGGTTAGGACATATGTCCAAGAAGGGAATGGAAATCTTGTCTCGTTCTGGTTATTTTCCTGGCTTTTCATTTAATGATTTTGAATTCTGTGAACATTTTCTGTATGGTAAGCAAACACAGCAGCCACATAAGCATAGAAGCAGTAGAAGAGATACACAGTTGGCACTTGTTCATAGTGATTTGTGTGGACCTATGCCTAACCTATCTCTAGGGGGAGCTTCTTACTTTATGACATATATAGATGATTACTCGAGGAAAGTATGGGTTTACTTTCTCAAGCACAAGGATGAAGCGTTTAGTGTTTTTAAAACGTTTGTGACACTTGTGGAGAATCAGAGTGGCAAGAAGCTTAAATGCTTACGCACTGACAATGGTGGAGAGTACGTTTCAAAGGCCTTTCAGGACTTTTGTGAGTCAAAAGGTATAAAACGTGAACTTACTGCTCCTTACAATCCTCCTCAAAATGGTGTTGCTGAGAGGATGAATAGGACCATACAACAGAAGGTCAGAAGTATGTTGTCTAATGCACAACTGCCAAATGGGTTTTGGGCTGAAGCTGTATCAACAGCTGTTCATCTTATAAATAGATCTCCTAGTAAGGTTTTGCAGAAGGATTTAGTGGCAGAGATGGTATGGTCAGGCAAGGTGCCCTCATACAAGCATCTCAGAGTCTTTGGCTGTGAGGCATATACTCACATTGCAAAGGAATTTAGGAACAAACTTGAGCCAAAGAGTAGAAAGTGCATCTTTCTAGGCTATGGTAATTCTGGTGAGATGGGGTACAGACTTTGGGATCCCGAATCCAGAAAGGTTGTCCGCAGCAATGATGTTCACTTTAATGAATCCAAATATCATTCTAAACCAGAGAGGGTTGAGGAGATTAGAAGAGTTGTCTTCCAAGAAGATGGACCTGCACGTGCAAGACAAAATGTCAGGGCTCAAGAGGAGCAAGGACATGATAGATTGGAACCACAGGTTGTGGCTGAGCCTGAGCCACCTATTGTGCGTAGCTCTGGACGTGTCACGCGACCTCCTGATAGGTTTGTTCCATCTATGAAGTATGTCATGTTGACTGATTGCAATGAGCCTTCATGTTACAAGGAAGCAGTGCAAATGAAGGACTCCGGGAATTGGCAATTGGCCATGCAGTCAGAGATGACAGCTCTGCATAAAAACAAGACATGGAAGCTAGTTAAATTACCACATGGCAAAAAGGCTCTACCCTTTAAATGGGTTTACAGGTATAAGATCACCGCTCATGATAGTCAGCCAAAGTACAAAGCAAGGCTTGTTGACAAGGGCTTTAAGCAAGAACAAGGCATTGACTTTGATGAAGTCTTCTCTCCGGTGGTTAAGATGACTACATTGAGATGCTTTCTTGCATTGGTTGCCATATTAGATTTGGTGTTGCACCAAATGGATGTCAAGACAGCGTTCTTGCATGGTGATTTAGATGTGGAAATTTACGTGCAGCAGCTAGAAGGGTTTGTTGAGAAAGGCAAGGAAGATTGGGTATGCCAGTTGTTAAAGAGTCTTTATGGCTTAAAACATTCACCGAGGGCATGGTACCATAAATTCCGTTTATGCTTTCTCAAGGCTACAAACGTAGTGAGTTCGATCACTGTCTATATACAAAGAAGGCTAAGGATGGTAGTTGGCTGATCCTTATTTTGTATGTGGATGACATGTTGATTGCTGGCAAGCACTTGGAAGAAATTTTAGCTTTGAAGTCAAAGATGGCAAAATCGTTTGACATGAAAGACATGGGTGAGGCAATTCATATACTTGGTATGCGCATTGAGAGAGACAGATCAAAGAAGTTGATTTGGTTATCTCAAACAGAGTATATTGACAAGGTTTTGCAACGTTTCAATATGGAGAAGGGAAAGGCACTGAGTGTTCCATTGCCACCATATGTGAAACTTAGCAAACAAGATTGTCCTGTGTCTGAGGAAGAACAGGCTGAAATGGATAAGATTCCATATGCGTCTGCAGTGGGTAGTTTGATGTATGCAATGATTGCTACTCGCCCAGACATTGCATTTGCAGTGGGAGTAGTAAGTCGATACATGTCAAACCCAGGCAAGAAACATTGGGAGGCAGTGAAAGGAATATTGAGATACCTAAAAGCTACAAAGAGTATGCATATATGCTATGAGAGTCAGGAGGTAAGTGTAAAGGGTTATACAGACTCAGATTATGCAGGTGACTTAGACAACCGAAGGTCTACATCAGGGTATGTCTTTACATTGGCTGGTGGAGCAGTATCATGGCGTTCTAGATTACAAGATTGTGTTACTCAGTCTACTACAGAGGCTGAATATGTTGCAGCATCAGAGGCATGCAAAGAATCAATTTGGCTTAATCGACTAGTAACAGATTTGGGAATCAAAGAAGAGATGCCTGTGTTATATTGTGATAGTCAAAGTGCTATACAATTGGCTCGCAATCCAATTTATCACTCAAAGACAAAGCATGTGGATGTGAAGTATCATTTCATCAGGGAAATGCTCGAGGATAAGCAACTTCAGCTTGTCAAAGTTCACACCACAGAAAATCCTGCTGATCTACTTACAAAAGGACTTTCCTTAGAGAGCTTTGCGCATTTTCGCAAGTAGTTAGGTGTAGGGTAGTACATCACTTCTCTACATCTCTTGTATATTGGCTTGTATAGTAGCCCAATGTGGTCGCCCAGGTAAGTGGGCGGGCCGCCAGGTATGTACACATATTCTTTTGTAAAAACCTAATAAGAACTCACTATGCTCTACACATTACAGTAGAGCGAGTTCACCATATTGTCGTGCTCTTCTTCTCACACTCTCTCTCGCGTCGCACTTCCGCTCGTACTCCTTCATATACATGGGAACCACTATGCCATATGTTGATCACATTTGTTTTCCTATTGCTATAAAGAGGGATATTGCGTAGTGGGCTCATAGCGGTCACTTAAAATATATGTATGTATCATGGATGTTCAAAAGAATTGATATAAGGTCCCCAATCCCGCCGACACCAAAAACGGGATGGTACCATTGACAGGTCTCTAGGCCTACTAAGTCAGAGTCCTTAAACAAGAAAAATTTCCAGGGAATTCACCCTTACCATTGACAATGGTTTAGGTTTATAGCCCTAGAAAGAGACCTAGTCCTGTCTCGCAATGGAAACGAGACCATTAAAAATTTTCTGGCCCTATAGCTTCATCCTTTAGATTTTTGATTTTCCTTAACCAACGCTTTTTTCCCCCTAACATATGTAAGGGCACAGCCGTTGGTGGATTCCTGAATTCCAAAAATACCAAGATTAGCCGTGTTTGAATCCTTCCACAGTGGTTTTCCATTAAATTTTGCAAGCTTTGTACAATCTTTAAGGTTTCGAAAGCTGCAAACCTTGCAATCACCCCAACTTAAGGAATTGAGATGTCCTCATCTCAACCGAAATTGGGAAAATCTTTGCAAAGTGATAGTTCATCCTCCCAGGTGGCGTCTTTGGTGGGGTAGTCCTTCCATTTGATCAAATATTATCTGATAACCCTGTTTCTCAGACTCCTTTCCCTAGTGTCAAGAATACAATCTGGTTGGAGTTCAAGAATTCCTTGCTTCTGCATCACAATCTGTTCGTCATCTAGAGTGTGATTTGGATTCGGGATGTAGGGTTTTAGAAGACTGATATGGAATACATTATGGACCTTGAGGTGCTCAAGAAACTTTAGTTTATAAGCTTGATCACTGATTACTTAATCACTTCATACGGTCCACAATAACTGGGGCTTAGTTTTTTGTATTTTCCCAAGGATAGAGTGCTTCTTTTTGGCCAAACCCTTAGTAATACTTTATCTCCTTGTTTGAAAACCCAATCAGACCGTTTTTTATCAGCATAATGTTTCTGGTTGTCCTTGGCTGCCTGAATGTCTTGCCTTATGGCTTTGGTTTGGGCATCCATCTCCTCCAACATTTGTTTTGAAGCTTCTACTCTTGTAGTAGGGTCAGAAAAGTTTAGGGGTGATATACATTCATGCCCATAAAGAGCATTAAATGGTGACATCCCAATGCTTTGATGAAAGGAAGAGTTATAAGCGAATTCCACCAGAGGAAGAAATTGGATCCATTTCCGGGGTTCCCTACCACAATAGGCTCTAAGGATGTCTTCAATAACTTGATTCACTCTTTCTGTCTGGCCGTCTGTTTGAGGGTGATAGGATGTACTGAAACATAGCTGAGTTCCTAAGGATTCAAATAAAACTTTCCAGAATTTTGCATCTCTATCACTGACTATTATCTGAAGATCTCTTTGATAAAGAGACGGCTTATGTCTAATGCAGTGTAAGCTGTTTTTACAGGCATCAAGTGAGAGACTTTAGTTAGCATATCCAGTACCACCATAATGGAGTCGTAACTCCCTTGAACAGTGGGAAGGCCTGTTACAAAGTCCATGCTAATGAGTTCCCACTTCATTTGAGGAATGTCCGGAGGTTGAAGTTTCCCTGGCATCATTACTCGTTCAGCATTAATCCTTTGACAGGATAGGCATTGTCTGATGTAGCGAAGTATATCTCCTTTCATTCCTGGCCAGAAATAAATTTTTCTTATGGCATTAAGGGTCTTTTCATAACCAGGATGGCCGGCAACTGGGGCGTTGTGTCCTTCATAAAGGATTAACTCCTTTAATGTTGGATTTTTAGGAATGTAAAGACGATACTTATAATAAAGAAACCCATCCTCAAGTGAATAATCCTTGATTCTGTTTTTCTCTTTCTCCTTTAGGTTCTGTTGTTTGATAACCTGCAGAAGTTCTTGGTAAACCTTATCTTCTAGTGAAGCTTCCTTAACCTTGTTTAGGATTGGATTGTTGACTGTGGAAATAGCCCCAAGAAAAACCTTACGGCTAAGAGCGTCAGCAACCACATTCTCTTTCCCTAGTTTATATTTTATTTCAAAGTCATATTCCTGTAGGAGTTCTATCCATCTTCTCTGCCTCATGTTGAGTGTCGCTTGTGAGAAAATCCATTTTAAACTCTGATGATCGGTGATTAACTGGAACTTCCCTCCTAGAAGATAGTGCCTCCAGAGTTTTAGGGCATGGATGATAGTTAGGAGTTCTAGATCATGAGTTGGATAATTTAGCTCGTGGATTCTTAATTTTTGCGAAGTAAAGGCGACTGGTCTGCCTGCTTGGTTTAAGACTCCTCCTATAGCAAGACCGCTGGCATCTGTTACTACTTCAAATTCTTGAGTGAAGTCAGGAAGTTTGAGTACAGGAGCTGATGTGAGATTTTTTCTTAATTTGAAGAAACAATCCTCCTGTTCCTTTCCCCATGTAAGTTTGGCTGTCTTTTTAAGTAGCTGTGTCAGGGGTGTGGCTATAACCACATAATCTTTGACGAAGATTCTATACCATCCTGTAGTGCCCAAAAATCCTCTAATCTCACTGATCATTTTGGGTTGTGGCTAGTCTATTATATCTTTAATTTTTGCGGGGTCTATTGAAATTCCTTCAGGGTTTATTATAAAACTAAGATAACTAACTTCTGGCGTGGAAAACACACATTTACTCATCTTGGCATATAACTGATGTTGGCATAGAAGATGAAGTACTTTATGTACATGGCCTTCATGCTCTTTTTCATCCTTAGAATATACCAGGATGTCATCGAAAAATACCAACACAAAATCATCCAGATATTCTCTGAATATATCCTGCATGAGACGGTTAAAAGTAGCTGTAGCATTCGTAAGACCAAAAGGCATCACTATGAACTCATAATGCCCATACCGGGTGTTGAAAGTAGTTTTGTAAATATCTGCCTCCTTAATCCGGATTTGATGGTAACCTGATCTGATATCAATTTTTGTGAATACCTGGCTCCATGTAACCTATCAAGCAATTCATCGATACGAGGAATGGGGTACTTATTCTTTACTGATACCTGGTTAAGCCCCCTATAATCAATGCATAGACGTAAAGATCCATCCTTCTTCTTTTGGAATAGAACAGGCACTCCCCAAGGTGAAATTCTTGGTCTTATGAATCCCTATTCAATAAGCTGACGAAGCTGTTCTTTTAATTCAATAGCTTCAGGGAGGGACATTTTGTAGGGTTTTTTTGAAATTGGTTCACTACCTGGGAAGGTTTCGATTTCGTGGTCTATATCCCTGGGAGAAGGTAAATTCGAAAGATCTTCCAGAAACATCCGAAAATTCTTTAAGACATTCTGGAGTTGTGTTGTCCCTTGAATCATCTGCCTTATTAAGTTTTACTACAAAGATCTGTTGCCCTTTACGTAACCCCTTCAAAAGTTAACTAGCCTTGACTAAATGAGCCTTAGGTTTCCCATTTAATCCTTGTACTAATGTTTCTTCACCTAAGTGATTTTTGAAGGTTAAGTTCCCTTGAGAACAATGAATTTGGGCTTGATTTTTTATTAACCAATCCATTCCTAGAATACCATCATAGATTTCTACTGGTAGAGTTCGAAAGTAGGATGAAGTCAGGGTTTCCCCTAGTTCAAACTCAACTTCCCCAGCTATAAATTGAGATCTAACCTCTTTCCCATTGGCTAGTTCTACTACTAATTTCTTAGTGGGATATTGGTTCAATTTAAGTTTCCTTAAACATTTAGGGGAGAGAAAAGAGTGTGTGCTGCCACAATCTATAAGTAGTTCAATTTTTCACCTTCTCTGTTTGCAGTGGTTTGGATGACAGCATACTGTTGTCGAGCTCCAGGGTTATCAATAGCGGCAAAAAGAGTAGCTCTTTCATCTTCGTCATCCAGCAAGGTAGGCTCTCCTACTGTAGCATAAGCTCTGGCTCCTCTACCTCTTCCTTTGCCTCGTCCTCTATTGCCTCTACCTCTTTGATTATTTCCTTGTTCTATCTGAGTCTGAGGAGTGGTTCCGGAAGCAACTTGAGGATTTTGCCCCTCAGGACATTGACTCCTGTAGTGTCCCATGCTATTGCATCCATAGCATCTGATGTTCGGAAAGGTCTATTATATACTGGATGCAGCAACTGACATTGCCCTCCGTTGACCTCCTTGATTATATTCCCCCTTGCTCTTCCTCTAAAGTTATTGTAGTTGTAATAGCTCCTGGCAGGGGGGTTTCCTTCATCTGCAAGTGGTTTAGCTCTTAGAAGAGCATCTTGAATAGAGGTGGGTCTCATAGCTTCCAAGCGGTTACTCAAGGGTTTGTTTAGACACTGACAGAAACGAGAAATCTGTTGTTCCATAGTCATTGGTGGTGCGTAACGTCGTAAAGACACATATTCGGTGTAATACTCTTCCAAAGTAAGCCCTAACTATTTGAGGGAGAAGAACTCATTCATTTTGATAGCTTGGTGAGCTGGAGGAAGTTATCTTTCTTTCATTGCCTGCTTCATTCTTTCCCAAGAGGGACTAATGGAAGGATTATCTCTACAGTATTGTTTCCACCAGAGTTGGCATCTCCGGTGAGTCGAAACATTCCTAACATTGCCTGATTTTCTGAAGCAGTTCCTGCTGCCAAGAAATAATCATCGATGGCATCGAGCCATGCTTCGGCATCACGTTCTAAGTTGGTTCCTTCTCCCTTGAAAGTTGGGAGTTGAACTTGTTTTAACAGTAGTTTCTTTTCCTGGGTGGGAGTATAGAGACTTTTTGCATTTCCCTGAGTTTGTAATTAATGAAAATATTTTAGTGATTACACTGCTTTTGTTTTGTCATGCAAGTTCTCTAATCTATATACTTTTAAAACACTGAAAACAGAAATCTGACAATCATCATCACCATCTCAATTAAACTACACAAGCATGTCATAAAACCATGGTATATACAAAGGTTGATACAACGCTGACTCATACTATGTACAAGATGGACTCATACTATATACAAGATGGACTCATACTATGTACAAGATGGAGTCATACTATATACAAGATGGACTCATGCTATATACAATGTGTGATTCCCTAAATCAACATCCTCTTTACCACTAGTGGGTCTGACAGGGGATCAAAAAAGAGACGTCTTTTGGTTCCCTAAACCTTGGGACTACCCTCATGGTCCTGATCCTACCTAGGTATATTACTGTGGCTACCTGATCATAGACCCACTGATTCTGTGACACTTCTACCCCATCTACAACAATGGTCTGATCTGGATCTTCAGTCCCACTGAAGAAGAAAACTTCGATGGTCCGAAGTGTTTCTGTCCACTTGAGTCTTTTTAAACTGAGTGTCAACCCTTCTAACTGTCCCGCATCAATCAGGAAAATTCCGCCAAACTGTGACCAACCAATTCCCCATGTACTAGGAGGAGGGGAAAACATTAAATCTAACAACTGCATGATGCTTTTGCGAAGTACAAAGTTGTGGGAGCTACAAGCAGACTCGAACATGATGTTGAAAATCACAAACTTTTGGTAAGCTTGGCGGATATTTTCCTGTATTGATAGGGAAATTCTCATTTCACAATATACCAATTGTAATACAACTTGTGCCCATTTCTCAACTTTTATCCTCCTAAGGTCAGGACCTTATTAAACCATGCTCTGATACCACTTGTAAGGTCCCCAATCCCGCCGACACAAAAAACGGGATGGTACCATTGATAGGTCTCTAGGCCTAGTAAGTCAGAGTCCTTAAACAAGAAAAATCTCTAGGGAATTCACCCTTACCATTGACAATGGTTTAGGTTTATAGCCCTAGAAAGAGACCTAGTCCTGTCTAGCAGTGGAAACGGGACCATTAAAAATTTTCCGGCCCTATAACTTCATCCTTTAGATTTCTGGTTCTCCTTGACCAACGCTTTTTTCCCCCTAACATATGTGAGGGCACAACCGTTGGTGGATTCCTCTTCCAAATGACGAAGTTTCTAATCGTTTTAGTGCGCGGGAATGGATAGTTACCTGACTAATCAGGTCCACTCGTCCATGATTGACAACCTTAGTCAATCCCCACTTACCACCCCGCACTCACACACGATTTCTGTGTTGTTTAATTACTACCACATTCTTTTCACAATTAAAACAATGATTCCTTTTAACTTTCATAACTGCATTTCATTAAGACAAACTTTGAAAACAGTATTGAAGACATTCTTTCAGAAAACAAACATCTTTAGACTTAAGACAAGGTACTGTCATTCTGAAGTATCTCTGACTAGTACTAACTAGTCTCAAAACCACCTATACAGGGGTGAAAACAGCACCCATTCCTTATTTATAAAAACCAGGGTGGAAAAAAGCCATCACCCAAAGTCCGGGCGCCCATACGCCAAAACCAGTTGCCCATACAGCCGGGCGGTTCCTCTAGAATATACTTGAAAGTACTATCCATAAACATAAACAAGCACGGGGTAAAGACTCCACACGTGCCGAGGTAACCGACTCTTCCATGATGGTATCTCCATCATTTCTCATTACGTGGAGTAAAATATTTCCAAGGAATCAGAGGTGTCTTGACACAAGCTGTCTTAAGGATGGTCAAACATTTCTTTCCTAGGTCAATCAGTCATAACCAAATCATTTCTTTGCTAGTTACAATCATTGCTCGTTGGTTTTGTGAAAGTTACCTTTCATTTACAGCCAATTTATCCTTCCTAACCTTACGTATGCAATGCTTAACTTAAAATGAGCTATTAGTGAACATAATAGAAATTCACCTGGGACTGCTCGTCCATGTGCTGTGGGGCAGGTACCCGTAGAGTCTCCTCTGTTGGCCTATGGCTAGGCCTTGCTTCATGGTCATTAGTTGCTTTGTTTCCCTGGTTCTCTTGGGAGTCATGTCGGCAGCCTTATAAAAAGACTTAATCCATTAGAAGCTTAATCGATTAGTCTTCTTTTTCCTTGTTTACCCAAAATAAAGGATTTTTGGAATAAATAGGTATCTTTAATAGTCAATTTGATGAGATATTCCTTCTATAACTTATCTATGCTATAAGTAATTTTTCTCACTCTTCAATAATGATTTTGGACCTCGGGTATTTATTTGGCAATTAGATAAATTCATCTCCTAATTTCTCCTGTCCATTTTATACAAGAATTGGTGATTTTTATTGAATATACATACCTAAACTATTTATCTAAGGTTGGGATATATATCATGTATTCCTCAAGGTGTGTTCTTCCTCTGATATTGATATCAAAGGTTTTTGGGTTAATTTACTATATTTCCCCTTTTATTTTTTCCTAAAAATAATGTAATTTTACTAGGATATTTAGTTCTAATTAACCTCTGCTAAATAACTCAATTCAATTTGAGCTTATTTGCTAATTTCTCTTATTTAAATTGTCCAAAAAATAGAGTATTTCTATTAAAGTAATTAGGTAAATTAATTATTTGAGATTTTCTTAATTATCATAGGTTTCCTAACATCTAATTAACATCTAATATATAGCTCAATTCAATTTGAATCTATTTACTAAGTTTCCCTATTTAAATTGTCCAAAAAATAGAGTATTTCTGCTAAAGTAATTAGATGAAATAATTATCTGAGCTTCTCTAATTATTACGGGTTACTTAACATCTAATTAACCACTAAAAAATAACTCAAAGCATTTGAAATCAATTTACTAATTTCTCCTATTTAATTTGTCTTAAAAGCAGAGTATTTCTAATAAATAATTACATAAATTTATTATCTGAGCTTCTCCTAATTATCACGAGTTTTTTAACACCTAATTAACCCCTGATAAATAACTCACAGCATTTGAACTCATTTTACTAATTTCCCCTATTTAATTCATCTTAAAAGCAGAGTATTTTTGCTAATTTAATTAGATAAATTAGTTAACCAAGCTTCTCCTAATTATCACAGGTTTTGTAACACCTAATTAACCCCTGATAAATAACTCATAGCATTTAAACTCATTTTACTAATTTCCCCTATTTAATTTGTCCTAAAAACAGAGTATTTATGCTAAAGTAATTAGATAAGTTAATTATCTGAGCTTCTTCTAATTATCATGAGTTTGTTAACACCTAATTCACCACTAATAAATAACTCACATCATTTGAAATTAATTTACTAATTTCCCCTATTTAATTTGTCAAAAAAAAGAGTATTTCTGCTAAAGTAATTATTTAAATTAAGTATGTGAGCTTCTCCTAGTTATCATGGGTTTATTAACACCTAATCAACCACTAATAAATAACTCACAGCATTTGAAATTAGTTTAATAATTTCCCCTATATAATTTGTCATAAACACATAGTATTTCTACTAAAGTAATTAGCTAAATTAATTATCTGAGCTTCTCCTAAATATCACGGGTTTCTTACCACCTAATTAACCACTAATAAATAACTTACAGTATTTGAAATCAATTTACTAATTTCCCTTATTTAACTTGTCCTAAAAACATAGTATTTTTGCTAAAGTAATTAGCTAAATTAATTATCTGATATTCTTCTAATTATCACCGGTTCTTTAACAGCTAATCTACCACTGATAAATAACTTACAACATTTAAAAGGAATTTACTAATTTCCCCTATTTAATTTGTCCTTAAAACATAGTATTTCTACTAAAGTAATTAGCTAAATTAATTAGCTGAGCTTCTCCTAATTATCACAGGTTCCTTAACACCTAAATAACCACTGATAAATAACTCACAGCATTTGAGATCAATTTGATTATTTTCCCCTTTAATTTTCTCTAAAAAACAGTGTAATTCAGCTTAATTAATTACTCAAAGTCAAATGCATCTCTGATAATTAATTTAACTTAATCTAGCTTAATTAATATATTTCCCATTAATTCATGGTTGATTTGGCTAATTTCAGCCCTAATATGATAGGATAATTAATTAGCTTAACATTACCAAGCTTAATTACAAAAATCAACAGAGAGTAATTAATTAAGAGAGGGTTTATGAGTATACATAGGTCTAATCTTTGATTTATTAACAAAATAGCTTAATCTAACCTTGCTAATTAAGAAGGATTAGACTAATTATCGTTTAGGTTAATCAACTAGAGATTAATCTCTAATGATTTCTGCGTAGTGTTCTCTATAGATGAGAGAGAGAGAGAGTATCAAGGCTCCGAGTCTAAGAAATTATGAAGAGAAGGGGGTCCTTTTATAGCTTTTCTGGGCACCGGGCAGCTTCTGGCAAGTTCCTACACTCCAAGCAGCCCCCTAGCTTGCAATTTGCGCCATCTGCTGCTATCTCTGTCCTTGGCAGGTTCCTCCAACTTCCACACATCCCCCATACCTTCCAGAATTTACTTTGGTTGATTTTTTCAGATTCTAATGATGAAAATTGGAATTTCCAGTTAATTCTAGAACCTTAGTGTAAAAAGTCCTTGTTAATGATAATTACTGAAACCATCCAATTTTCATTACTAATTGAATTCCTATTGTAATCTTCCAGGGTCTATAACTTTTCTAGTTTTTATCGGATTCAGATTCTGAAAATTACTAAACATAGTAAAGCTTTGCTTATGATTCCAAAAATACCAAGATTAGCCGTGGTTGAAATCCTTCCACAGTGGTTTTCCATTAAATTTTGCAAGCTTTGTACAATCTTTAAGGTTTTGGAAACTGGAAACCTTACAATTGAGGGGAATCATTAATTAAAGGAACTTAAAAACTATAATATCTAGATTGAGTAGGGTATTATAATCTTGAAAAACTTGTAGGTATATAAGGGATTTCATATCACCCCTTGAATGCACGTGATACAGTAGTGCTATATACAATGAACAACCTCGTGTTATGAAGAGTGTGTGTGTGTGTGTGGATGCATACGTACGCGGTGCGGTATGTGCATGTGAGAAGGGGAGAGGGAGAGGGAAAGAGTAGACCTCTTTGTGGGTGGAGCCAACCTCTACATGAGGAGCTCCTTATTATTGGCCAACAATCTCCCACTTAACACTAGTTTGGTAACCTACCAGGACATAAAAGTGTCCTTTTAGGGAAAAATTCAATACTCATAGTATATGTGTGAATTTTCAAAATTCCTTACATGAGCTTCAAACTAAGAACCCATTCCAGTTTTGAAAAATAAGTAACATGCATATCTCTTGATTTCTTGGTCATGACAAGCTTCCAAACCCAAGGTACTGGTGCATTTTACCAAAAACAACATACTTTCACGGTTACCCCCATGGCACACCATATATAAAATTATTCATGCTACAAACCTATTTCTCTCATGAATTTCAATGGGTTCCTAGTCTTAATATGCTATAACCACAAAAATTCTTAAACTATGTGTAGAATTAGATACAAAAAAGTGGCATTTTTTTCATTATGTCGACCTATCCTCTGTGTTTGCTTGCCCACACCCATATTCTGCACTATATAACCTATCTATTGATATAGCTCGGTACTTCACCCTCATATTGACACCCAATATCTATCAAAAATTAACTTTGAATATATTCACTTGGCATGCCCTAGAAGCATTATAAAACCTTTAGAATGGCAAAGACTAATTATGCAACACCCTAGAAGCCACTTAGAGGCGTTCTAGGGTGGTCTATGGTCAATTTTATGGAAAATGGAAAATGAAAAGCACACGTTTTTTGGGACAATTTAGGTTGAAAAATCCTTGTCAAACACAATGTTAGAGCCAAAATCAATAGCCTGAAAAAAAAAATTCAGTTCATAAGCTATTTTTGTGGGTATCAAACATTCAAAAACTAAATTAGCATGTCCTACAATAATTCTAAGAAATTGCTTGGTTAACAGGACATAAAAGTGTCTTGTTACCAATCTAGTGTTAAATTAAAGACTAATGTGCCGATAAGTGGATTCTACTGGCTAAACTACTAGTATGTACAAGAAAATAGGTGAGAGACTATCTCAACCTATGCCCATTGTCTCGCTCGACCCTCAATCAATCTACATGCAGTTGTATCGGCTTTAGTGATAGGCGAGTGCGCATATCCATGCTAGAGCCTGCATGCAAATCCCGTAGAAAACTTTGTATGGTCTACAAAACTCTATTATGCATCATGCTAGTGTCAGTCATCGTATAACTGACAATCCCTATTGCAAATGCTCCCACTCTAGCTGCTAGGTTGGGCGTTGACAATAGTAGGTCGTACATGAGACACTCGAACGCTGATAAAATATGTGCAAACCTGGATGTACTAAATCATCAAGACTACTCGTGGCATATGGATGTGTCAATGCAGACACTGAGATGGCTATGTCCCTCTCACCCATAGGCGAAACTATGCATCCTAGCAGTAACTCATCAGCCTCTAGCATGAGCATATCAAAGAACCCCATGTTTGTTATCTCTACCTGTATCTCTAGGGATCAAGTTTGCTCTACCTCTGCCTGCACAAATTATGATAGCACATGTTGTGTCTCACTAGAGCACTATCACGCTAGCTCTGTCTCTATAAAGTCTATTGGCACATCTTGCACAACTGAATGCTCTATCTTGTGAGCATGGTGGAGCTCACACACGAAGGAGACACGCCTCATCTCTCACTCAAAGCATGCCAACAACAAAATCAAGACTATGTTGTCTTGAACCTCAAACACATGCATAGAATATACCAAGCCATTGCGGGCTCCTTTGGAAATCACTAATGATCTGCAATGCATCTGGAAAGACTGCTCTCTAAGTAGTGTATGACACCCAAAATCTGCTAACTGTCTCACTGAGATCAAGCTATGTCTCAACTGAGGAACATAGCGCACATGTCGTAGCGTATATGATGCACCACTAGGCAATGACAAGAAAACATCTTCTACACCTGCAATGTCAAGTGCCAAACCATCGACCAAGTGTAGAAAACCAAATCTCCCACTAGAGAAGGTGCTAAATCAATCACGATGTGGTGTGACATAGAAGACTGCATCCTCATCTAGCAATCAATGTGGAGAAGTGTCACCTCTCAAAGACATTTAATCAGGAGGAACACTAAAGGAAAATGTGACATCATCATCACTAGCATATGAAGCCACTTCTCTAGCATGTGTCAAAACCTCATGTGTATCACTTATAGATCTCCACTGCTGCCTCATATGTCTAAAACAACGGCGTCTCATGTGCCATGTGTGACCACAATGCCAACATCCCATGTATTGAAAGCTACGAGATTGTCGTCTCTCATGAGTCATCACTGTAGACTCTAAACTATCACACATGTTTGCAACCATAAGTGAATGTCAAGAAACCAAACTATGGTGATAAAACCTAGGATAAATCTGGTAGAGTCTCCCCTGTAAACTGAGTAAAACGTCAAGTACGATCTCTACCATAAACCATGTCAAACTGGCAACAAAGTGGGAGATCACTCAACCACTACACAATCATGGAAACCATGATCAAAGGCATCCAATTGATGCTCACATATGCATAAAATCAGCTCCACAATTTACTATCTGCAAGCACACAATGTGGGACAAACAGCTCAACTGAGTGTAAAGCGCATAACCATATACACAAGTAGTGAGCAAACTAGCTCAAAAAGCTCCACAAGAGAAACTACTTGCAAAAAATTCCAAAGTATGTGTGAAATCTATGACTTCCACAATTTATAGCCACACAAGCATATGCAATCCTCACTCCTGCGAGAGTGGGTACACAAACACTAAATTGTGTCTAAGCTAACAAACCTGTCAAAAGTGAGAGTGAACACTCAATTGATGTTAAAGTGGGAGTCAAAGTCAACCACTAAACCATCAAAGAGTATAACTGCAAACACACATAGAACATGGTGAGAATTTGGGAAAAATATGAAAGAGTTTCCCTTGCAAATTGAGTGAAACCTCAAAAAATCTACCATGCCACATAAAGCATAGGTAGATGCTCAGTGTCTCAATAAACAGATCCACAAATGGTATATATGCACTGCCCAAACCCTGGCAAACTGGCTCACTCCTGAATGAGTGGCTCTATGGACATTTACATGTCCAAAAGCATTGTACACCTCTGAACCTGGTACCTGTGAGCTATACGCATAAGCTCAAGCTATATCCATAAATGTATACATAGTATGAACTACACAAAACCATTCTAAAACTTCTCTGTGGAATACCCCACACGATCATATATGTCTGCACTTCAAAAAAGTGCAAATTGTGAACAAAATGATCAAGAATTTGACGCACTACCTCATCGGTCGAAAAAACGCATCGACTAGAATCCAAGCGCAAAACACAAGCCGCTATGGGTTGAAGTGTATCACTGAAGCAGGAAAAATGGGGGTGGTCGAAGCTATAATGCTAGATCAAGGCTAGGACTTTGAGGGATGTCGGTCGGAGCAGATCTTCTCCGAAATAGGCATGGGAGGAAATTCATTGTTGAAGCTACACTAGAGGAGAGCCCAACTGCTCTTTCTCGCTCTCGCTATGTCAAAGCCGACAAAAGAAGGTTGATGTCTCCTTCCACCATTGGACAAAAGCGCTTGCCAAGGGTGTAGCTGCCAATGCCGAGTCGCAGATGCCAAGAAGAACACCAAAGCCAAAAAACCACCAAATCAGTGTCGAAACCCGGTGTCGAAACCAATGCAGATCTAGAATCTGAGAGCTTATGTTGTAGGTGCCTCAAATCAGTCAAGAAGATGTTGTTCGAGAGAAGCTCTCTCAACAGGGATGTCATAGCTCTCCGATGGCGAGAGCTAATGCGAGATTGCCGAGGATGAGGTGTCACCAAAATTGTAGCCACCGGTGTTGTGCCGCAACCATCGAAGAAGAGCCTAAAGTACTCTCTCTCTCTTGTTGCTCTTGTGCCAAAGATTTGCAATCATTGAAGTCGATGCTTTCTCTCTTGCTCGATATTGATTGCGTGTACACACTCTAGGAGAGTTTTTTTTTTTTTGCTCTCTTTCGATTCTCTGTCAACTATGTATGAGTGTATACAGACAACCAAAACTCAAAATTTCTTCCAAGCTTACCTTCAAGCTCACAAGCTTTACAAAGCCCTCCAACAATAGCTCCCTGTCTCGGGGCATCCACTAGGAAATATGTAAGTTAGCACGTGGGAACAAAATAAGGAATTTATATTTAGGTGCATTTATAGAAAAATGTACTTACATAAATGGTAATTAATTCAAAAAGTGAAAATTTTCATACGTAAGGGCTAGTTCTTTAAGAAAAATGCATACATAAGGGGTACATATAATACTTGAAAATATACTGGTAAGGGATTATTTAAATACCTCCTGTTTGCATGTCGGCTGTGAGCTTGCCAAAATTTTGAAGTCAGTAGTGCTATTTCAAAAGTTTTGATTCTCACTTCCTGCCCAAAATCCAACCCCCATCTTGAGTTCGATTTTCTCGATTTCCCTTGGACTTTTTCCTACTTAATTGGACTGCTTGTTAAAATCTGCTCTGCTGTCGACTTCCCAGTGTTGCTTAATTGCGCTCTCATTGTTTCAATTTGCTAGCGCTAGCTAAAATTCCTACTCGTCGAATGTGTGTGTGTGTGTGTGTGTGTGTGTGTGTGTATTCACTACCTCACACACCACTTACTGCACTCTACACCAAGTTGCCATCTCTGTTCAATTCCCCCCTTTGCAATGCTCACCGCTATTAAAAATTCCATGCTTCAAGAATCTTCAAGACCTTGATTATTTAGATTTGCCTGAGATGCTTCTATACTTGCTACCCGCAAGCTTTGCAAAGCTTTACTCAAAGCGTTTCCCAAAGCCTTCTCACAGTCGACTATGTGTGGACCTTACCCCAATCTGCCCTGCAAATCCCATTTCTCAAGAACCCATATCCTCAAGAACCCATATCCTCAAGAGGAGCTGCGCGCATTGGGGCTTTGGTCTTGCCAATTCACTTCAATCCGCCTTGATCCGGCTCCACCTCCTGTCCGGATGTGCTCAAGGAAGCTCCATCAAGCTTCCATAGCCGCCACAAGCTCAAACCAAGCTCTTTGCTTTCATGTCTTGTCTAAAAGCCTCTGCACATGTGCAGATTTCCATCATGGCTCTGATACCATTTGAAGAGTGTGTGTGTGCGGTGCGGATGCAGCCTGGTGTGTGCATGTGAGAAGGAGAGAGGGAGAGGGAGAGAGTAGATCATTGTGTGGGTGGAGTCAACCTCTATGTGAGGAGCTCTTTATTCTTGGTATATGTACAAGAATAAGGTAATGATCAATGGCCGGGCACCCATAGCATGGGCGACCAAACAAGGCAGAGAGGCCTTTACCCCAACATGTTAGACACACTCTCTTTTTGTTCCTTTTGTAGAGGATATTTGACCTTGTGGCTTGGCCAAATGCATTTACAAAAGCTGTCAATTTTAGTTTTTAAAATGTCACAAAATCATTAGTGAAGTTGTCAATTTTAGTTTTTAAAATGTCACAAAATCATTAGTGAGATACATCACCAGCAAATTGACCACATGGATGTGCTACGTTGACATCATTCCTTTTGTTTACCATTATACAATAATTCTTGACCTTGGCCAAAATATCCTAAGCTAATAAATGTGACCAAAATTTTACAAAATTTCTAGGACTCCCCTTCAACACTAAAGGGCACGGATGGAGAGAGATGGGATCCACAGTGCGGGTCGAAAGGGGGAATCTCGAGGCAAATGGAGGGTGGAAAAAAATAGACGCCCATCGCAAGCACGGGGACTCGAACCTTCATCACCGTCGTGAGAGCCCAATGCACTAACTGCTACGCCCGCGATGGGCACGTTGACATGTGGGTAAACCATAAAATGATAAATAAAACTTGGTTAGGCTCCCCGTCTGTCCAAGTTTACTATATTTTGTCCTAGTTTACCCTTGAAATTAAGGGTTGCACGCGCCTTGATCGCCGCGTCCTAGTTTGCTTGCCATTGATCCCACCGCTCGGTCTTTATGAAAAGCTCCGTGCCCTTTAGTGCTGAGGACTCCCTAAGCTAATAAATGTGAGGCGTCTAATAGCTACTCACCTACTGGGTCCTCCGTCAACATTGCAAGCATCACTGCCTAGCTCATTCTGACCTACGTGCCAGCGGCCCTTCTACTCGATCTTCGCCTCACCCTATCATTGCCAACTAGGGAAACACATTTCTCCATCTTTGCCTCACCCTATCATTGCTCCTCACCTCCTGTGCTGCCTCTGATTCTATGTGTGCTCCTCACCTTGTGCCATTGTCGTGATCCCACCTTTGTCGTCAAGCTGCTCGTAGGGTGAGGTGTATGATAGATAGGTGTAGGACCTATCAAGGACATGCATCCTCCTGGCCCAGCCAACAACCACAGAATGCTAGGGGATGTTGTTGCTCTTTTCACTGCTACCTAGCTCCCTCACATGCCCATTAGGGCTCACGAATGCAAGGATTGCCCAAGGGGCTTGCACTCGCACATCCCATCCCACCCCTCCTACACCACCCTTACCTGTCTGGTGTGCAAAGCCACTACCTGGCCTCACCCTGCACACACACACACACACACACACACACACAGACCTACAGGTGCGTGTCAAGTTGTCCCTTCTCCATGCACCCTTCCCCTTGCAGTGCGTCGCGAGCTCCACTAGGTAGTGCAGCTCTAGCTCATCCTCTGCCCCCCATCGACTGCAAACATTCCACAGGAAGCAATAGCCGAACCCTTGCTTTGCTGGGAGTTGTGCATTTTCTACCGTTATGCAGTATCTGCGATATCCCGTGTCGCTCTCAAGCACCACTTGTCACATTTGCCCTCACAGCCATTGTTTCCCTCTCCTCTCTCATCGCCAGCTCATCTCCACATAGCCTCAATTATTTTCTCTTCAACCTCACTTTCTTTAAAGTGAAAGGGAATCACATGAGATACCACTTAACTTCCTCACTTTCTTTAAAGTCAAATGGAATCACATGAGATACCACTTAATTAGACCAGTTTCAAAAATTGGCAGGGCTAGCTAATCTAACTAGACGTTTAATCTCAACACTTTTCGGTCTTTCTAAGGTCCTAATAGAGTAGTTGATAAGTCTTAAAGTATTAATATTAGGTTGGTAATATGCTTTTGAGTGATATGATGGGCACCATGGACCTAAACTGTAGATTTCACAATGAGCCAAAAGAGTTGCAGAGGTATTCTCCTACAATTCTAATAGATGATCATGTGTAGTTTTGAGTGTTTCTCAGTAACACCCTTTAATACACAAAGAAACGATTTTTTTATTATAAAAGAAATTCCAAGGTGGGATTAGTGTTCAAGAAAAGTCAATTTTCACAAACATACAAAATTCCCTTTAGAGTAGATTCAAAGAGAAGATTTTGCAAAATACCTGCCTTTTTTTGCAATTTTACTCTATTTCGTTAAATTTTTCAAGGAGATTTTCTCCTTGTCCCCCTCTCTTTGTCTGATTTGGTTTTCAATTGGCTCAAGGCTAAGCTGAGGCACATTTTTCTGAACACTAGATATTAAACAAAACAAGAATGTACATCAACCCTCACCTGCTAAACCCTACCATGAGGAAAACCAATAATCATCAAAACAAGATCATAGATATAATTAGGAAGAGATGTGATGTAGGAAGGCCTCTTTATTTGGTAGTTTAAGGCAGTCAAATCTTTGGTAGTTTATTTGGTAGTTTAAGGCAGTCAAATCTTTAATATTAAGAAAGCAATCAAAGGACACCTTTTAAATCCAAACAAAAAAATGACTAGTTTATTTGAATTCAAATGTTTTCCCCAAAATCAAATTTGAAATTAATATCATGTAACATATTTATGGAAAGAGCTCAGCATATAGATCTTTGATAATTAGGAGGGCTTTTTTATTTGATAGTTTAAGGCAGTCAAACTTTCAGTATTAATAAAGCAATCAAAGGATAGAACAGGATCCTCCAGTATGCTGGCTGGCTGAGAAAGGTCTAAATGGCAAAGTTTGTGCGAAAAGTGGGCATTGATCGACTTATGGGAAGTTGGCCCATGGAACAACACGCCTAGTTTCACCTACACAAGCCTCCAGTACGCCCGCACTACCTCCAGGCTGGACATATGCTATTGGTCGCACCAAGCTGACTGGATACTGTCGTTGGTGGAGATGAAGGTAGTCCCAACAAAAAGCCTTTCGGATCACATTCCTCTGCACATACATTTTAAGAAGAATAAAGAGGAGGATCAGACCCCAAGAGGTGAGAAAAAACTTAGTAACAGGGGCACACCTATCCAAAGACCCTCTTTTCAGGAATCTAACCAAGAAAGCACTGGGTAAGCTCAAAAAAGATGTTGATCTCAACAAACACAATTCGTGGGACCTCTTTGCTTGGAGCATCCAAAAAGCAATCAAAACCTCGGTCCCCCGAATCAAGAAAGCTAGGGAGGTACACCTTCTGCATCTTACAAAGAAGGTACAATTACTTACCTCCATAAAAGCCAATGGGCATGCTACTGAGGAGGAGCACAAACGATGGATCGAAGCCAAATATAACCTTGCTAATGAGCACTTAGAAGATATCAGAAAGGCAAGGCTTCTCTCCAGGGAGACTTTTCTTCAACCTGAAGCCTCCAATGAAGCTCATTTTTTTAGGGCTTTAAAAATCAAGAAGAGCTAGGGCCACGTCCGCTTGCTCGATGATGAGAAAGGGACAACAGTCCATAACCAGGATGAAATGGTTGGTATGATGTTGAGCTATCTTAGTCAAATCATTGGATGACCAGCGACCCAGTCCCAAGAAGTGGAAGAAGCTAGAGGGACCTTACTTCAGAGTGTCAAAAAGGAAATTCCCCATTCCAAAGCTAATAGCTTGGAACGGGAATTCTCCGAAGACGAATGTTCACTAGCATTGATAGGCCTTAGTAAGGAAAATTCCCCTAGTTGGGATGGGATGAAGGTGGAATTCTATAGAGAATTTTGGGATGATCTCAAGGCCCCAATCACAAGATTGGCCAATAAAGCCATGGTCGAAGGGTCGTTGGAGGTAAGTGACCCATCCCAAAACAGATCTACTGTTCTCAACTGAAGCATTGTCGCCCTATAAGGATGATGTCGGTGGCCTACAAAATTATAGCTAAAGCAGTAGCCCTCAGAATAGCCCCCTTACTAAGCAAGATCATATCACCCCATCAACATGGGTTCATCAAAGGAAGGTCCATTTATGATAACATCTTGGCAGCAATGGTGGGCATCAAATACGCAACTGTCACAAAGCAGGAGTGCATTCTGCTGCAGTTGGACCTGGACAAGGCTTATGACAGAATAACATGGACATATATAGAAGCCATCATGGAAGCTCTAGGCTTTGGGCCTTGCCTATGTCGGCTGGTACGTGTAATGGCGGCTGGAAGCCAGTCAGAGCTCCTATATTTAGATAGAATTGTGGGCTCTTTTGATGTCAAAAGATCTATTAAGTAGAGATGCCCTATGGCCCCCCTACTTTTCGCCATAGGATCACATCCTCTATCGAAGCTAGTGCGGAATGAGGGGAGTTGCAAGGCCTTACCTTACCAGGGAATAGCCAACTCCTAGCAAAACGTTTTGTAGACGATTCTCTCCTCTTCTTGATGGTGTGCCCCTAGGTCATCAGAAAATCTCTAGAGATTGTACAAATGTTCTCAGTAGATTTGGGGTTCCAGTGTAATATAGAGAAGTCAAGGATGATCTCCCTATTGGAAAATGACTCATTTGACCCTTCTGTCTTGTCAGGGGAGATTGTCACAAAAGGGAATATCTTTAGACATCTGGGAGCCCCCTTTTGGGGGTGGATGTAACTCACAATAAAAAATTTGAGTGGGTGCTTGAAAAAATCAAAACAAAAATGGGTAGGTGGGAGTATGCTCTTCTCCCATTCCCAAGTGGGATAAAAGTGATGAATGCCTTTATGATTCCTTATATTGCCTTGACTAGCCCGCTTCTCAAGATGGCTAAGTGTCACTGGAAAGAGTTCTTAAAACCAGTAAAAAGGTTTTTATGGAAAAATAACACGAAGTCTTCCAGGCCATGGCAATGGGCCCGTTGGGAATCAGTTCTCGGCCAGTGAATCAAGGAGGCCTCAGAATTCTCAACCCTGTGGCCCATGCAGAAGCTTGTTGCACCAAATTTGTTGTTTCCTTGGCTAAACAGGATCAAGTGTGGGCTATCATGATCAGAGATATGATAGAAGAAGCTAAACTTGGCTCGAAGGGTGGAAAGTGGAGAGGGGTGGAGGTTCATGATGAACTGATAGCCCCGGTGTGGTCTACCTTAAGACTGGGAGGCAGCTCAGGAGAATTGGTAAGAAAATGCAATAGAGCAACAAGAGTCTTAAAGTGTGGGGAAGAAGCCAGATACTTCAAGAACTCCATTCTACATTGGTCCCCCTGGCTTTCCAAAGTTATAGATCCGCCACAAACTCCCTATTGGATTGAGACAACCAGGAAGATGAATAATAAGGGTCTGAAGCGATTTGGGCACTTCTGGGACAGTGACAACAAGAGTTGGAAAACCATTGACCTTATGGTTACCCAGTACCAACTTAATAGATTGGAGGTCTTGCTTGTCCACAAAGTGATGAAAGAGCTTGACAATCTAGTGATGCCAATCTATGATTCAGAGTTGGACTAGAATGCCTGGAAATGGCCCGGAAGCAGTCTCTTATGGAAAGGGCCATACTAAAAGCATTTATCAGACAATGATGCAAAAGAGAATTGGTCTAGCCCTCTTAACAAGCTATGGAAAAAGCAATGGCTAGAGGCAAGGTGGGAGCATGTAATGGAGAACATATGGAAGCCAAAGGTTCCGCTCCGCAGCACATGAAGGTTTTCTTATGGAAGGTTATGTGGGGTGCTCTAATGATGGGGGTGAAGATTCAGGAGAGAAGGATTGGGTCAGATGGATGCTTGGGGTGTAGGTTGGCTAGTGAAGATCTAGCCCACCTATTCATGGACTGCCCAACTATCAAAGGCCTCGTAGGGAAAATATGCAAGTGGGTCCAAAGAACATGGAAAATTAATTTTTTCAAGACTGACATATTCCTTGGAGGTAAGAATTCAGGTAGTGCATTTATGAAGGCAAGAGGCGTGTGTAATCAAGAAAGTTGTGTGTGTGTGTGTATGTGTGTGTAGCATGTCGAACAGGCAAGGTGCATGTGCCAAGCTAGCATTTAAGTAGCTCTTTTGTGTGCAATAATCAATTTATTTTGCATCTACTCTATTGTAAAATTGTCTCTCCCTCAAGCTCTACACTAACCTATCCTAGCATGCCATTACCATGAATGGCACAGTAATCTACCCCCCTTAAATTTGCAAGTGTTATCATGGCATGGTCTAGATTAAAAGATTTTCTAATCTAATCGTAAGCATCTTCCCTATGCTCGATTGCATTGGCCTCTCTCTACTCACATTCTATTTAGGATTAGAAATAGTCTAATTGATAATTATCCTAATCCTTGGGCACATGGTGTATTCCTTTGAGCCACTACCCTTGCTAGTGTGATTGCAATATGTTATTGCTTGATTAGGGAAATATCTAGTAATAATCTAGTGCAACACCACCAATAGGGGAAAAATAATGGTTGTGTAATGCTTGATTAGTTACCTAGAACTCGCTAATCATATCCTTTGGGTTATATTTCAATAAATCTTAGACTAATTTCTCTCTTCAATGGACATCAATAACAAGAAATAATGCTAATTTAATCTTCATTTCATTTAGTTTTGTGTTAGTGGCTACTTTTGTGTGCTATCTGTCTGTGTTTGTGTGTGTTGGGGGGGGGGGGGGGGGGGGGGCTATGAAGATGAAAGTGGTGGGATCCACCTCTTGAGGCCAGAATTTTTTTGGAGCCCACGGGGGCCTCACTAAGTCAATGCCAGCTTGCAAAAGCTACTATCCCATGTGCAATGGACCCAACCCTCTCAAATCTCTTCTCTATCAACCACACTACTTCAACGCGAATCTGTACCACTTTCTCCCCCCAAATACTCTACCACTTGACTCTTCCCCCCAAATACTCTACCACTTTCTCCCCCCAAATACTCTACCACTTGTTTATCAAACTGGAGGCATAGAGGATCTATTGAACCCTTTACTGCACACACCCCACAATCACCAGTTTCCTCCTCGTCTGGTCTACTGAGTTTTCTACTAAACACCCCCTACAATCACCACTTTCCTGCTTGTTTGCTCATTCACACGTCCTACACTATCCCCACAATTGGCACATCAACAGCCCCTGCACACTAGACTGCCCTCCTACATCATCATTGCCTGCGGCTTTTCTTGTTGTTGGCCTCCACATAGCTAGTATTGCTTAGCCTCTTGAATAAGCTATTCCTTTTAACTACCAGCTAGCCCACCATCCCATCTTCAAAACCCCTCCTGCTTATCCGCAAATTACACAAGTACCACTCTTGATTTGGCGAGCTTGACAACTTCTACTTGCACACCCATGTACTACCGCAATATTGGTGCATGACAAGTAATTTTTCCATGCAATAAGAATGCTACCTTTATCTGTTGCTCACCAATCAGCTCCATCACATCCAACCCACCTTGACCTGCCCCCTTGGGCATGTGTACCAAGGATCCTCATTTTGCCTCTAGCCTCACTGGCTTGTAAGCCCCTTGTGCTACTGCAAAACCTCCGAGCGTCCCCTCCAAGCACAATTGTTGATTCTATTTTGGTGTCCTCAACAATCGGTGCCTCCATGATAGCGAGCGTGTGGCATTATAGACAAAATGACACCCTTGAAGTTTTATTTTGTAAGGGGAATTATTTTTTGGGCTTATTGAGAAGTCATTCACAGCTTTTAGTCATAATGGGCAAGTTCTCCTCATTTGGAGAAGTTGTGGTAGTTGCATGTGGTGCCAATGCACTCATTGCATCCGGGCACCATAGTGGACTAGAATACACTCGTCAAACAATTTTTTGTTCCATAATTGACCACGTTTATCGACATAAATTTGTCAAAAACCAAGATTTTCAAAATCTTTTTCTCTTTGTAAGAGGAGTAGACATTGCTGTTTGCAAAACGGTAAGACCTTCCTCAAGGGCCACACACATGTGCACCATCTATGAGTGTCAATGCATGCTAAGGTGGTACACTTTTTGTGGTTAAAAACAAATCTTGAATGCTTGTTCTTTTTAGCACTTGAAAACCTTATAGATTTTCAATCCCAAGGGGACAATGATGAAGCAAAGAGGGAGTGTGGCCCAACTTACTTGCCACAAGAGAGAGAGAGAGAGAGAGAGAGAGAGAGAGAGAGAGAGAGAGAGAGAGAGAGAGAGAGAGAGAGAGAGAGAGAGAGAGAGAACCAAAGAGTTCAAGAGAGAGACTCTATTAAAGCTTGAAAAAGACAGCTCTCACAAGAACAAAAGCACCATGGACATTGAGAAGCACGCTATCTAAAGAATTAGGCACTGAGGTGAACAAGACAATAAGACCTTGAACAACAAGGGAGACAAGGTTTAGGCTTGAGTGTATTCCACTGTCATGGGAAATAAGAGCATTACACCGACAGGTACTTGACTCATTCTATGGCTTTGCGGTGCAAGTTTATGGTTTTCATGTGAGGTATTTTTTGTGTGACGTAGGTGGTTGTTGGCATGCCCCTAAAATCAAATATCCACGCCAAGTAAAGTTCTGTTGCAGTAAGGACGAGGTCCATTAGGATTATGGCCTTAGCCTTGTGGGTGCGAGTCCAAGATATATGAGCGACAATGATGTGCCCGAAGGCATGTGGCTCATCGTGTTGAAAGAGCCCCAAAGAGGGAGTCCAAAGGTACATGATAAAATAGTGAAGCCAGAGTTTTATGAGTCATTCATGATGTAGCACCATAAGGTATACCAGGAGCCTCCCATAACTTATACTATTGTTTCTATTGCCTATTAAAAAATTGCACAGCTGGTAGCACAATTTGAAATAGCCCAGTAAAGAAGAAAGAATCAGAAAGAAACCTATTGCTTGGGCCATGTTCACTGAAGAAGTTGTGGCCAATCTCATAAAATAAGGCACTTATGCCCAAAAAGTTGACAGGTAGAAAAAGGCCAATGGGACCATATGAGTTGCAGCATCGCCTCTACTCAATGTGAAACTTGAAGGGAAGCATGATCTAGAGGAAACGGCCACTGTAAATGTGGATTTTCAAGACCATATATTGGCAACAAAGAAAATGGTTAGCACCTTCAATGAGAGGGTTCATGAGAAGAAAGAGCAGATGTAGAGAATGAATGTAGACTTGGAGGCAGCAAAGGAAGGCATGCACAGACAGGAAGGTCTCTCGGGTGGCATAGCTGTATTTTTAAAGAAGCTAGAAGATTGTTAGTGCAAATTGGATGCAATAGAGATAGCGAGTGATATTGCAAACAGGGAGGAAATTATAAGACTTTGTGCTGACATTAAAGCTGCAAAGGAAGTTTTATAGCTTCTAGGAGCTTTAGAGTTGCCAGACTATGAGAAGCGTGCGACAACTTTCTAGGCAGAGAGGGATAGGGTGCAAGAATTGCTTAACCAGGATGTCCGCAAGCTGGAGTTCTACAAAAACATACTTAAAATGCTGGGGCAAAATCATGTGTACACAACTCATCCATTTCCCCCATCCGACAGCCATAGATCAAGTTGTCTCATCATTGAAGAAGTTTGTGGATCCTGTGGCTTGGGATTTCTTGACAATGAGGTAGTGGGTGTTTGTATGCTCCAATGCAAACACCCCTACCATCTCTTATGCTTTGCACATCTATGTGGAATTCGCAATACGTGCATGTAAAGTGGTTGCAATCAAGTAATTGTCAATGTTGCACGATGAATGTGCCCACCCTTAGTTACCAAGAAATCTCTATTAGCTGGTATGCTCATTTGCAAACCTGACACACTTTAATACGTACTATATTGCACGTGGACATTGGTGGGGAGAGCACCCAATGACATAGAAATGATCTTATAGAAACCATTTTGGTACTGGCAGAATCCACATTGGACTTGCTAGAAATGATCATTGTAATGATAAACCATAAGCTTGGGATAAGTAGAAAGCACCAGTGCTAGAAACCTCAATTGCCTGCACTATAAAGCAGTGAAGGATTAGGTAAAAACCAATGACTTGGTAGAAATTATTCTAGAAATGATCCTTGAAATGATAAACAATAAGCTTGGGATAAGGTAAAAGCACCAGTGCTAGAAACCTCAATTGTCTGCACTATAAAGCAGTGAGGGCTTAGGTAAAAACCAATGACTTAGTAGAAATTAGTCTAATAACCACACTAGGAAATTATTTCTACCACTATAATGGTAGTAACAAGTAGACTGCACCTAGACATTGCTGGGAGGAGCACCTAGTGACATATTATTCATAGAAACCACCCATGGAGTGGTAGACACCATTCTGGCATTGGTGAATTCAAATCCTTGGAATGATAAATCATAAGCTTGGGATAAGTAGAAAGAACCATTGGACCTACTAGCAACCACAATTGCCTACATTAAAAAGAATTGACCTGGTAGAAACTACTCTATAAACCACACCAGGACATTGTTTCTACCATTTTCATGGTAGAAACAAATAGACTGCAATTGTTGGACATTGGTGGGAGGAGCACCTAGTGCCATAGAAATAATCTTATAATTGGTAGAAACCACCCATGGAGTGGTAGAAACCATTCTAGCATTGGTGGAATCCACATAGGACCTGCTCGAAATGATCCTTGGCATGATAAATCATAAGCTTGGGATAAGTAGAAAGCACTAGTAGACCTGCTAGAAACCACAATTTCGTGCACTATAAATAAGTGAAGGCCCATATAAAAACCAGTGACCTGGTAGAAACTAGTCTAGGAAGCACACCAGGACATTGTTTCTACCATTGTAATGGTAGCGACCAATAGACTGCATGTGAACATTGGTGGGGGGAGCACCTAATGCCATAGAAATGATCTTATAATTGGTAGAAACTACCCATGGAGTGGTAGAAACCATTTGGGTATTGGTGGCATCCACTTTGGACTTGCTAGAAACGATCATTGGAATAATAAACCATAAGCTTGGGATAAGTAGAAGGCACCAACAGGTCTGCTAGAAACCATAATTGCCTGCATTATAAAGCAGTGAATGCAGGGGTGAGAACCAGTGACCTGGTAGAAACTAGTCTAGGAACCATACCAGGACATTGTTTCTAATAATGCAATGGTAGGCACCAATAGAAACCATTTTGGACATGGTAGAAACCCAATTGCTGAAAGAAACCATTATGAACTGCTTGAAATAAAATGGAAAGTGGTAGAAACCATACACCTAGGATGAGTAGAAAGCCCAAGTAGACCTGTTAGAAACCAGAATTGTTTGCACTTTAAACCACTAAAGGAACGGTGAAAACCATTGACTTGGTCGAAACCTATTGAAATTGGTAAAAAGTTGTTGGGTTCTAAGATTTCTTATTAGGTATCTCAGTCTTGGGTGGTTGAAACCACCAGGATACAGAGTTTGAAACCATGACTACAATGGTGAAAACCTCAAAAATACTTTTTGAAACCACCAATACAATGGTGAAAACCCTCTATATAGTGGTAAAAACCACCAATATAGTGTTGGAAACCACCTACATAGTGTTAAAACCACCAATAAAGTGTTCCAAGTCTTGTTTGTACATTGTGCAGGTGGTCTTCAAGTCTCACAAGCTAGCTCATCACTAAAGACTATCGACACACAACATTTTAAGAGCATTCCCAAAGTGCAAGGTGTGAGCCCCAATGGCACCACAAGTAGTCCTTGAGTGCAAGGTTTGAGCTCCAGTGAAGCATCAAGAATGCCAACTAGCAATGGCTTTGGTAAGAGCAACACGGAGGTTGGTGAGAAAGATTTGCATGTTGTTGTGGATGGCATGGAGAAGTCAATACCATGTGATGACAAAGAGTCTCCCATTGGGGTGAGTCTCCAGAGCTTCTTGTCTTCCAAAAAGAAGTGCACTATTGAAAGGGAGAGGCCAAATGTGAAGATGGTTGAGAAGTCATCTTAGGAGGTTGGTGAGAAAGATGTGGATGTTGTCATTGACGAAACTAATAAGTTGATACAACAAACAACATGTGCAAATGTCCAAGAATCTCTAATTGATGTGACCCTACAGAGCTTTGCGTCTTCCAAGAAGAAGCGCACTACTCGAGTCCAGCATAGTGGCACTACTAGTACTCCACCCTTCCTTAACCCTACAATTTTACAAATTGCATTACGTACTTACTGCTGTCTTTTTTGTCCATGCAGAGCCAAAAAAGAAGAGACAATGCTTAGAAACGGGGCACTAAAAAACAGTCAGAGAAGGAGATCTCAAAGAAAGGGAGGGGATAGACGTGGAGATGGCTAAGAAGTTGTCATTGGACCACAAAAAAGAAAAATCCAAATCACACGAGGCCTGTGCATGCAAAAAGCTTTCCTCATGAGCATGACATGCTTTTCAAAATCTCTATACACAAAAGTGAGTATAGATGTGCAACACAAAGGCCTTGACAGCATAGTGTGCATTAGCATGCGAGCATGAATTATGTGTTGTAATATCAGTGTGCAGTTTTGTATGACATGTGCAACTAAAAAGCCTTGTAATTCTAGTGCGTTAGCCTTGTAATTCATTTTGGAATTGAATAGAACAACTACTTTTTGTCCATTTCCTTTGTTTGACTTGAGTATCATTAAATTGGTTTGAGGAATTAATTTTGAACAACAGTTTGGTTGTGCTTATTCAAGTTTTCACAATCATGCTCAAGGTGTAAACTCCAATGCAAGAAATGATGCCATTGCACAAGAGGAGAAACTTGCATTGTTTCCATTGCATGATGTGAACTATGCCATTGCATGTAAAATGGCCTAGACATGGAAAATTAGAAAGGCCATGCGACTCAAAAGAGAGAGAACTGAGTCCAAGAAGTACTTAGAGTGCAACATTATGCACATGAGGAAAATTGAAGAGTACTAAAATTACGTTCATCCCTTTGGGGATGTCATTTTTGCTATGTGGTATCCTCAGTTGGACCCCATATGGGAGCCAAAGCAAAAGGAATATGATAAGTAGGCCCTCATACTTGATGTGAATGGCCTTTTAGTACTATTGTAGAGACCCGCTTTGGTGAAAAGCCTCCTACATATGCAGGAGAAATGATAAAGCACACATGCAGTTTGCACTCTCAAGAAGTGTATTGTCGCAAAGACAGCCACCGGTTTTTGGATTGGTGCATCAAAATTTTCAATATTTTTATATGGAGAAGTTGCATGATGCCTAAAGTGGAAGTACTGCTAGACTATGTCTTTAGATCGCAGCGGGCATTGCTATCAGGTGTTATGTCACAACAAGATTGAAGAAGAGTGTCTTGGATGATGCACAATAATCTTGTATTATTCAAAGACTTGAAGTTATTTTGGAGAAAAAACCAGTAGTTTAGGCGGGACAACACTCTTATCATTAATGATAAAAGATACAAAGTGTGCCACAACAATGAAAGAATTTGGCTTCTTGCTCCCAAGTTAGAGCACTAGACTGAAAAGCAATGACAAGACTTCTTGGTAGACACTTGGCTGATTGGATATTTTTGTGGTTACAATTGGAGGATCATAACTGTTATACGGATGACTACGTGTTTGATACCAGCAAGGATGCATTTTTTAATGCAGTCATAAGCCAATTGGCATATGATCAGAGAGCTTGTGATGAAGCCCAATGGAGGGAAGTGAACCACCAACAACAAATGGAGGCTGACCTAGAAGCTCAGAGGCATGATAAGGAACGTCTAGAGAGGGAAAGTGTGGATAGAGAAATATTAGAGTGTCTCAGGTGGGAGGAGGAAGCAAAGAAACCAAAGTTCAATCACAAACACTCGTGGCAAAGTAAACAATAAGAATCCCAATAGAAATAGAAAATCTTTTGTAAACTCTCTAAATAGCCCCATCAAAAAACCTATTGTGAACTCAATTGATTAATTAATGTAATGACAAGAGTCGCCCTTTTAATATACAAAAGGTTTCATCAAGTTTGTGACATTTTTGAGGGAAAACCTATGTGTAGCTTACTAGCAAGTTTGTTGCTCTGTTCCAACCTTGCATTGAGCTGCTTGAAAGAAAATGGACAAGAAATAGAGTACATGTTTTAGAAACAGTGATTGTTTAAGAGGAGAAGAGGCGACAACCAAACGTAGTACATTCTTATGAATGGATTTGAATACATTATCCATATTTTTCAACACTCATCCTTCTCAACATCTACTCTATTGTCTAGCTCAAGATCTATCGACATGCTGTTATATACCGCCTCATAAAATTCTAACGACATTCTATATACACTTTTGCAACTCTCCACTTCTTTTGGGAATTTTGATGGATCTCACAAGGTGTGAGTACAAAAGAGCAAGTGGCGTTTGCTAGAGGATGGTGTACATTCTCCCATCAACTAATCCATAGAACATCGACCCCCTATCAATAATATTTCCCCATCCATCTCACATGTGCCTTTTGGCCCTCTGCTTTGACTCAATGCACTTGAGAACATAATATTGTACCTTCATCATTGGCTAGTTTTGCATTGACTGCAAAGTTGTCTCCAACTATGCGAGGATTAGTCAAAGCATCATGATGGCCTGCGTAGAAGGGCTCATCAGCATCGTCTACATCATCACTACCTAATGTATCAATGTGTACAATAATGTGATACATACAGCTTTCAACATAGGCCTTGTTTGTGCATCTTCTCCAAGCCTCCTGCAAGCACCAAGTGCAGAAGCATGCCAGTCATCTAGACCTAAGCACTCAGACATTGCAGGAATTGTATCTGTTTAACACTAGGAATGGAGCAAGATTGAGGAATAGCTTCACAATCCCACTCAATGTTGTAGTCTACATCCCCTTCTTTGATCTCCCAGAAAACCCTGCCTTCTCATTTGAACCTGAGTACTTGAGCCGTAGAAAGGCCACGAAATCTCTTGTACATTTCATAGGTACACTATCTACCTTGATTTGATCGTGTCAATGCTCGCTTAATAACTGTACCTACTCCATCATGTTCACCCTTGCCATGACCTGATCAAAAGAAGCTCCATAGCATTTTAGTACCTGTGAGCTGTTTGTATCGTGTAACAAAGTAAAATGATCGCTTTGCCTCGAATTGGGATGCTATTCCATTTGACCACACCCAATGATACTTTGGTGCCATCCCTTGCTCTTTCAACCATTTGTGATTCATCAATAAGCAATGTTGAGCAAACAATGTATCATGCTTTTTGTCATCAGATATATAGAAATGAACAACCTTTTTGATCGCACCGTTCACCTGGAAGTGGTTTATATACATCAGAATTGTGACCCTCAAGGAGTGTCAATGCATGGACTATATTTCTTTTGGCTCTTTAAAAGTGTAATTCTCGGCAAAGTCAATGATGGAAACAATTGTATTAGCCAGAAATCGTTGAAGAGACTCCTTAAATTGTTCAGCTTGCCACCTACAAATGAAATTGTGTTTAATGAACTTCTAAATGTGCATATGAAACATATAAAGAAGCTCACTACAGGGCAATTTCTTGTGCAAAAGATTCTTTCTTTTCTTTTTCTGCCTTTTTGATTGCTACCAGTAACACTGTTAACATCGACTACTATTTTGACATCCTCAAAAACTTTAAAAAAAACCTGCAAATCCTTCTCAAAAATATTTACTGGACAGAAGGGAATTTTTTTGGTGCCGCAATTAGCACATTTTTCCATTAAACAATTGTACTTGTAAATAACTACATTTGTGGGCTTCAAGCACAAAACATACTCACATAAAGTTGTAGTACTCTTGTATTCATGGTAAGAAGCATTAGTGTGTAAGTCATGGGCACACATTGAGCACGTGCAATCACATGCAACTCCATGTAGGCCAAAACACTTCTGTCACATGTGATTTATTGCTTCCCTTAAATAGCTCATTTGCACATGCATAATGCAGCAACATGTAATTCTTTCCTTGAGCTTACAGACAAATTATGGCTTAAGATACTCAAAACATCATTTTTGAATTTGAATGTCTGGATAAGCATACTTGAACCTTTCAACTAGCTCCACCTAAAAAACCACACAATGATTAAATGCTAGTGAAGTGCTACAAACCTGTTAAGGATTACTAGGAAACACTAACTCGAAGCTAGAAACTAGGTAGTCCAATCACCAAAGCAAAGCAGTGCTACAAACCACCAGAGAACTACTATAAACCTCTCAAGTAGAGCTAGAAACCTCCCAAGAACTGCTAGAAACCTCCCAAGCAGTGCTGGAAAAAAAACTAATCTACTGCCACAAACCTCTAGAGCACTATTGTAACCATTTAATTTCCACCCAAGAACTACTAGAAAGCACCTACTTAGTGCTAGAAACCAGAAACAAGTCAAGCACTATGAGAAAACACTTGTGCAAAGACTAACTCAAGGCTGGAAACCAGGTAGCCCAATCATCAGAGCACAATAGTGCTACAAACCACTAGAAACCTCCCAAAAATTGCTAGAAACCTCCCAAGTAGTGTCATAAAAAAAGAATCTACTAAAAAACAGTGTCAAGGATTACTAAAACACACCTACTCAATGCTAGAAAATAAGAATATATCATTAGAAACCTCCCAAGCACTATTGATAACCATTTAATTGCTACTTGGAACCACCTAATCAAGGCTAGAAACCATATGTCACATTGCTAAAAACCACCTTGTCATAGAACTATCAATCATCTATGCAATGCATCAAACTACATAGTTGCAACTAGAAACCTGTCAACAAGCAGTACAAACCTCCCAATAACTACTAGAAATCACCTACTTAGTGCTAGAACCAAAAACAAGTCAGGTACTACCAGAAAACACTTGTAAAAACCTATCAAGGATTACTAAGAAACACCTATTTATTGCTAGAAACCTAGTAGTCCAATCACCAAAGCACTAGAGAACTGCTAAAAACCTTGCAAGAAAAGCTAGAAACCTCCCAAGAACTGCTAATAGCCTTCCAAGCAGTGCTAGAAAACAAGAATCTATCACTAGAAATTTCATAAAATCTAATATCTAACCAACCCAAATGATTTTCTCATATTAAATTGATCATTCAACGTGGGAGAATAAACGAGAACAAGGTTTAGAATATAGACATGTGCTTATGGATCTGTCTCAACACGGGGCCAAGGTTAAAGGGGTCCAAATGAGAGATGGTCTGTTAAAGAACAATGCTACCTAATGGAGCTTAAAGACCTTAGGGTCATCTTCATTAAAGACCTCCAAAAGTTAGTGTTAAAAAGTCCTTTGATCTTAAGCAAGCTAGGGTGCTTGTTGGCTTGCTAAGTGTTAGTGGGAACCTTGCCCAAAAGCTTGAGGTGTTTCTCACATGCTTAAATGACTAAGGTTCTTGAAGTGTTCAATTCAAATATAAACTCTCAAGAGGCATCAACTCTTCCATGGTTGATTGACTAAGTGCTTGAAGTATTCAATTCAAACCAAATGACTTATTAAGCATAAAAGACACATTTTCAAATGATCCTCCACATGTGGCCCTCATGATGTGCTTGAATGCTATTGGATAGAAGAATTTAGATACATAAAAATAAATATTTAAGTTCTTTCTCTCAAAGAGGAAAAAGAGGACACGTGTCCAAATTAAATAATTAAATAATATGAGAGAGAGAGAGAGAGAGAGAGAGAGAGAGAGAGAGAGAGAGGTGGACCAATCATGAGAGGGGGGTATACTCTCCTACACACACACACACACATTCTCTCATTGTGTGGAGTGCAAAGTGCAAGAGCTCCATCTCCTTCTCCAAGCTTGTTGAGAAGTGAAGAGCCTACACCAAACTCTTGGCTATGGAATGCAAATCCAACCAAGATCCATGCTTCAATGCTTAAGCTTGCCATCTTCTTCTCTTCATTATGCTATTATGCTATGCTAAGCAAGAAGAGTGATGATAAGTGAGGAACTATTTCTTTCTCCTATGGATGATTCTTCTTCCTCTTCCCTACCCTCATTCCCCGCTAGCTCTCTCCACCTTCGAAGGTGTTTGAGGCATTGGGAATGAGGCTTGGGATAGTTAATGTTTTTTGCAAAGTTTATGTTAAGATTGGGATGCATGAAGCTTTCCATCTTCATAGCATAACCAAGGTCACAACGAACACAAAGATTGTATTGTAACAAGTCTCTCTTGATGGGATAATCTATAATACAAACGCCTTTTGGAGGGGGGACCGGCTCCAAGTAAATCAAGTTATCAACTATTGTCATGTTATCTAATACTCTCTCTCTTGCAAAAGTATTATTCATGCCAAGTTAATTAAGTACTATGTTCATGTTGCTACCATCAATTAAGTTTACCCTCTATGTTCTCAAAGTAATTTCACAAAAATGCTCACTCTAATTCTCTTAATTATGCTATTCTCAAAGTTCATAGGCCATTTCCATTTTATTGGTATCAGAGCATTTGGTTTCTCTTTCTTTCTTAAGAAGTGATCTCCTTAAGTAGCCTATCAATGGTTGATTTTTTTAATTATATTAGGGTAAGTGGGATTGGGATCTATTTTAGTTTTGTTGAGCCCACTATGTGGGATATGTTGCACACCTCGGGAGATTTGGTCTTAATAATGGGGTCTTTTTAGACTTGCCTATGGATTTACCATTATTGAGCCATAAGAAGTCCAAAAGGAGCTATCCCTCGGAAATTATTCTATGTTAGACCCACCCCACTACTCTCTAGAATTAACCAATTCGAGTTGTGGGTGTAGATACTTAAGTGCTTATTTTTAAAGGCTAAGAGGAGTAGCAACTAAGGTTTTGAATTTCCAAAGAATACACTAAGTAAACACATAAGTATAATTAGCATGGTTGACAATAACCAAGAGAGTAGAATGAACATTGATAAATTTGATTTTGCAAATGAAGGTGCTAATGATGATGCCCCCATGTTTATCAATTATCTTGTTACTAAGTTGCATCAAGCTATGGGCGGGCAACCCTACTTTGCAAGCCGAAGTTACAAAACTTCGTGCTTATGGGATTTCCCTTCCTCTCCAAGAGGCAAAAGAGCTTAGGAGGCCTCTTGATGAGACCCCCAAAATAAGACCCTCTCCCATACAAGAGGAGCAATCCAAAGAACAAGAAAGTAATGAATCCCTAAGTTCCTTTGAAGATGTGGCTCCACGAAGACAACGGTCTAGACAATTGCTGACTCCTCCCATGAGGAAACGGTCAACACGCAGTCCTTCTTCTCATCACTCCGAAAGAGAAGAGAGGAAACAAAGGAAGAAAAAGGTCAAGAAAGAGGTCACCTTCTTCTTCACCTTCCTCCTCTCTTGACAAAATATGTGGCTATTCTCCTAAAGAATACAAGAGGGGAGGACATCACAAATCATACCTTGCATGGAAAAGATCACAAAATCTCAAGAAGTTCAAAGAGCGGGGAACGAGTATCTCTTTTCTCACCTATGATGGCACCTTTGGTGCCATCGACAAAGTATTTTCCTTCATCCAACAATTTGATGCGGCCTTTGGAGACGAGGGCTTCACGGAGTCCTCCAAGCTATGCCATGTAGTTATGCACTTCCAAAAATTGTCTTGTCACCTTCATGGAAACGGTGAAGCTCCAAAGACATGGAAAAATCTACGAGTTCCCATCATGAAGCAATTCCTTGTAAGCGATGCAAAGGACAAATTACTTACCAAATGGTGCAGTTTGAAGATTCTCTCACATGAATCTATTCACAAATATGTGGACAAGTTTTGGGATTTACATCTCAAGGCTACTATCTCCCAAAAGATTGACTTTGTCGAGCAAAAGAATCAATTTTGTGCGGGATTACCTGAAGAAATGGGCGAGTATGTCAACTCCCAATGGCTTGGTTCTATCATCGAAGTAATATGCCACACCATGGTTGATTCTCGCATCAATTTCCAACAAGGTGCTAGACGGAATGTCAAACCCATGGAAAACAAAGATAAAAATGATGCAAAGGGGAAAAACAATGCCCAAAATTCCTTCCAAGGCACTTCCTACAACAACAACAATAAGTTCAAGGAGAAGGGAGTTTACAAAGGTAAAAACAAAATCTCTCATGAAGAGCTTGAAGCTTGTCGCAAGGACCATAAGTGTTTTAAGTGTGGGGAGAAAGGACATGGCTATCATTCTTGCCCCAAGAAAAATGCTCGCAATGAGACTCCTAGGCCTTCCACCATCGAAGCTCCAAAAGAGGATGCTCATTGCAAAGGATCATCTCTCTCCTATGCTTGGGGAAAGGTAAGGGAGCATGATGCCTTCATCTTGTTTGACCCTGGCTCTACTCACAACTTCATATCAATGGTGTTGGCAACCAAGCTTGGCATTCAAGCTTTTGAGATGGGAGATATTGTAACGACTGACACAGCTTTCAAGGGACAACAAGCCTCCATTACTCCCTTGATTGGGAAGTTGAGGCTTCATGTCCAAAGCTATGTCAAAAAATAAGACTTTTTCATCTCTTCTCTCCAACATGAGGATGATATCCTAGGGGAACCATGGTTTGATTGCATGGCTGGCAACATGAAGTTTTTTGAAAGGAGAATCTACTTCACCTAGAGGGGAAAGAACATGTATATAGATGCTAACGAGTTTGGTCGTACTATACCACTTGTAAATTCACCAGCTTTTGATAAGTCAGTGTGAAAATCTCAAGTTTTGCGTACATGATTTTTGTCAAAGAATACACTAATGATGCTAATGGTTTATCAAATGAAAATGGTAGGAATCAAGAAGAGCTAGACTAGTCTACTTTTCTAAATGGATTCCAAGATGTTTTCATCGATGATATCCCTATGGACTTACCTCCAAAACAAGGGGATGATGACCATCAAATTGAGCTCCTACCAGGAAGCTCATTGCCTAACAAACCTCCTTATTGATTTTCCCAAGCTCAGCAAAAGGAGATCATGAGGCAAGTACAAGAATTGGTAGACAAAGGGATGGTGAGGCCTAGCTCCTCTCCCTTTCGTTCTCCAATCCTTTTAGTGCAAAAGAAAGATGGTACATACCGTATGTGTGTGGACTATCGAGTACTAAACCATATCACTTTTTAAAAAAAAATTCTTGTGCCTCAGGTAGAAGGTTTGTTTGATAATCTACAAGGCTCTACCTACTTCAGTAGGATTGACCTAAAAAGTGGCTATCATCAAATAATGATAGTGGATGAAGATATCCTAAAGACCACGTTTCGTACAACGTTTGGTCTTTATGAATATCTAGTCATGCCTTTTGGCTTGACCAATGCACCAACTACATTCAATCGTTTGATGGAGAAAATATTTAGACCCTACCACAAGTTCACTGGAGTGTTCTTTGATGATATCATCATCTATTCCAAGTACTTGGAGGAACACAAGAAACATCTCCAAGTGTTTTTTCAAGCATTGAGGGAGAACAAGCTTTTTCTTAACCAAAAGAAAAACGAATTTTTCCTTCAAGAGATTCAATACTTAGGTTGTATTATCTCTCAAGATGGTATTCATATTGATCCATCAAAGTTAGAGGTAATAAAAGCATGGTCTAATCCAAGGAATCTACGTGAGCTAAGATGCTTTATTGGTATGCGTGCATACTATAGATGCTTCATAGAAAAATTTTCTCAAATAGCAGGACCAATACATGACTTAACAAAGATGATAGAGGGAAGAAACCTGGACTACTCCATCCCTAATTCACCATGGGAGAGTATATCCATGGATTTTATCTTTGGATTACCCAAGTCTATCCATGGGAATACGGGAATATGGACAATATTCGACAGGTTTAGCAAGAAAGCACACTTTCCTATCAAAAAGACTATTAAGGCACACCAAATGGCAACCATCTTCATATCTTAAACTTTCAAACACCATGGCACCAACATCAACCGTGTCAGATAGAGATCTTAGAATGACCAATAATTTTTGGAAAGGTCTCTTTGAAAATCTAGGTACAAGATTGAATTTCTCTTCGGCCAACCACCCACAAACAGATGGCCAAAGTGAGATAGCCAATCTTACAATACTCAATCTACTAAAGACTTATGTTACAAAAGTAGATCAACGATCACAATGGGAGAAGTACTTACCCCTTGTAGAGTATGCGTACAATAATACTGTCCATACTACTATAGGAAAATCACCTTTTGCAATCGTAGAGGGAAGACCTAAAAGTCCCTTGCTACTTAAATTACATGGGAAGATCTTCGTTGTTGATGAGTATAGCCGTGACCTACAAGAATCGTTTCAAAAGGTTAAGGAGGCTATATCCATCTCCCAACAAAGGAAAAAAGCTATTGCTGATAAGCACAAAAGGGCCTTAAAATTTAAAGGAAAAGGTTGGGTCTTACTTAAGTTTCCCAAGGCTTGATTGAGGCAAACAACGGGAAAAAATCCTATAGGCCATCAAAAGTATTATGCTAAATTAGCAAAAAGATACTATGGTCCTTTTCAAATCTTGAAGCCAATGAATGACATGGATTATCAACTCAAGTTTCCCAACCATTGGCTCATACACAATGCTTTTCAAGTGAGCCTATTTAAGCCCTACAAAGGAGAGCCACCAATAGAACCAATTATTGAAGACCCTCCAGAAATTGAAGACCAAGAAGAGGTGCTACAACCCAAAGCTATCCTTCGGCATGAAGACAAGGTACTACAACATGGTAAGATTATCCGACGGTATCTTATTAAGTTCAAAAATTATATATTGAAGATACTAGATGGATGCAATATAGCTTAAGGATAGTATGAACCTTGTCAATGCTTATAATGCTACACTAGAGTAAGCAACTGTAAATGCTTTCTAAATGAACAATGTTTTTGTCTTAGAAGACTAATCCTCTTTCGTGCAAAAATTTAAATAGTATGCATGCTTAGAATCATGTTTGTGATGACGCCGTCACTCAAACACCAAGTAGAATTTGTCACTCTACTTTGGGAGTATGATATGGACTAAAGAGCTGACATGCTTACGGTAGCTACGTCTCCCAAGCACCAAATGGACTAGTCATCCATTCTGGAATGATGTCTCAAGGTGAAACGGGATCCTCTACACGCTAAGAAACATAGACTAATGACTAAGACTTCATCTCTTCTACCTCATAGTCGAGGATGACTATGATTTCAAGAGAGAGGTAATGTCATAAAATCTAATATCTAGCGAACCCAAATGATTTTTTCATATTAAACTGATCATTTAATGTGGAAGAATAAACAAGAACAAGGGTTAGGATCCTCCTCCCAACCTCCCTCTATAGGTGGGCTCCTAGCCCCTTGCCCTAAACGGATCCCTTGTCCACAGTGCCTAGCCCGGCCCTTGGCCGTAGTCCTTGCCTAGCCTAGTTCTTAGGGTACAGGACCCGTGTCCTGACAGCTTGGGAGGTTTGTTGTAATGGAAACGGTCTATGAACTTTGAGAATAGCAGAATTAAGAGAACTAGAGTGAGCATTTTTTTGAGATTACTTTGAGAACATAGAGGGTGAACTTAACTGATGGTAGCAACATGAACATAGTACTTAATTAAGTTGCATTGAACAATACTTTTGCAAGCAAGAGAGTATTAGAGAACACGACAATATTTGATGATCGGATTTACTTGGAGCCAATCCCCCCTCGAAAAAGGCGTTTGTATTATAGATTCTCCCATAAAGAGAAACTACTTACAATACAATCTTTGTGTTCCTTGTGAACTTGGTGATGCTATGAAGATGGAAAGCTTCATGCATCACGAGCTTAACAAAAAATTTACAAAAATCATTAACTATCCCAAGACTCAGTCCCAAGGCCTCACTTACAAAGGTGGAGAGAGCTAGCGGGGAATGAGGGTAGGGAAGAGGAAGAAGAATCATCATAGGAGAAAGAAATAGTTCCTCACTTATCATCACTCTTCTTGATTAGCATAGTAATGAAGATGAAGAAGATGGCAACCTTAAGCATTGAAGCATGTCTCTTGGTTGGATTTGCATTCCATAGCCAAGAGTGTTCGTGTAGGCTCTCCACTTCTCAACAAGCTTGGAGAAGGAGATGGAGCTCTTTCACTTTGTACTCCACACAATGAGAGAATGTGTGTGTGGGGGGGGGGGGGGGGGGAGAGTATACCCCTCTCTCATGCTTGGTCCACACATCTCTCTCTCTCTCTCTCTCTCTCTCTCTCTCTCTCTCTCTCTCTCTATTTTGTATTATTTAATTATTTCATTTGGACATGTGTCCTCTTTTTCCTCTTTGAGAGAAAGAACTTAATTATTTAATTTTATGTATCTAAATTCTCATTGGACCACTTTAAAACCTATCCAATAGTATTGAAGTACATCATGAGGGCCACATGTGGAGGATCATTTGAACATGTGTCTTTTATGCTTATTAAGTCATCTGGTTTGAGCCCGGGGCGGTCACTTTTTAGAATGTGTATGATATCACGTGAGTTAACCTGAGAGGATTATTAAAAGACCAAAATGTATAAAAATGTATACATACAGAGGGGGGTGGGGTTTTTTTAAATAGGCTCACAGTGTAAGTATAGTATGTATATTGGGGTATTATTAATTACCTCTTGAACGCACGTGATATAGGGGTCTTTTGATAAGTGACTGCCCCGGGGGTTTGAATTGAATACTTCAAACACTTGGTCAATCAAGCATGGAAACGTTGATGCCTCTTGAGAGTTTATCTTTGAATTGAACACTTCAAGAACCTTAGTCGTTTAAGCATGTGAGAAACACCTCAAGCTTTTGGGCAAGGTTCCCACTAACACTTAGCAAGCTGAGAAGCACCTCATGCTTGAGTAGGATTCCCACCTCAAGGTCAACCCTACCTTGCCTAATATCAAAGGACTTTTTAACACTAATGTTTGGAGGTCTTTAATGAAGATACCCTAAGGTATTTAAGCTCCATTAGGTAGCATTGCTCTTTAACAAACAATCTCTCATTTTGACCCCTTTAACCTTGGCCCCGTGTTGAGAGCTTAGTTGCCTAGTTTCTTATAATGGTATCAGAGCTTCTGGCTATGGAAGTGGAGCACGATTTCCGCTTCTGCTTTGTCACGCATGGCAGGCCTGGAGTATCTCTCTCTCTCTCTCTCTCTCTCTCTCTCTCTCTCTCTCTCTCTCTCTCTCTCTCTCTCTCTCTCTCTCTCTCTCTCTCTCTCTCTCTCTCACAACGTATGGCTAGGGAACGCTTTATCTTCGCACATTTTCATGCTCGCGAGTCACGACTATCGTTTGCTGCCTGCAAGAAGAACAAAGAGAAGGACGTCCTTAGCTTGCCTCAATGAAAAGTCATGCTTATTCGTGTGACTCTTCTTGATTTCCTGTAGCGGCAAGCTTTGGCAGATGGTGCATGCCTGCGATGATAAAACATATGCATCAGTACGATGCCAGCCCATGGATGCACGATAATAAAATGGAGGCTTGGAAAAGCATCGCCACAATATATACGAGAATCAGATGAAGGCCGAGAAAAGCTAAATTTGTTTTCTCTCAAGCTGCTCTTCGGGTGGACTTACCCTCAAAATCACCACAAGGTGAAGAAGAAAAACCTGATTTCCGATAAATCGGGCCAATGAGACTGGATTTGCGATCTGGATCACCAGGAGGAGGACGAGAAGATCATGTCTTGCGCTCCATATCACCAGGCTGCCTAGCAATCTCGGTTTTGCTGCTCAAGCCAAGAGAAGAGAGAGGGTGCTAGTGGCGCCCAGATTAAAGCTTACATAAGCCAAACTCGCTTGTGAGGCAAGGGCACACTCATCAAGCCCAGAACTGCTGCGTTTTCTTCCCACATAATTTAATTTCGGGCTTATATGTGTAGGCGGAGCTTCACGCACCAAAACTGCCGAATAATTGCAAGAAGCATGCAAAAATTTTCCTCTCGACTGAGGCACTCCTTCCTAAATGAGCATCAGAGTATGCAAATCTTGGCTTGCAACCTCGGCTCATGACATGCAGTCAGCGTTTCAAGTTGGAGCAAATCCCAACTTGGCCTTGCACTCGCGATATCTCCTGAAGTAATTCATTTTCGGGATGTCTATAAGATGATGTTGAATGGACACAAGCACATTGCGGGTTCTTGGCATGTGACACCGACATCTCCACCAAGTTATCTATCCTGGTATGCTCTTAATTTCATGCAGGAATCGTTTTCTTTACGAGTTCTATTATGCATATCTTAGAGTAGGACTCCATGTGTCAGGCATGTCAGACATGTCAGACATGTCTAGACAACATGTACGACACGCCTTGGTGTACATGTGTACCTACAATTTTTCTATGGAAACCCGCCTATAAGGAAGAAACCCATTCCTAGGAGGATTATAGGCAACTTATGGCATGCACATCATGTTCGTATGTTGATTGAGTTGATTAAGCAAGCTTTCACAAGGTGTGATCCATGCATACAAGGAATGTTTTTATGCTTCCAAGGGATTTGGACCTCATCAATAAGTGTCTACGGCATGGTTGTGAGTGTCCGTATGTTATGCTTGTGGAACCAAGGGCACTATTTGTTCGAGTCAGAGTAAACTATTGTATGTGGAAGGTTACTTCGACCTACTCTGTATGCATGGCGAGGACATGCCCTCATGGATTGGGCATAATCTTGTATCCTTGAGGCAAGTATGCATTTGGATTCATGATACGGGCATGTCCCTAGTTATTGCATGAGCCATGGTCTACTCGCTCATGCTCTTTATGAATTTTCCACGTGTGCCAATGAGCCATATATGCAAGGCATATACAAGCTCTTGATGGTATTCCCTTACCAGGTTGTACGGGTAAAGAAAGGCCGATTTCTAAATCCATGTAGATTTCAGTGATATCCCAAGGTAACGCAAATCCTACTACCATGACGGCAAGGCCGATCATGATAGCATGAAGTAATCACATGCAGGTAAAGTCGCTTGTCAAAGCATGAAGGCTTGGCAAAGCTTAGCATGCATGGCATGCAAGGCATGCATGAGGGTCCAAAGTTAACCATCATGTCACTCGCATGATATGGTTGAGACTCATTACCTGTTGCTTGGGACTCTCTTGTTTGCCCGAATTGGTATCCACCCTACTCGCATGACAAGGCATACTCTGCGAGTTGAGCATGACCTCGCATGTTGAGTGAGGGTACACCTTTTTGATTCATGGAGATGCTCGCTCCCTTATGAATGCACGTACTATGGTTTACTTGCTCCAAAGCTACATGACACACTGCTACGAGCGTGTGTTCGAGATTTCAACAGGGAATATGCAAGGCATAATTCCAATGGTTGTCCATTTGAGACTTTTCGCTACTTTGGTGAGACACGGTTTCTCCTTTGTGTGGGAAAAAAGAGTTGTGTTCAACTCTCTTGTCTTCGAGATAACCTCTCATCGAGCAAAATATGTATGCTATGTATACACCACATCTACGGCATGTGGGGAGCTGTAAAATGCAACAATACAGCTGCTTGAGTTGTTGTTATTTCTTGACTTGTGCAAGACACAACTAGGATTTGGTAAGCAAGGCTTGTCCGACTTCAAGCGGGGCTAGGAGCCATGAACTTCTCTTGTGAACATCTAGTTGTTTCACTACAGTGTTGGGATTTAAAGAATGTCTACCAAGTTGCAAGTGTAGTATACACTTGAGGTGTTTTGTCCTTACATGCAAGGCATGAGGATCAGTTTCAACAGATCTATAACACTTAGTCTTGGTGGTTCTTTTACCTTAGTTTTGACTATGAGTTACACTGTGGTACGTCACTTGGATACGACTCTCATGCCTATGAGTCATTCCTGTTTTCTTGTGAGGTGTTGTGAGGTAAGACCCAACTGTTGGTATTCCTTGGGAGATTGTTCTCCAGCTTGAACAGATTTTCCCAGTGGAGTACACATCGAACATATTGATGTTAATGGACAAGCAAGAGTCTTGTTATTTCGGAGGATTCGGGTGTCATTTTTTGCACTACATGGTTCCAGTGCGATTGAGTTCTTGATTCTCTTACACTTACATCAGCTGATCTATACCATGGAGTCTACAGGCAGCAAACGGTTGAGACAGCATGGCTGTTGACACGAGCTAGGCATCTTACTTATGTGGATTTCTTGCTCTCTCTATAGCACTACGGAGTGTCTATGGACATACAATTTTGGGGTAAGACCCGGCGGGTGATGCTACATCACCCCATAGGATTTGAGGATCATAGTTGATCTCTCCCAGTTATCTTTTCAAGGAAAGAATTCCGCAATCTACCATACGTGGTAGCGGACGGACACACTTCTCAAGTTGATTCCAATCATTTCGTACACGGTTAACTATGTTAGTTACCATTATCTGCTAGTTGAGCAGTTTCTACAAGGAGTCTTACCAAGGGGTTTGACTACGTAGATTCTAATCCAAGGGCTTGGATTGCAAAGGCAGCCCCAGGGTTCCCAGTGCAATGCTATTTGTTTTTCAGGTAGGGGACGTGCTCCTCTCCATTTGCACACAGGTAAGTGTACATTACGTTCAAATCTCCAGGTACGCATCTATTGATTTGGTTTCATTCCATTTTTAGTATGCTTTGCTTGGTTTTTCAAGACATATAAGTACGCGTGAATGTTACAGAGCCATGCCAAGGGCATGTCGGCACAACGTATTTTGGGCCAAGTGTCCAATCTATATTGCAGCCTTATGCTGTTACGAACCTACTTGTAGGGTTCAATTTGGCACATGTTGTCACATGGGATACAACATGGTCTATGAAATCAAGGAGTTCGGTTTAGCCAGTGTGGAGCAAGATAATGAGGGTCCCTCTCACTCTTGTTGTGGAGTGTTTTGCAGTTCCTCCACACACAAGTGCATCTTGTACTTGAAGGATGTTCTTTTTTACACATCCTTACATGAGACATATTCCACATGTGGAGAATATGAGTCTCTGGACTGACACTGGCGCCATTATTTTAATTATGTGTCACGATAAAGTCCCTAGGTGTTGGTCACATCTGTTTTCTAGACCATTTTTTAGCACAACGTATCAGGAGCAATTTTGTGGCCAGAAATTTTCGGATACTTAGAATGACTTGTTAAGATACAAGTACTGCTAAACAACATTGCAGATGGTTGTTTGTACATATAGCAAGGCTATAAGCTGTTAATGAAAAAGTTTCATTGTCTGTATCTAGAAGTGAGCAATGTTTCACCATTTATTGTGATTCAGATGTTTCAGCAAGGCTTGCAAAAGATTGCAAACTAAAAGTATTTAGTTTCTTTTCAGAACTATTTATGTTCCTTTTATTGTGTGCTAGGCACATCACATTTGCCATAAGTATTGGCAAGGATCATTGTGGATATACAGGTTCGGGTTAGTTTTTTCTAAATGCATGCACACTGGGTGTTATGGGCCCTAGTGTTTCTCAAAGGCTGATTTGGAAGGGCATGCATATTCTAGAGGTTGTTGCTTATGAAGCATTTTGCACTCTATGTGCACTATCTCTATGAGATTACTTTTAAATCCATTAATCACCAATAGAGGTCATGGCTCGATTTGAGCGTTTCTGGATTTTTTCAAGTTAACCACGATGGTTATTTCAGACATTGTTGATTCTTCACCAATGTTAAACACTACTGTGATTTTCCGTTTACCAGTCATCTGGGACGACTGTCTGTAAACCGTGAGGAAAACACACCTCAGTACTGTCAGTTATCCAAGGGGATAGGCAGATTACAAAGAGTAATCTTGTGCTAAAGGATCTGCTAAGAGCATACGTTAGCACAACGCATTTCTAGATAGATGATTTTCTCCTTATTCTAGAATTTGCTTAAGTACGATTTTTGACTTTGAACACCTCTTGTGGTGGGGTTGGAGATTGTGTCAATACTTTCATACTTCAAGGACTTACCAGGTGTGCTGACAGAGTACGTTGGCACGTAACCTTCATTAGGGACGAACATGTAACGGACTTTTCAAGATACTCAGGCGAGTAGGAAATCTGGCTCACAATTGCATGGAAAGTTACGCCAAGGTTTCCTTGCATTATTCCAGTACCTTCAGAATATCTGAAAACTGGTTATTCCTTTGGACAACTCTTAGTTGTGGTTACTCCTTTACAGTACTCACGTGAGTTATAAATGGAGTTACCATTTAAACCTAAGTGACTCTTAGTTGTGGTTACTCCTTTACAACACTCAAGTGAGTTATATATGGAGTTACCATTTAGACCCAAGTGGTTGCAAATGGACAACAATGTTGAAAATCAAGATATTCCTCTTGGTTTCATTGAACCTCCTCACTGCACCAATTATCGGCGGTCATACAGACAATTGGCTCACTTATGGGACGTCAATAACGAGAACATCAGTATTCTTAAGAAGAAGTTTCCCACTTTTGTTTTCGAGGACGAAAACTCTTCTTTAAGGGGGGAGTAATGTCAGGACACGGGTCCTATACCCTAAGAACTAGGCTAGGCAAGGACTACGGCCAAGGGCCGGGCTAGGCAGTGTGGACAGGGGATCCGTTTAGGGCAAGGAGCTAGGAGCCCACCTATAAAGGGAGGTTGGGAGGAGGATCCAGAAGAGCTTAGTTGCCTAGTTTCTTATACAAGCACTATTAATAACCATTTTATTTCTACTTGAAACCACTTAGTCAAAGCTAGAAATCATATGCCACATTGCTAAAAACCACCTTGTCATAGAACTACCAATCATCTACTCATTGCAACAAACCACATAGTCGCAACTAAAAACCTGAGTCAACAAGCAGTACAAACCTCCCAATAACTACTAGAAAGCACCTACTTAATCCAAGGGGATAGGCAGATTACAAAGAGTAATCTTGTGCTAAAGGATCTGCTAAGAGCATACGTTAGCACAACGCATTTCTAGATAGATGATTTTCTCCCTATTCTAGAATTTGCTTAAGTACGATTTTCGACTTTGAACACCTCTTGTGGTGGGGTTGGAGATTGTGTCAATAATTTCATACTTCAAGGACTTACCAGGTGTGCTGACAGAGTACGTTGGCACGTAACCTTCATTAGGAACGAACATGTAACGGACTTTTCAAGATACTCAGGCGAGTAGGAAATCTGGCTCACAATTGCATGGAAAGTTACGCCAAGGTTTCCTTGCATTATTCCAGTACCTTCAGAATATCTGAAAACTGGTTATTCCTTTGGACAACTCTTAGTTGTGGTTACTCCTTTACAGTACTCACGTGAGTTATAAATGGAGTTACCATTTAAACCTAAGTGACTCTTAGTTGTGGTTACTCCTTTACAACACTCAAGTGAGTTATATATGGAGTTACCATTTAGACCCAAGTGGTTGCAAATGGACAACAATGTTGAAAATCAAGATATTCCTCTTGGTTTCATTGAACCTCCTCACTGCACCAATTATCGGCGGTCATACAGACAATTGGCTCACTTATGGGACGTCAATAACGAGAACATCAGTATTATTAAGAAGAAGTTTCCCACTTTTGTTTTCGAGGACGAAAACTCTTCTTTAAGGGGGGAGTAATGTCAGGACACGGGTCCTATACCCTAAGAACTAGGCTAGGCAAGGACTACGGCCAAGGGCCGGGCTAGGCAGTGTGGACAGGGGATCCGTTTAGGGCAAGGGGCTAGGAGCCCACCTATAAAGGGAGGTTGGGAGGAGGATCCAGAAGAGCTTAGTTGCCTAGTTTCTTATACAAGCACTATTAATAACCATTTTATTTCTACTTGAAACCACTTAGTCAAAGCTAGAAATCATATGCCACATTGCTAAAAACCACCTTGTCATAGAACTACCAATCATCTACTCATTGCAACAAACCACATAGTCGCAACTAAAAACCTGAGTCAACAAGCAGTACAAACCTCCCAATAACTACTAGAAAGCACCTACTTAATCCAAGGGGATAGGCAGATTACAAAGAGTAATCTTGTGCTAAAGGATCTGCTAAGAGCATACGTTAGCACAACGCATTTCTAGATAGATGATTTTCTCCCTATTCTAGAATTTGCTTAAGTACGATTTTCGACTTTGAACACCTCTTGTGGTGGGGTTGGAGATTGTGTCAATATTTTCATACTTCAAGGACTTACCAGGTGTGCTGACAGAGTACGTTGGCACGTAACCTTCATTAGGGACGAACATGTAACGGACTTTTCAAGATACTCAGGCGAGTAGGAAATCTGGCTCACAATTGCATGGAAAGTTACGCCAAGGTTTCCTTGCATTATTCCAGTACCTTCAGAATATCTGAAAACTGGTTATTCCTTTGGACAACTCTTAGTTGTGGTTACTCCTTTACAGTACTCACGTGAGTTATAAATGGAGTTACCATTTAAACCTAAGTGACTCTTAGTTGTGGTTACTCCTTTACAACACTCAAGTGAGTTATATATGGAGTTACCATTTAGACCCAAGTGGTTGCAAATGGACAACAATGTTGAAAATCAAGATATTCCTCTTGGTTTCATTGAACCTCCTCACTGCACCAATTATCGGCGGTCATACAGACAATTGGCTCACTTATGGGACGTCAATAACGAGAACATCAGTATTCTTAAGAAGAAGTTTCCCACTTTTGTTTTCGAGGACGAAAACTCTTCTTTAAGGGGGGAGTAATGTCACGACACGGGTCCTATACCCTAAGAACTAGGCTAGGCAAGGACTATGGCCAAGGGCCGGGCTAGGCAGTGTGGACAGGGGATCCGTTTAGGGCAAGGGGCTAGGAGCCCACCTATAAAGGGAGGTTGGGAGGAGGATCCAGAAGAGCTTAGTTGCCTAGTTTCTTATACAAGCACTATTAATAACCATTTTATTTCTACTTGAAACCACTTAGTCAAAGCTAGAAATCATATGCCACATTGCTAAAAACCACCTTGTCATAGAACTACCAATCATCTACTCATTGCAACAAACCACATAGTCGCAACTAAAACCCTGAGTCAACAAGCAGTACAAACCTCCCAATAACTACTAGAAAGCACCTACTTAATCCAAGGGGATAGGCAGATTACAAAGAGTAATCTTGTGCTAAAGGATCTGCTAAGAGCATACGTTAGCACAACGCATTTCTAGATAGATGATTTTCTCCCTATTCTAGAATTTGCTTAAGTACGATTTTCGACTTTGAACACCTCTTGTAGTGGGGTTGGAGATTGTGTCAATATTTTCATACTTCAAGGACTTACCAGGTGTGCTGACAGAGTACGTTGGCACGTAACCTTCATTAGGGACGAACATGTAACGGACTTTTCAAGATACTCAGGCGAGTAGGAAATCTGGCTCACAATTGCATGGAAAGTTACGCCAAGGTTTCCTTGCATTATTCCAGTACCTTCAGAATATCTGAAAACTGGTTATTCCTTTGGACAACTCTTAGTTGTGGTTACTCCTTTACAGTACTCACGTGAGTTATAAATGGAGTTACCATTTAAACCTAAGTGACTCTTAGTTGTGGTTACTCCTTTACAACACTCAAGTGAGTTATATATGGAGTTACCATTTAGACCCAAGTGGTTGCAAATGGACAACAATGTTGAAAATCAAGATATTCCTCTTGGTTTCATTGAACCTCCTCACTGCACCAATTATCGGCGGTCATACAGACAATTGGCTCACTTATGGGACGTCAATAACGAGAACATCAGTATTCTTAAGAAGAAGTTTCCCACTTTTGTTTTCGAGGACGAAAACTCTTCTTTAAGGGGGGAGTAATGTCAGGACACGGGTCCTATACCCTAAGAACTAGGCTAGGCAAGGACTACGGCCAAGGGCCGGGCTAGGCAGTGTGGACAGGGGATCCGTTTAGGGCAAGGGGCTAGGAGCCCACCTATAAAGGGAGGTTGGGAGGAGGATCCAGAAGAGCTTAGTTGCCTAGTTTCTTATACAAGCACTATTAATAACCATTTTATTTCTACTTGAAACCACTTAGTCAAAGCTAGAAATCATATGCCACATTGCTAAAAACCACCTTGTCATAGAACTACCAATCATCTACTCATTGCAACAAACCACATAGTCGCAACTAAAACCCTGAGTCAACAAGCAGTACAAACCTCCCAATAACTACTAGAAAGCACCTACTTAATCCAAGGGGATAGGCAGATTACAAAGAGTAATCTTGTGCTAAAGGATCTGCTAAGAGCATACGTTAGCACAACGCATTTCTAGATAGATGATTTTCTCCCTATTCTAGAATTTGCTTAAGTACGATTTTCGACTTTGAACACCTCTTGTGGTGGGGTTGGAGATTGTGTCAATACTTTCATACTTCAAGGACTTACCAGGTGTGCTGACAGAGTACGTTGGCACGTAACCTTCATTAGGGACGAACATGTAACGGACTTTTCAAGATACTCAGGCGAGTAGGAAATCTGGCTCACAATTGCATGGAAAGTTACGCCAAGGTTTCCTTGCATTATTCCAGTACCTTCAGAATATCTGAAAACTGGTTATTCCTTTGGACAACTCTTAGTTGTGGTTACTCCTTTACAGTACTCACGTGAGTTATAAATGGAGTTACCATTTAAACCTAAGTGACTCTTAGTTGTGGTTACTCCTTTACAACACTCAAGTGAGTTATATATGGAGTTACCATTTAGACCCAAGTGGTTGCAAATGGACAACAATGTTGAAAATCAAGATATTCCTCTTGGTTTCATTGAACCTCGTCACTGCACCAATTATCGGCGGTCATACAGACAATTGGCTCACTTATGGGACGTCAATAACGAGAACATCAGTATTATTAAGAAGAAGTTTCCCACTTTTGTTTTCGAGGACGAAAACTCTTCTTTAAGGGGGGAGTAATGTCAGGACACGGGTCCTATACCCTAAGAACTAGGCTAGGCAAGGACTACGGCCAAGGGCCGGGCTAAGCAGTGTGGACAGGGGATCCGTTTAGGGCAAGGGGCTAGGAGCCCACCTATAAAGGGAGGTTGGGAGGAGGATCCAGAAGAGCTTAGTTGCCTAGTTTCTTATACAAGCACTATTAATAACCATTTTATTTCTACTTGAAACCACTTAGTCAAAGCTAGAAATCATATGCCACATTGCTAAAAACCACCTTGTCATAGAACTACCAATCATCTACTCATTGCAACAAACCACATAGTCGCAACTAAAAACCTGAGTCAACAAGCAGTACAAACCTCCCAATAACTACTAGAAAGCACCTACTTAGTGCTAGAAGCCAAAAACAAGTCAAGCACTACTAGAAAACACTTGTACAAACCTATCAAGGATTACTAAGAAACATCTACTCAGTGCTAGAAACCCGGTAGTCCAATCACCAAAGCGTAACAATGCTACAAAGCACGAGAGAACTGCTAGAAATCTGACAAGAAAAGCTAGAAACCTCCCAAGATTTGGTGATTGGGATCATTACTAGAAACATTACTAATACAATTTACTAAGAAACTCCTATTCAATGCTAGAAACATTACTAAAAAGCACCTACTTAGTGCTAGAAACCAGATAGTTCAACCACTAAAGCACTGCTAGAAACCTCCCAAGATTTGGTGATTGGGATATACTACTAGAAACCATACAATCACAACTGCAAACCTATCAATCATTACTAGAACACCCACTCACTGGAATAAACAACAAACAAGTCTAGCACTACTAGAAAATACTTGGTCAAAAAGGAAGCCATCAGTTCCATAGTCATGCAAAGCAGACAAAGCTGGCATTTCTAGAAACCGAACATGGTAGAACCTAGTCATGCAAACCATTTTAGCTCTGCTAGAAACCATAAGATACTTCAAAAGCCAAATAGTCATTCCTAGAAAACAATACAATGCTACAAACCAGAAAGGGTTTCCTACAAACGAACTTTCTAGTGCCACAAACCATCCCATAACTGCTACAAACCATTAAAACATCTATTGACTAGTCAAGCATTGCATAAAACTAGACCAGTAGTGATACAAAATAATCAAATTGGAAGAAAAGTGGTGTACAATTATAGTCCTAAGAACTAATCTTGCACTTATACAAATTTGCAAACAATGTTAAAAAGAAGTTGAGCCATGCTATATACAATTAAGCAGGGTATGAAAGCAGGACAACATAGATCATCACCATAGTGGTGTGCAAGCCAGGAAGAAATATTAAGAGGTGCCTACATGATTTGGAAGCAAATTAGTATTGCTAAAAAGTGGTACACTTCTAGCCAGCACTAAGACAATAACAGTAATATTATAAATTGTATTTAAGAGAGAGGGTAATCTTCTAAACATATGGTATGTCCAATAGATGAGTAAGATGTTTGACGTAAGTGTTTTTTCATATGCACTCATGGCAAACATCCTTTTTGCACAAAGATACCCTTGTTTCAGAAGTCTAGAAGTAAAAAACAATGTCTTTCACTTCATGGGTAAGGGTGCTCCTACATTGTTTTTTTTGGCATGTTGCTAAATGAGCCATCCTCTTCTTCCAGCCTCATGCAATTTTCAGCTGAGTAGAAACTCCTCTTGTGGACTCCCAAAAATCTAGAATCTCTTGCAATGTTTAGCGCCTTTGATTCTATTGCCCATATTTGTTCACTAGAATTAGCATACGTGATCGTTACAAGAAAAGCTCATATGAGGATCTTGGTTGCTTCACAAATGTCAAGGTGTTTTGAATATTTGAGACAAGCATTGCTTGAACAGCTTGCACCTCCCTGAATCTGCAACATCCTTCAAAGAAGGATATAGGAGAAGTTGATCAAACACTTCTTTTTGTATTGTTGAGTTTAGGCCCCTCGTTCACGTATCCAAACAATGTACCACTTCATTGCAGGTCTTGCGTCTTTTTTGCTCACTCATATCATTGTTTTCTATAGAAAAAAGTGGTTTGTTTAGTTTGGCCCACTCTTGTTGTTTACATTTATGCTTAGCCTCGTATTTTCTAATAATGTCCCTTGTTTGATCTTTGTGTAAGTTGCATGGTAGCTCTTGTGATGGCTCTACATGAGATTCTTCAGATTGCATTGTACTAGTTGTGCACACACTTCCAGATGTGTGTCCCTTGTTTGATCTTTGTGTGAGTTGCATTGGCAATTCTTGTGATGGCTCCACACAAGATTCTTTAGATTGCATTGTACCAGGTTTGCACACACTTCCAAATGGTTGGCAACTATGCAGACACCTGTAGGTGGTTGGCAAAAGCTTCCTCAGCACCAGCCTCAATCTATGCAGACACTTGCAGATGGTTAGTAGAAGCTTCTTCAGCACATGTTGCTTTAGCACTTGCCTCTAGTAAAATGAAGCTTTACCAAAGTTGAAGGAGAAGGAGCTACGTTCAAGCTTGACTATCTTGTGATGCCCTGTCTCTAGCAAAACAAAGCAAGAGAGGCATTAAACACACACACACACACACACACACAAAGAGAGAGAGAGAGAGAGAGAGAGAGAGAGAGAGAGAGAGAGAGAGAGAGAGAGAGAGAGATGGGTTTCTACTCTATGGGCTCCAATCATTTTGCGGTTCACTACCACGTTCCTGGGTCGTTAACACTCATAAATATTTTTTACCCATTCTTTTTAAAGAAAATGTTCTCCCAACAAATGTAGTTTTTTAGTGGTAGAAACCTATGTCCGGGATAGTTCTTTTCATTCCACCCTACCATGCATCCATCTATGATGTTTATGACATTCCTATCAAGGCATTAGTCACCTATGATACACCACAAATGGCTAGTTGAGCACAAGCAACCAAAAACAACAAACAATAATGAACATGGTGACTATAACAACATTTGCAAAAGTTTTCCAAGGGATCAAAAGATCATTCTACCACAAAATAACCATGTTACTATGTTAAAGCACTTAGTTTGTGTATTCCTCATACCATCGTTTGTGTTGTAAGGGAGGATTTGTGTGATCTCGCCTTGTGTTTGGGGAATCTTGTGTTCAATACCTACTTTGTTCCAGGGGAGATTTGTGTGTCTACACCCTCTGTGTCAAGGGGAGGAAAAATTGTGAACCTACCCTCTAGTGTGTTTTGAGGGGAGGATTTTTTTTGTGCTTGCTACACTACAAAACCCACAAGGAGATGGTTGACGGGGTTGTGTATTTTATTGCACCTCACATCCATAGGAAAGTCCCCTAGTCTAGAAGTTATGTGGAGCATGTGTGTGCCTTTATGAATGCAAAAGGTGTGTGTAAGAAAGAAACTTTTGTGTGTGTGTGTGTGTGTGTGTGTGTAGCATGTGCAATAGGCAAGGTGCATGTGATAAGCTAGCATATAAGTAGCTCTTTTGTAATCTCTTTTGTGTGCAATAATAAACTTATTTTGCTTCTACACTATTGTGAAATTGTCTCTCTCTCTCAAGATCTACACTAACCTATCCAAGCATGTCATTACCATGAATGGCACACTAATCTACCACCCTTAACCCTACAACCCTCTTCCTAATGTGTCTTTTTATTGGAAAGCCTCTACCATAAACAAATAGTAGCCACCACTAAATGCATGCCACAAGGCAACGTCCCCACCCCCCCAACCACACACACACACACACACACACACATACAAGGACTTAAACACCACATGACTTTGGTGAAGCAGTATGGAATTCTTGTAGAAAACAAAAACTTATATGCTAGCAAAATGGTTAAATTAAAAGAAAGTAGTAAGAGTAAAAGAAGTCACTCAACTTTCAAAACTCCTTAAGGAATTGATTGAGGAATCACAACTAGGACATTTCCATGCTATGGCACGTTTATAATGTGAAATATAAGTTTTCACCTCACTTTTTATGCATTTTATTATGTGGGACTAAGTGCTATAATGTACTTAGTGTAATATGTGCAAAAAGAGATGCCACGGTCGTAGTTATGTACATACTTACCGGGGGAGGGGAGTCCCTACACATGGCATTGATGTGTGTTTAATCACACTAAAACATGCCTAATTGGGTTTAGAAATGTACAAATTTGAAGTATTTTGAAGTGGCACGCTTGTTGCCTAGAAAGTTTAATGTGGGCGATCTCGATAAAAAATAGCAGGTTTCAAACGTGATCGTAAAATATGTGTTCAAAGTGCTTACCAAGTGATAAAATGAGGTTCACCATGAAATTTGAGTCCAGCAAGATTTTTCCACAAATTTAGGGATTTCCTATGAGGGCCTTCTCTTAGCCCTTACGCAAGGCCAACGCATCTAAGCCACCAAATTTAAAAAAAAGAAAATAATGAAAAATAATATTCGAGTAAAATTCCGGTTCAATTCAAGCACCCAGGTATATTCACGAGCCACTTTCGGCTCATGCCATGGGAACATGGACATAATCAATGCATAGGAAATTAGCTTTTCATTTTGAGAAAATTAGCATAAAGAAAAAGATAAGATAAGGGAAAAGAAAAAAAGAAAAAGAGAAGATAAGGATAAGGTGAGTAAGCAGCTTGTTGAGAAAGTTTTGATAAGTAAAATAAGTTATCAAGATAAAGACGATAAGTTATCAAAAAAAGATAAGTTATCAAGATAAGGAAGATAAGCTATCAAGATAAATGAAAGAACTTGTCAAAAATGTGCATAAAAAGAGGGCTTCTCTTCTCATTTTTCATTTCTCTCCTCCATTTTTAAGATGCAACTAGAGAGTGAGTTGTAGAGAACCTTGAGGAAGCCATAGCCAAGCCTCTTGCAATACACACACACACACCTCCTCTCCAAGAGAATCCATGGCCAAAAACCATAACCATGCTTCCTATAACTTGTCTTCTTCTTCCCATTACACTCTCTCATAACCCCTAAGCTTTCCATAGCTTGAATCTCTTCTGCCTTCTTCCATTCTCTCCTTCTAAGTAGCACAATTGGTGGTCTTGAAGAGGGGAGAGTTGACTACATCAACAAGCTTCTTCAATCACCCAAAGCAAGGAGAAGACTCTTACCATACACACACCAAGGTAATGTTTTCTTGTCATCTTCATGCCATTGCACATCTTAAACATTGGGTTACTCTTTATTCTACATTAATTCATGCTTAAGCTCGTACGTTTACATAAGCAAACTTTCCTCTTTCTTAGAAGGACAAACTACTAATTTGCTCTTGTTCACTAACAACGTTGCTAACTAAGAAGTTGAGTCTTGAAGGATAATTCTATCATAAATAAGGGAGTTTTTTTTGTAAGATGATTTTCATTCCAAATAAGGTTATCCCAATTGGAAAAACCCTATACCCTTAAACCTCTCCTAAAGCTACATAATTAATCCTCTCCACGGTAGCAAAGGTATGCATAAATCCCTTCTTGAAGAAGAATTTGTTAATCATTCATACACTATTACATGAGCATTTTTCACTACACTAGCTTGTCCACTCTTAGGAACTTTGTAAATTTTTTTACGCTTACACTACCATGAATGGAAGGGTTTCACTCTTGCATAAGCACTCAAAGGAAGTTTCTTGATTATTTGTCTCAAGATAGCAAATTGGTGCATTCCGATGTTTTGTGTTTACCAATCATAGATCACACCAAAACAAAACTCATTATAGAAAGCATATACATTGTTCATTTCAAGTTTTTCTACTTTCAATTTTGTCTTGCAAATTCAAAGGGGAGAGTAAGGGCATAGCTTCACGGATGTCGTGACCGTGTTGCTTGAACATAAAACTCCCATCGCTTCCATGGAGATTCCTCGTGGATGGCAAATGATGCAAAGGGATAAAAATGGGATTCATCATAGTCAGGAATAACTTGAAACTTACGTCGAGAAAAAACCTTAAACTCCCAAGAAACTCGTTGTATTTCTTAAGGTCTTGTTTAATTAAATACTAAAATGAGCTAAGAACTAAGAGATTATAACTCAAGGAACTCAATCTAAGTTTAGGCTAGGATTAAAAATTTACCCATAAGATTTGAAGTGGATAGCCCTAGCATAACATAGAAGATTTAAGTGTAAACTTTGTCTTACATGCTTGGAAAAGGCCCGCGCAAGTGTTTACATGGAGGATGCAATAGGGGATGGTTCTTTTTGTTTAGGACTAAAAAACGTTGGTCTATGTTTTGAGTTTGGATTTATTCATTGGCCTAGAAATGGGATTGAATGGGAGTGAGTCCCGGCCAGGTGATAGGGACCCGCGGATGCGTCTGGAAATTTTCCTAGTCCGGGTAGGCCTGATGCCGACAAGAAAAGGAGTAATGAAAATGGATCCATGAAGGAATTATGATAAGGGATGAGGATGTGATTTAATTAAGGAACTCTTCTAATTGTTTGGTAAAAAGGAACCTTGGAAAGGCTAGGAACCTAATTGGGCTAATCCGCAATTGTCCTCAGCATCCGGACCTTTGTTGTGCTTCTCGGGTTATTGATTAAAAAAGAACATAAAGTAAATTATCTTTGAAGCCTTTCCCACCCAAGATAAAGAAAACTAAGAATTGGAATCTGTATAAAGGCGTCACCTCCACATGTGGCAGAGGAAACAGGATACTTGAGTTATGGGACGAAGATAGGGATATGTCTAGAGGAGTATATGTGCTTTCTTGAAAGATAATTAGATAATTTTACTAATAGTAAAGAAAAAAGGAATTAAAATATTTTAAAAAGGAAAAAGGTGGGAACGATCTGATAAATGCACACTTGCAAGGGTATGCAACAGTTTGCATGTTGCTTTCAAATGTTTGAAATGTATTTCTAGGATCATAGTACTACCTTGGGAAGGTGCATTTATCAAATGGTTTGGTGGGTGGATCGATTCCAAAGAGTTGATTTGTTGGCCAAAAAGTTGAACCCAATTTGATGTTGTCCATTAAGCTAAGTCAAAAACGGGAAAAGGGATCCCAATCTACGAACTCGAGATCAAACTTGGGAACAAGGGACTTTGTTTACTACACTCATCTTACGGGAACGCTTTGATGGTTGTGCTCGGCCATAACTGAGAAAAAAACATTAGTGACCTTGAACCAAGGATGAACTAGAGAACACCCACTAGTTGACCCTGGAAGGTTGAGTTCACATTTAGTCTAATGACTTCGACTAAAAATTTCAAAGCAATAAGGAAAGATATTTTGGGGTTAAGTGTTTTGTAAGAGAAAAATGAATTTTATCACCTCCTTGAGTTGGCATCAAAGAGTTGGAGGAGTCATGTCTTGGTGCCGGTCTCAAGCGGAGGAATGTCAAGAATTGTGGTGTATCCATTTGGAGATGGTGCAGCCGATGGTCCCTGGCATGGCCCTCACAAGTGGTACCAAAGGGCTTTTCTATCCTTGGTCAAGCAGAGGTTTAAGGAGAACTTTTGCAGGAAGAGAGTGAGGTATTCACCAAAAAAAGGCATGGAACAAGGAGAACAAGTTCTCCAAATTGTGCAATGGTAAATGAAAACAGAAAGTAGTAGGGAACTCTTGAAACGAAGAGGTTCTCAAAATTGTATCAGAGGTAATGGGAGTAGCAACTCTAAATAAGTAAAGGAATCCATGCTAGATTATTTTGTGAAACTCATCTTTCCTACAATAGATATTGCTTCTTTTTTAGACTCAAATGTCTAACAAGTTTTAGTGCAAGATAGTGTAAGAAAAACTCACTTGAAAGTAGTCAAGCCAATGAGTTTTTGTATCAAATTTTTGAAACTGGATTAGAGTATATAATACCATATTGAAAATTAATATTTTGAAGAAACAAAGAAGATTTTTCAAGATAAGTTTAAATCTATCTTCGTCACTAAGAGACTAGAACTCGAGCCTTGGGTCATGGATAAGGAGTTGAGAGCTCATTGGGCTAGTAGGTTCACTATTTTCACAGACAAGGAAGGCATAGACCTTCATTACAGCTTAAAAGTTCATTCTAGTTCTCATTCAATTTTGTATACGCAAAATGGAAACATAATATATATATATATTAAGAAACTTTAGGGATGGAGTGGTTGGGAAAGATCAAGTTATTGCAATCAAGGGACTGTAATATTTGCATAGAATTGAAGAGAACAAGATACAAGTACAAGGAAGAATGTACAAAGTTCCTCATGAGTAGTCAAGGTTAATCAATTGATCAAAAGACTTAAGTAATGCATATTCAAGTATTTCATCAACTTAAATAAACCCAAGAAGGAATCATCAAGCTTAGAATCCAAAAAGAGGTCAATATATATTCCCAAAAAGAAATGAAAAAAAAGCAATTCCTGATAAATTTTATTCGTCCTATAACATTGTATTTTTCATAATTGTTAGTCCTAGGGTTTTTAAGGGCAGTCCTCTCAAAAGAATGAAATGGGAGAACTTAGCATTTACAAAATGCTAAAGAAGTGTTTCTATTGATCGTTAATTATTTCCCCAAATATAGTTTTGGACGTGATAAAGAGAATCCACCTTTTGAAATGTCAGACTTTTTAAGAGACCCTTGTGTATTTGTGATATTTATGAACCTATTGCTGAGAGGAAGTGGTTTTTTTTGCCACAACCATAAAAATAAGCCACATAAACCCCCAAGAGATAGAGCTGCTTGGGACTTGCTCGTAGCTAACACTTAGAATTATGTGCTTCCTGATACACGAGTATCACCAGCACCTCAAGTTGTCCATGTACCACATCAGATGCCGTTTAGTCTTGCATTCGTAGAGGATTTTGGGCGTGACAAGAATCTTAAGACCTTGCTCAAATCTATGCAACCACATCTAGCTCTAGGCACGAATGATGATAAGCCTACTCAACTAGAAGAAAAGGATGCTACATATTTTTCCAAGATCGATCTCAGATTAAGCTTCTATCATCAAGTTGGGATCAAAAAAGAAGATATCCATAAAATATATTTCCATACAAGGTTTAGCCATTATGAGTTCACACTCATGCTTTCGGTCTGGGTAACACCCCTACCACCTTTAACCGTCGTGAGTGACCTTTCAGAAAAGAGCTAGATGATTTTGTTGTGAATTTCTTTGATGACGATCTCATATTTTCAAACACCTAAGAAGACTGAGAACATCTTGTATGCCATGTTATGGAAACTTCTAGAAAAAGCCTAGTTATATGGTAATCAAGGCAAGGACTCTTTCTTTGTAGAAAAAGGCGTATCTTTCGGTTGAAGATGCCTCATGGGAAGATTGGGAATGCCTTATTTCTCAATTTTATCACCTTTTGTAATGTGATTTTTTTTCTTTTTATATCCTATTGATCTTCCCGATGTAATCAATGAATACAAAGCTCCGTCTTCTTAACTTTTTTTGTCACCCAAGCAATGTAACCTAACTATTTTTCTACATAATAACAAGATTATTGTTATTCTTTGTAACTCAAAACATTGTATGGAATTGCAAAATGAATATATGAATCAAGTTAGCCCATTTTTATTTCTCTTAGGGAGTTCTGCAAAATACCATATATAGGAAGCCAAGAACAAATTTAATTGTGTTTATCAAGAAAAATCAAAGAAAGAAGGACTTAAGGCAAGAAGAAAGATCTTAATATACGATGGATTTGTTAAGGGATACAACGAAGATGGATTTTCACAAGTTAATAAGCCCATCCATCACATGATCACAAAAGCAACTATCACAAGCAGGACACATATTAGGCCATGCATCCATAGGAAGAATTTACTGGGAAATTGTTGCACTTATCTCTTATGAAGTGAGAAGTTAAAGGGCCTTCTAAGAGGTAAATCAAAGTGAGGGTAAAGATATATCTTTTGATGAGGAAAAAACTATGCAAGCAAATAGACTCGCTTGAAGAATCCTTGACACATCGACCTTATCACAGAGTAGTATCCAGGACCTAAACCCATTGCTTCAATTACCTTAGCCAAGTGGACATTGTTGCAAAAGTGATCCCAATCCCAAAGTGTCACACTTGTTATGTCTCAGAACGTCCACCATTTGGTTTGAGCTACTGAAGTTTCCAAGTGAGGGAACAGTAGATGCTCATACCATTTCACAAATCTCTCCTTATGGATTCACTTGTGCTACAGATGATCAGGAATGGCCACAAATAAAACCATCTCTTCCCACGGATCCATAAAGTAAGGTAATGAGCAAAGAGACAGCGGAAAGGGTTATAAGAGACACAATCCTAAGACGTTATTGACAAGGAGATGGGAAGAAAGACAAAGATAAAGCTAAGAATACCGTAAGAGATGAGGATGGATTGTGCCTTATATAGATGAACCAGCTAGAGAAGAAATTAAAGGTGTAACTTGTGAATGAAGATTTTCCATCTTCCTTTACTGTTTCGAGCTGAGGACATCTCTTTCTTTTTGTTGGGCAGTTTGTAAGAGCCTTCTCCTAGCCCTTACGCAAGGCCACCACATCTAAGCCACCAACTTGAAAAGATGAAAAAGAAAAAGAAAATAATAGAAAAAAAATGTTTGACTAAAATTCGGGTTCAATTCAAGCACCAAGGTATACTCACGAGCCAGCTTATGCCATGGGAACATGGACATGACCAATGCATAGGAAATTAGCTTTTTATTATGAGAAAAATTAGCATAAGGAAAAGATTAGATACGGGAAAAGAAAAAAGGAAAAAGATAAATAAATAAAAGAGAAGATAAGGATAAGGTGAGTAAGTAACTTGTTGAGTAAGTTTTAATAAGTAAAATAAGTTTATCAAGACAAGTTACCAAAGAAAGATAAGTTATCAAGATAAGGAAAATAAGCTATCAAGATAAGTAAAAGCACTTATCTTGCAATACACACACACACCTCCTCTCCAAGAGAATCCATGGCCAAAAACCATAACCATGCTTCCTATAACTTGATCTTCTTCTTCCCATTACACTCTCTCATAACCCCTAAGATTTCCATAGCTTGAATGTCTCTTGCCTCTTTCCATTTCTCCTTACAAGTAGCACAATTGGTGATCTTGAAGAGGGGAAGAGTCGACTACACCAACAAGCTTATTCAATCACCCAAAGCAAGGAGAAGACTCTTACCATACACACACCAAGGTAATGTTTTCTTGTCATCTTCATGCCATTGCACAACTTAAACATTGGGTTACTCTTCATTCTACATTAATTCATGCTTAAGCTCTCACATTTACATAATCAAACTTTCCTCTTTCTTAGAAGGACAAACTACTAATTTTCTCTTGTTATAACTAGCAATGTTGCTAACCACTAACTACAATGTTATTTCAAGTTCTTTAGAGTACCATGCTAATTTGGCATAGAGAGAGTAGAAAGCACTCTCTTTATCCATAGGTGCCTGGAGATCATACTTAACTAAATATTATGCATGATGAATGGTGACTAATATGTATAATTACCCCTAATTCTCCTGAAACATTTTGTTGATCGACTTTTAAGTTACTCTCTTACTCTTATTTAAATGACCTAAAAGGCCATAAATCAAAGGAAATTAAATTTTGGAATCAACTTTAGTTTCCCAAAATAGGCAATATAATTTCTCTAAAAGAAATGCTCTCATAAAAAGGATCACAACTTTTTTTCATGCTTTCAATTTAAATAAAGGAAGAATCCTTTTTCTCTCTCTCTATAAAATATGTGCATAAGCTTTTTAGTGACATAATTAAGCTAATATATAATTTTCTCAAGAAGAAATTGAGTCTTGAAGGATAATTCTATCATAAACAAGGGAGTTTCTTTTGTAAGAGGATTCTCATTTTAAGTAAGGTTATCCCAATTGGAGAAAACCCAAATCCTTAAACCTCTCCTAGAGCTACATAATTAATCCTCTCCACAGTAGCAAAGGTATGCTAAACCCCTTCTTAAAGAAGAATTTGTTAATCATTCACATACTATTACATTAGCATTTTTCATTACACTAGCATGTCCACTCTTAGGAACTTTGCAATTTTCTTTACGCTTACACTACCATGCATGGAAGGGTTTTACTCTTACATAAGTACTCAAAGGAATTTTCTTGATTATTTCTCTCAAGATTGTAAGTTGGTGCATTCCGAAGTTTTGTGTTTACCACGTATAGATCACACCAAAGCAAAACTCATTATAGAAAGAATATGCATTGTTCATTTCAAGTTTGTTTACTTTCAAGTTTGTTTTGCAAATTCGAAGGGGAGAGTAAGGGGATAGCTTCACGGACGTCGTGACCATGTTGCTTGAACATAAAAATCCCATCACTTCCACGGCGATGCCTATGGATGGCAAATGATAAGGTCCTTGGAATGGCCCTCACATTTCCTAGTTTGTTTGGGACTTTACGGGCAAAAAGGGGCATTTTTGGGCTAAAAATGGCTTATAATGTCCATAAACTGATAAAATATAGCCCATAATTAGCATAAAATAGCTCAAGATACTACATCAAGGACAATTCCATCCTTGCTCAAGATGAGGGTGAGTTTATAGAGCCAAAAAGAAGCTCTTTTGGACATTTAAGAAAAGAGATACTGCAATTCCAAATCAGGGTGCTAGTGCAGTTCCACGTTGTTTCCATTGCATGTTTGAGGTTGTGAGGCCACTAGTTAGGGTTTTCCCTCTTCAAATAATCACTTTTTGTTGGGGGTTTCATTGTTGCATAGTGTCCAATCTTTACTGCTTCTTTGTATTCATCCTCGATGTGCATTTATACATCTTTGATCTTCAGCAACTTCTGTTAACTGACGTTGACTCAGTTAACATTCCCCCCTTCCGATTTTAGTGCCCGTCCTTGGGCACTATTGAAAAGTGTCTGTGGAGGCTGTGGAAGGTTTTTGATTGGTTGTTGATGGGCTGATTGTCTTTATTTTTTGTTGGATTTGTTGATGAGGTTCAATTTGTTGCAGCATCTTCATTGGTTTGAATATGTTTGATGTGAGAAATGATGTTTCATTTGTCCTTTGTAATAGCATAATGATGAGATTGTTGTTTATTTATGAAAAGTATGTACAAGGGAAGTAGAATGATGAGGTTCTAAATTAGGTTCTAATACCTGGATGACCAAAGGGAAAAAACCCAGTGGAAATAAGTGTCTTTGGAATACACGCATTATTGGAATACTTATTAGCATGGGAAATATTAATAAAGTACTCAAGGGATTATCTAATGCTAGATATGGAAGTAAAAAGGCAACAAATATGAAAGGGTAGCATGATGGAAAATTGGTTTGCCTATTGTAGTCCACTCAAGGTGCATAGGTGGAAGAAAAAAATAGTGTCTAATGCATATCTCCAATAATGGAACATCCTATTTATGCATACACAAAAATGCATGGAAAACAATATGCTGTGCAAGAAAAATTTTGAGGGGTTCTTCAGAAAGATGGTGTAGCTATAAAAGCATATGCCATGGCTTTGCAAGATGGCACCCCTTTAAGAATGGTTTTCATCGTCGAGTATATGTGCTCTCATCTTACTGTGCATTGTGCATGAGAATTGGACTTTACGACACTCCACCAATTGTAAGTTAATAGACTTAGAATCTTATGTCCACCTCATCCAGCATGATCAACACAACTTAGATATGCTCAACTCTTCCAGCTTGAGCGTAAGCCTAATAACTATGACTCTTAGCACGGAGTTTAATATGACTTGAAGCTTTGAGACTAATGCTTTGCTCATCTCATGGCTCAGCAGCCCGACTCTAACTATGCCAAAGAGTGTTTTTTGCACCCTGGCGACTTGACTTTTTACATTCTTGTGCTTACTACAAATTGTTGATAGGATTCTTTGATGTTGTTGTAGGCCTCTGTTCACTGTCGTCATTTATCTTTTGACTCAGTTCATTGGAAGACTTAGGAATCCAAATCTCTTGATGACCTTTGTATCTCCTTTGTTGACTTTGTTGAGCTCTACTTGTTGAGTTCTTGAGATCTTCATGTAGGTATGGTGTAGTTGTAGTTGGCTTGTGGTTTACTGGTAGACAAAATATTTGTATACCCTGTGTAGAATCCTTGTCTAAGAGGAACATTCTTTGAGATCCGTCTTTGTTCTGTATCCTCTTGAGAGTTGTGGTAGACTTTAGCATCTTTCAATGTTTTTTGTTGTTTACCTGCTTCTTAGGTATCCTAGGATATTGTCGAGATTGATACCTTATGGGCCTTCTTCCTTGGGAACAAAAGGAGTGACATCATATGCCTCTACATCAAAGGACCCTCATATATTAGCTTCTTCAAGCAAGTCAATTTTTCAAATTTTCAAGTCAATTGCTGACCCAACTGAAACCTCTAAGGAGACACCCAACAAATCAAAGGTATATCAGCCAAAGTACTCAAGAAAGCAAAGTAAAGTCAAGCAAGTGTTTGTTCAGAGAAATTTAGTCAAAGTCAATGATCTGGTCTAGATTAAGGATGGGAAATCAACACAGAAAGACAAACACATGGGATGGGTAGCATCACGATGGAGCTTAAAAGAACAGGAGTACTATGGAGGTAACAGACAAATATGAGTGCCAAAACCACAAGTTAGAGCATATGAAGTAACGTCAAGTGAAAATCCTTTGTTTGAACTTTATCTGCACTTTCTTTGCTTTGATCACCTGCTTCAATTGATGTTGACTCACATGATTGTGATACTGCACTTTTTTGCAATCGTTGAGCATTGTCGTCCTGCATCTGGGTAACTTGTGATCTTAATAGATCCACTGGACTTTCTGGCAGAATCTATCTCTTCGAAGGAGATTTTGGTGGTGACCTTTGTGTAGCTTTCTGAACTTTAGCTTCTATTGACTTTAATTGTTTTGTCACCTATTCTGGCAGCTTGAGGCTTTGCATCATCTTCAGATAGTCTTTGACTTTAGTCGGGCCATCCATAGGGGTTGGTATAAGGTCATGATCTTGTTGATATTTGTTACAATGTGCATCTTGATATGCATATGTCAGCTTGGTCACATGTAATTGTTTAACCACTATTGGATTTGTAGGCTTTCGACGCTAACTTGTGGAGATTAGCTGAAACTTCTGTCCTTGATGATCTTCATAGAGGCATTTATCTGCAGATTTTGATGGAATCTGGGTGAATTGGAAACTTCCAACAACCATATGGTCTTTCAATGGTTTCTTCCTTCAAGAGGTCTGTTGGTTAGAGTCTCTAGGGCTTCTAACTGATGTAGCATTTTCTAGTACATAAGCTGAGCTTGATGGATTTACAACTCTCCCCTTCCTAGGGTGATCACTATAGTTTGCTTCATTGTAAGAGTTCAAAATTGTATGGCTCTGGTTTAGTCTCACCTTTTGGGATTGTGAAGGTACACTTTGGGTAGCATTATTGATGTTTGGCATCCGTGAACTTTTTGCATAGTTTCCTATGTATCTCCGTGAAACATGGCAAATTATTCCCCAAGTCAAGCTGTAGATAGCATTATCTTTTCCCTGATATTTTCTATCCATGGGTGTCCTATGATATGAGCTTCTATGGTTTCAGGACCTAAGGCATCATAGATGCTAGACTCTCGTCTATATCTATGACTATTTTGATCAAAGTATATCCTCGTTTGGTCACAACTTTGAAGTCTGATTTTCGATGGACGAGAGTTTGGCTCTAAATAGATTTTTGGGTTCACTCGAGTAATATCCTTCAGCTCTAGAGAAGATGGGCTATAATATATTATTTCCTCTGAAATGAACCATCCTTTCTGATCTATCACTGGACGTACTACTATGAGCTAGTATGTGGGTTGTTCAAACACTGGTTGGTTCTTTTTTACAATTTCCCTTTTTGGTATATGGGTGAAAGCATGTATAGGTGGCCTGGAAAGTAATGTCAAGGACATTGCTTTTTTGCACTTAAAAGTGGTTGTTTTAAAAGTACTTCAAATCTCAAAAAGAATATCACTCTCCTAAGGTACGTCAATTAAGTCTCCTAACGTACCACAATTAATGAGACTAAATGTAATTTACTGCTGAACGCTAGATTATTGTCCGCCTCTTCTTTCCCGCTACAACCTGTCTGAGCTTTCTCTCTGCTTTGAGTTTTCTTTGTCTTTGAGATCTCTCTTGGAGCTCTATCTAGCTCCTCTCTGTCTCTCTCGCACAGAGCTCTTGCTGAGCTTTCTGTATCGCTCAGCCCCCCCTCTCTCTCTCTCTCTCTCTCTCTCTCTCTCTCTCTCTCTCTCTCTCTCTCTCTCTCTCTCAGCATGGCTCCTCTTATGTCTGAGCTCGCGCTCATCTCTCTCTCTCTCTCAGCACTCCTTCTCTCTCTCTCTCTCACGAACTCTATCTCTATAGGTTCCTCTTCTACTTGATGATTCTTGAGGTATGTAAACACTTATTATGTTTTGTTAGTATCTTGCTAATTAGTGCAAGAAGTGCCATGTATTAATTAAAAGTATAGCGTGTAGTTATGATTTGTATTGTATTTCTTGTAGAGCAATCCTTTGAAAGTACTGCAACAATGGAGCACAGTGAAGAATTGTCTATCAACTCATCGTCATTGAGTAGAGAAGCTCAACTTCAACGCAGAAAATTAATGAGGGAATATTGGGCTACTCAGAAACGAAAGCAACGTAAGGCAACGGTCAACTTGTGATAGAAAGCAATACGGGGGAGATGGATGAAAGAAAGAAACGAAGGATATGTCAATCTATGGTACAACACTTTGATACATTAACCGTGGGAATGGATGCAAGTGGTAGGAAGGAAATCTTTGATGAACTTCTTCAACATCCTTGCTTCCTTACTATGCAAACTAAATCCAAAGAGTTGGAAGCAATTATGCTGAGAAACATCCGCAACACTTTGAATCATGTGAAGGTCCCAAGATCTTCAGACAAGTTTTTTGTGAAGAAATCAGCAATGTTGATGTTGGTGAATGGTGGAAGCAAGGAGCAAAACACTGACATGAGCATACCGCAAGCTGCCAAGATTATGGGGATCCACAAAAGAAACTTATATTCAGCCAAACATCACTTAATAGTGTCAAGTGAATCCGATGGTTCGTTCCCTGCATCTGCGTGTCATAGAGATGATGCACGGAGAACTCACATCACTCAAACTGTTAAAGACATAGTCTTTCAATTTGGACGGATGAGACGAGGGTGTCCCCCAACAAGAAAGATGTTTGCAGTAAGAGACTAGCTAGATGTTCATATGTAAAGCATCCAATCCACCTTCTTGAGGAGCCTCAGGTAATTGATATATTTTTTTAGCACTTTTTATTGGTGCTACAACTCATATTCCTACTACAACATTATGTTTCTATACCACTTTTTATTGGTGCTACAACTCATTACTGCCACAACATTATGTTTTTATACTTCTCTTTATTAGTTCTACAGCTTGTTTTGGTGTTTTGCACCACTTTCTAGTGGTGCTGCAACATTAAAAAGTGGTGAAACATTACTATACTGGTCTCTAATTGTATCTGAACCACTTCTAAAATTTGATTAATAGTTCTACATGTTTTTGAAGCACTTTTACTTTTGTTTCCACACCACTTTTTAGTGTGTTTGAGCCAGTTTTTAATGTTTTGCAACAGGTTTTAATGTTTAAGAAACAGTTTTTACTAGAAATGCACCAACGCTTCACCTTAAACCCTACAAAGTGGTGTTCAACCACTAAAAAGTCTTGTTTACCCAATGCTAACAGACGTGTTTTACAAACTCGTAGGGGTGTTACAGGTGCAAACGTTTTTGGTGGTGCAGCTCACTTTTTCCAAGTGATGTAGCAGCTTTTAGTCATGGTGCAACATTTATAGTAGTGCCATAGACTTTTTATTGTTGTTGCACGAATGGTGCCCACCACCTTATGATGGTAACCAAAACCATATTAGTGGAGTTTGAACACATTTTGTTAGTAAACACTTACAAGTGCTGTCACACCACAATGAAGCGGTGCACACAACACTTACACGTATAAAAACCACTTTTATGTGGTGTCTGACCGCATTCAAGTGGTGAGAAGCCACTTTCATGTGATAAGTCACTACGTCAGTCCATCACTCCATGCAAGTGGTGAGGCACCACTCCCAAGTGGTGTGACACCACTTTCAAGTAGTAACTAAAACCTTGTCACTGCAATCAAGCGGAAATTTTCCGCTTTCAAGTGGCCGGACACCGCATTCAAGTGACCAGAAAACGCGTTAAAGTGGTGACTGCCCACTTTGAACTAGTTTCTCACCACTCTCAAGTGGTCATCAAGTGGTGAGACACCACTTTCATGTGCAAAGTCACTACGTTAGTCATCACTCCATGCAAGTGGTGAGACACCACTTTCAAGTGGCCAAACATCGCATTCCAATGACTAGAATCCGCGTTCAAGTGTTGACTGCCCACTTTGAACTAGTTGCTCACCATTCTCAAGTGGTCATCAAGTGGTGAGATACCACTTTCAAGTGGTAGCTTAAACCTTGTCACTGAAATCAAGCGGCAAGCTCCCGCTTTCAAGTGGCCAGACACCGCATTCAAGTGACCAGAATCAGCATTCAAGTGGTGACTGCCCAATGTGCTAAGTCACTACGTCAGTCATCACTCCATGCAACTGATGAGGCACCACTCCCAAGTGGCAAGACACCACTTTCAAGTGGTAGCTAAAACCTTGTCACTGCAATCAAGCGGCAAGTTCCCGCTTTCAAGTGGCCAGAAACCGCATTCAAGTGACCAGAATCCGCGTTCAAGTGGTGACTTCCCACTTTGAGCTAGTTGCTCACGACTCTCAAGTGGTCATCAAGCACTTTTCACAAGAGCTCCTCCACTTCCAAGTTGTGTTGGACCACTATCTAGTTCTAATGCTGGTCTGTCGCCTAGTATTTTGTCCCTCCCAGCTACTTTTTAAGTGCTAGATTTTAATTGATGGCTGGCCACTTTGAACTAGTCGCTCACCACTATAAAGTGGTCATCAAACACGTTTCACAAGAGCTCCTCCACTTTCAAGTTGTGTTGGACTACTATCTAGTGCTAATGCTGGTCTGTCGCCTAGTATTTTGTCCCTCCCAGCTACTTTTTAAGTGCTAGTTCTGAACTTCCCCAGAACTTTCATGTCCTTACTCACCACTTTTTAATCGTTGCTAATTCAATGTTTAACGGATGACGGTGATGGAATTTTTACTCCTCTGTCGCTTTATCTGCTTCAAATACCTCGCGGATTCTATAAGCTTCAATTGAGTTCACTGCCTTGATCATCATCAAGTTTCAGTTATTATCAAATATGTTGTAGCGTCCTGCTCCTTATGATTTGCATTGGCTTAATTTCCACTCACAAATTTTTCCGTCTCCTCTAATCGACTTACCTTGATTGTCGTCAGGCTCTGTATACCTTTGGTTACCTCTTTTCGAGCATTCTTTGTTTCACTTCCTTGCCTTCGCTAATGTTACCCTATTATCCTCGTTCAACTCTTCGTTAATTTCCCTTCGATGCTTTTCAATTACCGATGCTCTTGGCCTATGCTCAAGCTTCTTAGTTCTTCTCGCCTCATCGTGCTCTAGACTTCCCAATTTTCCTTCATGCTCAGCTTGCTCCGAGCTCTGAAAGCTTGCCTTGCTTCTCCTTCTCAAGAGAGAAAGCCTTTTCTTTAGTGCTTTTCTTCACCTCCTCCTCCCTCCAGGCTTCGCTTGTTTTGATGACGAGAGCAAGAGAGAGGGAGCTTTGCTTGCCGAGGATCGGAGTAGGAGAAAGCTTCCCCCTTTGCTCCTATTCGAGGACGAGAGAGAGAGAGAGAGAGAGAGAGAGATCCCTCGCCTTGCTTACCCTTCTCGAACACGAGAGAGGGAGAGCCTTCCTCTTCCAACTGTTCGTGCTTCTCTTCCTTGCTATGCCGCCTCTCCTCCTCTTCACGTTTTGCTTCCCCCCGATTGCTTCATGCAAAAGCCCCACTATTAATGGCGTGCCTTTTTTTTGCAATGGCGTCGGGGTCATTGACGTGGCATGGGAACTGAACCCATGACGTGGCAAGCTCGGGGTGGAGGTTCCGACCAGCACGGAATCGAGCGGGACTAGCTCCGAAATTTTGCGCCATGGCATGTTGATTCTTTCTCGTCACAGGACCGCGCTCGTCTGAGTAGTCCCCTGGCCGTCGCGAGCAAAAACGTCTCCCTCCACACTCTCGTTTTCTACTGCACGATGCCATGTCCCCCTTTTTCCTTTTGTTCACACACTTAATAAGGTAGTGGGCAGCCATTCAGTGAGCCTTTGGGCGGGCGGCAATTGTTATGTTGCTTGGGCGGCCGACTTAATGGCTTGGGTAGGAAATCATTGGCCATTTGATTGTCTTGGGCGGCCATTGGGCGGCCCTATGAAGGGCATCACATTTGGCATACATATCGGCTAAGCATCGCTGCGCTTACTTCATAGGGCGGCATTGGCGTACATGCTGGTCAAGGCAATGCAGTAGGCATCAGTTTTGGCATACGCATCGATTAAAGAATCACAAATCACCACATCTTTCTTCAGCCGCCCTCGACTGTCAATGTCATCGTGAATTTTATTGTCCGTAACAGCATCTCGAATAATCCCGAAATCACCCAGCTCAGCAGTGTCGTGACAATTGATAGTGGATTCTGCCTGTCACGCCGTAAATCCCGTTAGACTTCTCAAACTGCATAAAATGCATACAAAATCTGTTAAGGCTGTAAATTTCCAGATGGCGCTCCGATCGAGGCGATCGACCTGGCACGGAACCGGCCCCTGGGGAACCTTAAACTGGCGATATCTTGGCAGCCAAAACTCTGATCACTGATCTGTAAAGACCGACGCATTCCACAAAGTGAGCACTTTAGTTCCGTGAATTCATTTCATTTTGGTCACCTCAGTTGTAGTTGCCCAATCCGATATCGACTTGAACTTTAAACTGCCATAACTTCTTCACCGTAGCTCCAATCGACAAGCCGTAAAGACAGGCCGGTAGAGAACTTTAAGCACTACAGTTCTAGATCATAATACCCCATCTGTGCTCACTTCAAGCATAGTCCTTTTTGGCATCATTGAGGCATTTGTTGGCCCTTTTAAGCTGCATCTAGCATACATTAATCATTAAGCTTGGCCTGTTATCAAGCCCTGATCACTGACCACTTAATGTTTAGGCTTCAAGAAGCTTAAATTGAATCTTCTTGGCATATTTCTTAGCATGGAAGTGGAGCTGCATGACAACAGAGACTTAGACGATGAGCAATTCCATGGTGCCACTTATGCAGGTCATTATGACTCCTTAAGCGATGCTCTCACACATGGAGACAATTTTGTTGTCACTTCTGAAGAGAATAATGAGGAGGCTGTTGACTTCTACATTTTGAAGTGTGTAGTAGCTAAGGGCCTAACAACTAACGAGAAAATTGATGCATGGGGAAACAAGATAGAGAAGCATACTTATATGGTCACGGGCCATTGGTATAAATCCCTACAAGCAAACTTGTATGAGCTGTGGGATAACAAGCCAGTAGTTTTCATATATTCCCACTTGATAAGGGCAATAAAGTTCCCTATGGAGCCTGTAGTGCTCGACGGCATAGGAGAAGTGTTCGAACTTTCCAATGAAAACCATGAGGCAATATACAATAGCATGCCCTTTGAATTGTAAATCAAATCTGATTTTATATCATCTAGTGAAAGATTGAACAAGATGGAATTGGTGTAAACGTACGATGGAATTGACATGTTGGTTTTTGAGAATGCTTCACCACTCCCCCCTCCCCCCCCCAAACATCACCACTAAAAAGTGTTGCAGTTCCAGAAAAACTCAATAAAAATTTACCACTTTTTAGTGGTGCTAAAGTGGTTTAGCACCACTGAAAAGTGGTTAAGAACGCTTCACCACTCCCCCCGAACATCACCAATAAATGGTGTTGCAGTTCCAAAAAAATTGTTGCAATAACACAATAAAAATTTAACCACGTTTTAGGGGTATAGCACCACTAAAAAGTGGTTTTGAGACATTCAGAAGTGTAGAGACATGTATAGTGCAGAGACCTGTAAAGTGCCAGAACTTCTGTATATTACAAAAAGTATATTACAACAATTATCCAAAAACATCTATATATCCACCAAGAATGTACACAATATAACGTTTCTTAATTACAGATGTACAATCTCATTCATCTCCATTTATAACAAAGTGCTCAAAGACTAGACTCGAAAGTTCATCTTTGGGATTGCTGATGGGGTTTGCCTTTGTATACTCTAGGGAATTGGGGGTTAGTGCCCATCTGCACAGCCATGGCAACAGTGTGCACATGAGGTAATCAGGGTCTTGGTCTTCATCAAGAGGATCAAAGGTGGGTGGACATATATAGTTGTCCCAGACATTGCGCATATTTTTATATCTGGAGTCATCTACCAGCAATGTCCGAGAGGAGTCATATTCTGGAAACTTGTTCCAAACATGGTAAAGGGGCTTGAAAGACATAGGTTCACTTGCAAGGTCTCTTAGAGCTCTAGCAATCTCTTCAAAATACGACCACTTCTCACATTGCCAGTTTGAGAAGAGATCCCTAAAGTAATCAGTCCTATGTTCCCATATGTCTGGCCAACATGTACTGAGGATTAGCTCAATGTTAGCAGTAGTACAAGTTCTCCAAATCATTGCATCTGCTATTTGCCTCAAATCCCAAACAAATTGCTCAACATCTCTACGGTAGTAGATCCATAACTTCTCGTCCACTCTTTTTAGTTTAACTCTGTCGTAAGCTGGACGTGGAGGGTGTTTAAGTTGTCCAGTCTTTGGATCATGTTTGCTTACATCTCGTTTCATGAATAGTCCATCGAGATCAAGGATGATGAGCTTTTTGATCTTGAAGAAATTCTAAACAAGATATCCCCATCCAGGGCAGTTTGGCAAAATCTCCTCAATTTTGGGGCAAACTAATTGTTCCTGGTCTTCCTCTACTTTATCTGGTGTTACATCTGCATCCTGCTCTGCATCTTGCTTAGCTGCTATGTCTTCAACCTTCTCATCTGGTTCTTGAACATATCCAATCCAGCTAAGTTCTGCCATAGACAAGTACCATGCCTTAAAAACCTCAATCAGACTAACATATTAACCTTTTCAAAATACACTTGAAAAGTATACCTTCCAGGCTATTGATTTCCATTTCATTAATTTCCTGAACTTCTATGGCAACAGTCCACTTGGCAGGAGATACTGGAGAAAAAATAAGCTCTACTTGAAGATGCTCATGATGAGGTCGGAAAGAACAATACGAGTACAATAAATAGACAGTCAATGAATAATATGAGTACAATAAATAGACAATCAATGAGCAATAAACATCTAGTGAATGAAAAATAAAGCCGTCGCTTCATTATCATCAAAATGAGGGTACAAAGACAAAATTACAAAGAGGCTACAAAGCACAAAAGGTTAATAGGGGCTATAGAAGTTTCTTGCGGGACTTTGGTTTGGGAGGTTTAAGGTTGGTGTCTTGGAGGTTAGTCTTTTTCCGAGCAGATGAAGGATCCTTGGATTTTTTACCTCCTGGAGTAGGCTCTGGAGGCTTGGATGCAACCTTAGCTTTTTTCTTTGGTGTGGCGCGCTCTTCAGTGTTGCTCCTCTTTTTCCTACGCCCCAAAATCTCTGCACAAACATCTGAAATAAGAAGATCCGTGTCCTCATCAGACAAGTTCACTGTTGTATCCTTTTCAATTGGCTTCTCAGATGATTTTTCAGTGTCCTCTACGTCCTTGTTCATTGCAAGTTCTGGCTTCAGAGGCACCTCCGCTGACTTCTGGATGCGTCACCTTGAGCTCCCACTACATCTGCTCTTTTTTCGACCTTTTTTTGCCTTTTGTTGCCTTTTGTTGCTCCGGAGTGTCTTCACCTGGTTGTTTCTGGGATGCATTCTTATCCCCGCACCCACCACACATGCTATCAATATTGGGCTTGCGTGATGACCCAACTTGGGAGTGTGTTACATAAAAGACAATGTAATAATACTCAATATTAAGTTATGTGAACATTCAAAGAGAAGAATGTTCCACAGAATATTACCAATTCCATCAACAGGAGATCCGAAGATGCCTTCCATTGGATCTTCTCTGCAATTACATGGAGAAAAGAAACAAAATGGTCAAGAAATGAATCTACAATCAGCTTCATATCATAAGGTATAAAAACATTGATTACATGTACCAACATGCTCATCCATGTTTGCCTCTCTAGGTGCCAGCAGCTTCAAAGCATCTTTTAAAGGTTCCTCACATCCATAAAATAGACACTGGCCGGAAAACTTACAGGCAGTTACAAAACAAAGTGGGTGATACGGATGTTGACATCGGAGCATGTAGACACCGGTAACAACAGTCTGCATGATAGACATCCCACAAGCAACACAATCACCTAACTGCACACAGCTATTGTCCGATCCCAAATGAGCAGGCGGCCTGACAGGAAGGATAGGCATTCTTGACTTGAAAAAATTAATAATCGTTTCCACAAATCGAAGATGCCCCGTTGACACTTCTACTCAGGCTTCTACTTCCCATAACAAAGTGTCATGCTGACCCTGTAAAAAAATAGCACTGCGTACTTTATAAAACAGTATAAGTGTTTGTGCATTACTTTCAAGAGTCTTCATCACTTTATGTGGTACCACTTAAGAGTGTTATATAAACACATTTAAGTGGTCTTTTACCATATAAAATGGTCTCTAACCATTTTTTTCTAATTAGAGTTTAACCACTTTTAAGTAATATCAACTACTACTAGGTGAACAATCAAGCTTACATACCTGTAATTGTGCTGCCTCTTCACCTAGATTATCAAGATTGTGCACTTAAATATCAAGTCCCATGTCTTTGAGATCCTCCTTTCTGATTTGAATCAAGGTCTCAAGCTTTGCCATTGCTTCCTCGTTTGGTACAAGCCCAGCCTTATGCAACTTGACTTCCTCCATATCCTTGTTCAGTCTCTCTACGATCTTGGCGGCGCCTCTCATCAAACCAACCTGCTCATCTCTCTTTGTCTTTGATTGATCTAAAGCAATTTTTATTGCTTCGATACATTGCTGCTTCTCTTTTAACTTTTCAGCAGCATTAGACTTCATGTTAGAAATAGCTGCTACATCAGCCGTTGACGCAAAAAATGTAGTCGAGGAAACATTTGACATTCCAAATGTTCCCATTGAGCCAAAGGCCCGCTTCTTTAGAAATTCCTCCTTAGCTCTGCCCTGAGCATTGATGTCCACCTGAGTATGTCGGCCAGTCAAAGCCTGTGCCAGTACTGTCAGTGTAATTAGGCATATTTTCTGCATTAAATTTCCACTCGCTTCCAAGACATGGACCGTTTGTGGACCTCCATTTCTCCAATTTCCTATTTAGAGTTTTCTGTTGGCGTAACATTTTGATAACACCTTCAACATACACAGCCCATGCAACTAAACCTTCAGAATCTTCAGCGCCCTTGCACTTCTGCCACGTAAATCCATGTGCAAAATGCACGCGTACCTCGTTGTTTTGGGGAGCTCCCTGATATACTTTGTGGTATAGCAGGAGACATTCTTCATACATTTCAGGCCTCAACCCCTTTAAATGCATATTCTCCTTTTGGTGGTTCTTGTAAAGACATGTCCTAAGCCACTCCTCATCTGAGAATCATCATCACATAGGAGCTTCGGATCCTAGCCAACCAAGCATAGCCCATATTCGGTATGAAAATCTTCCTTGGTGAAGCAAAATTTTGTTTGAGTGGGTAAGGCCACTCCTGGTATTGTCCACCTCCCTGTAAAAACATATATGAATTCATGTTAGTATGTAATGAGCCATAATTAAACTTGTTTCATCAACAATAAGAAGTGGTTGAAATGATTTCTGCACCATTCTCAGTGGTACTGCAAAATTTTTAAGTGGTGGTGTACCACTAAATGGTTCTCAACCACTTAAAACTGGTTAGGTAACACTAAAAAGTCCTGCTACACCACTATTTGCTGGTGATACATCACCTTTTGGTGTTTCTTCACCACTTTAAAGTGGTGCTCCAGCACATAAAAGTGGGTTGAATCATTGTTCAGTTGTGCTACACCGATGTGAATTGTTGTACACAACTTAAAACTGGTCCTACACTCCTAAAAAGTGGTGCTACACCAATACAATGTGGTATCTCCTTGTAAAGATTCATCACTTAAAAGCACTTAACCACCACTTTTAGCAAATATGCATAACTAAAGATTATTGCACTTTTGTAAAGCATCACTAAAAAGTGGTTCTACAGCACTGAAAGTGGTTGACCATCACACACCACCACTTAAATGTGATTTGAACCACAAAAAGTGGTGACCACCATTGTATTGGTGTTTACCACTTTATACCAAATAACGTTCAGGTTAAGAAGCACCACTTTTTAGTGGTTCTACACACTTTTAAGGTACCGAATAACGTTCTAGTTAAGAAGCATCACTTTATAGTTGTGTTCACCACTTTATAGTGATGTTGACCACTTTATAGTGGTCTTCACCACTATAAACACCACTTAAATATCATTTGAACCACAAAAAGTGGTGAACACCACTTTCTGTGTTTACCACTTTGTACCAAATAACGTTCAAGTTAAGAAGCAGCACGTTTCAGTGGTTCTACACACTTTTAAGGTACCGAATAACGTTCTAGTTAAGAAGCACCGCTTTATAGTTGTGTTCACCACTTTATAGTGATGTTGACCACTTATAGTGGTCTTCATGACTATAAAGTGGTGCTTCTTAACTAGAACGTTATTCGGTACCTTAAAAGTGTGTATAAAGTGGTGCACCATCGTGATGCTTCTCTTAAAAGTGATGCTTCACCACAAAATAGTTAGGGTTTTCCACTGGAAAGTGATGCACCCATTGTATCGCCAGTTTTTACTAGAGCCTTACCTCTTCCACACACACACATACACTCATAAAATTGGTGGATCTCGATTGTTTAATGGAATAGGCACCCACTTACGCACTCACAATACATACCCAGACACTGTTTGACGCTAATATTGTGTATGTCAAATAGCAATTGTAATGCATTAGGTTGGACTACTCTGACTACCATTTTTTCAAAGTGGTGTGTGATTATAACATGATGAACTATTTGCATATGTCATTTCATGCTTTAAAAAATTGCTTCAAGAATTATTGTATCCACAAGAAATCCTTTGGGTAGTGTATTACTAGACGGTTATCATGGCTTGGTTGATATAAGTCACGATTTCTAGTTACTTGTTTGCAAATTTGAACCTACCTTGTAAATAGACATGATTGGATGCAGTCCAATAATGTAGTTATTTTTAATTGCATTCCTAATTTATTTGTCCCTACTTATCTTGTAAAATGCATGAGGGGACTACTACTAAGCTAGCCAACTTATTGCATGTAGCAGTTCTCCAACCTAATAAAGTATGCCTTGTTTATTGCTTACCAAACTCCTGCTTGCATGTAATTCAATACACCTCAGTATGCTACTCAGGGTTTGTGATATATAAATGCCTGCATAGTGATTCTCTACATTCCTCCCCCTACTACAAATTGGCACTCACACACACACACACACACACACACACACACACACACACACACACACACACACACACACACACACACACACACACACACACACCTCTATAGAGGGTTGTTTTTTGCAAATAGGCTGCAATATAGCGCTAATGATACACACACACACACACACACACACACACACACACACACACACACACACACATGCATGCTAGGGCACACATACACGCACGATGTTCCCCATCGTAGTGTGACTCTTAGCTCATCTGACCTGGAAAGTAAAGGCAACCAGTTTCCTTGTTGTATCTGCTTTGTTTATGGTTGTATATGGAATATTTAATAGCTCTTGATGCATACAATATTGCACACATATGGCGGCCACTTCAAATCATCAAGTATGTCTTTGTGCCTACTGAGATTTTTGGGATCTATTAATAACTTATTGGTACAACAAAGGGTATATAAATGTTGAATTTATGAATACAGTTGTAGCTAGTGTATATCTCAAAATCATCACTACGTTGGTAATAAGAATAATTGTTGTTATGGCAGCATATGGGAAATGTTTACTAATCTTTTTTTGAAGCATTTCATAAGGGCATGTTGGGGATTAATATATAGCAGCATCAAAAAACGAGACATGTTTTTTCATATGGTTGTGATGACATTACATAAAATCCTGGTGTTTTGGGATAAGCTTGAGTTGAAATATATGATAATATTTGGTCTTTTTTTTACATAAAGATATATTTGGGGATTAGTATGACAATCATGCTTGTAGTAGTATCAAAAAATGGGATGCATTTATAATAAACGTAGTACCTTCATGTAGTCGTGGTGGCATCACATAAACGTCAGGTTTTTTTTGGATAAGAATTTGTGGAAATATATGACAATGTTTGGTCTTTTTTAAAGAATTACATATATGGGATTAGGAAAACTTATATGCATGTAGCAGCATCTAAAAATGGGATGCATTTGTAATATATTGGCTTGCCTTCATATAGTCTTGGCGGAAACACATAAAAGCCTTAGTTTTTGGGATGAGCATGCGGGGTATGACAATATTTGGTCAAAATGATTGCCAAATGTTTTTGAGTTTGATTGAACAAATGTATATCAAAAGTGGTCTAGCAACACCATCGATTACTAACACTTTTTAGTGTATTAAATTTTGGGTTACAAGGCTAAAAAAATTCCAAGTTGGATTGGACAAAGTCCTTATTGTTGAGATATGGTTTTTTAAAAATATATACTAAATACAAACAAAATGCTATAAAAAATTTGGTTTGTGGACTACTTATTGGTAACATGTTTCATAAATAACTTCAGATATAGTTGTAATATGGCATCTTATGGTAATGGTTTTTGACCCTTATACTGGCTCAAATAGAGGGACATACTCTCAGCTTGGAATGTGTTGTGTATGGTTACTCTATTTTTCAATGTTTAGTAAAAAGAAACAGTATCCTGGAAGTATTTCACAGTGTTAGTTCCTCCTTTGTTAACCATATTTCATTAGATGTCTGTAATGAACATAGCATATGATGCTAACTTTATGTTTATTTTTTCCTTTATAACACCTTCCAAAGATTGCCAATATCTCATGATTAAGTATGTGTTTTAGGAAAGAGCTAATACTATGGATTTCAATTACAAACTCACAACTAGGATGCATGTTTGTACAAACCCAGCCAGGATGGCATCTATCAAAGAGAAAATGATCTTAGAGCGTAATAAACAAGAACAAGACTCCCTTGTAGCTAATCATAGAATACCATTGGCTAGGACTAGACCATATCTTGCCCGAATGGCCAAGAATGTTGTACAGTATCCTAAATAAAATGTACTCACATTTTAGTGTGCGAGGTTTTTTTTGGGATTGACAACAATAACAAGCAGCTGAGGTTGCATTGTACCTATCTTCCCACAATGTCAAAGTGTGTTCTAATACATCTGTCTTGTTGGATGGTGGTAGGTATAAACTTCACTCTTGTTCCTTAGAGGATTCATCACCACAATTTTTATACCAAAATGTTGTATTATGATCATTATTTATAAAAATGATTTGGCATGTATCACAAGTGTTTTTGTTTTTTTGATGTTTAGATGATTTAATTATAAAGTTTTTATATCAAAGGGTATTCTCATAATAAACACAGACACAAACACCATAATATCTCCTCAATCACTCTTGGTCGAGTGATGGGCCAAAAAAACCCATTGAAGTTGCAAGCCTCGGAAAGCAACACACATTGAGCTCTCTCTCTCTCTCTCTCTCTCTCTCTCTCTCTCTCTCTCTCTCTCTCTCTCTCTCTCTCTCTCTCTCTCTCTCTCTCTCTCTCTCTCTCTCTCTCTCTCTCTCTCATTCTCCTCGGCTCACTACACAGGGCCGCCATAGCTTGAAGTTGAAAAAAAGGGGCACCCGTTTTACATTGGCCGGCTGCAGAGAGAAAAAGTTGGGGAAAATTCATCAAGAGAGGGTGCCACGGCAGCCCCCCCCCCCCTTTCCCATCTTGTTCTCAATGACTCAGACCACACAATCCACTCCGAAGTTGAAGTTGAAAAAAAGGGGCACCCGTTTTACATTGGCTGGCTGCCGAGAGAAAAAGTTGGGGAAAATTCATCAAGGGAGGGTGCCACGGCAGCCCCCCCCCCCCCCCCCCCCCCCCCCCCCCCTTCCCATCTTGTTCTCAATGACTCAGACCACACAATCCACTCCGACGTCTCTCAATGAGCATGGGGAGATAACTTCTATGTCTTGCAGTTTGGAACCTCATTCAATTCTAAATTGTAGCTTTCTTAACCTCCAAATTGTGGTCGAAGTGGAGCCTATGTTGATTGCAAGAAAGAGTACACTAGAGAGTGTGAAAAGAACACTAAATGTATCCTAGGTGAAACTACAAGAGAAAAGTTAGAGCATGTGGAAGATAGAGGGAACATCTTCACCTACAATAGTGCTTCAAGGGAAATTGAATGATCTTCAAACGTTGAAAGATAGCCTGGAGGGAGGAGCATCTAATTATGAGGTGATAGTAATTGGTGCAAAGATCATTGCTCTCTCAAGTGCATTGATAGTTCTTGGGGCTGATGCAAGCAATCAAATATTAGAGACGATGTTGATCGAGGTATGCATCAAGACCGATACATTGTGTATTAAAATTAAACCTTGCATTTAGGTTTTCAAGTGCAATTTAAGTATTATGTGAATTTTCTGGGTGGTTCATAAAGTTTTCGGATAGTAGTTGACAAGTACAACTCTCCATATTTAGCACTTGTGTCTAATTATGTTTTACTTGGTACTCTCCACAAGTGCCAATGGAGGGTTTTTGGTACTTAACAAGGCACAAGTAGATAGAACTACTCAAATTCTGCCAGTTAACAAGGATTAAATATGCCATGGTACTTTTTATAAGTACCAATGGAGCCGTATGGGTGCTTCACAAACTTTGGGAGGTCACTATATGTAAAACCTACATATCACGTGCATTCAAGGACTTTTTATAAAATCCCTTACCTATGATATTTTCACTAATAAAAGGGACCCTTTTCCTATTTAGTCTATAAAAAAGTTTTCGAGGTCATTTTTTCAACACCCTTCTGTAAGTGAAAATGTGAGAAAATATACAATAAAATAATCCCTAATGTTGATTCCACATGATAGGCATTTTTTTAGTATAGTGAAGTCCCCCCCCCCCCCCCCCCCTTCCCAAGTTCACAAAGCCTAGGGATGGTAGAAACGAGGTAGAACTCTCAAATTCCACCATGTGATTGTGATTATATACACCATGGTACTATTTGTAGCTACCAATGAGGCATTTTTGGTGCTTCATAGAGTTTATAAATGGTACCAAATAGGTAGAATTCTCAAAATACACCATTTGGCTATAATCAAGTAGATCATGGTGCTTTTTGTAACTACCAAATGAAAGTTTATTGACCAGTGGTTCACAAATCTTAGTGATGGTGATGGAAATCACAAAGTACTTTGTGAAGCTAAATAATATGGTAGCTTTTTATGTGCTAGTTCAAATTGAAGGTACAACCAGGACTACCCACATAGGCACTTTGTACATATTTTTGTATTACTTGGTAGATTTTATAGTATCTATCATAGATACATTGACAACATACATGTCTTTCTCTTTCAAAGTACCTTTCATAGGTCTTGTTTCCAAAGTACGCCTTGTTTCCAAAGTACCATGCATGTGTTTGTACATTGTGAAAGTACATGTCTTTATCCTTGCTAAAAATCAGCACTCTAATATCATGTGAGAAGTGGTAGTGGGGGAGAGAGAAACACACCACACATGGACTGTAGAAAGAGAAAAGTAAGAATTAGGGTTTAGGGTACATTTGTGATTAGATGTTTTTGGAGGACTCAGGTACAACAATTAGTAATTGTAGTAAAACAAATGTTTTTTAGGCACCAATTGCATCATGATGTCCACCACGTCTCTAGGAAACCTTTGAATGTAGTCTTTAAATTTTTGAGATTGCCACCAAGCAATTAAATTGTGTCATGTAGGTGGTTATATGATTTTCAAGGAAGGATGTAAATCTACACATCCCATTTCCTTTACCAATATATCCGTGTGCTTCTTGCCCTCTTGATTGGCTGATGCAATGTCTTCAAACACTTTTACTAAAATTTGGAATGCATTTTTCAGATTCTTCCTCTAGACAGAGTACTAACCACCGTGATCCACATTGATCACATTCTCCCTTCAAGAAAGATAGCTTATGAAATGTAGACTCATTTGGCTTTGGACATAATACCATCTCAACCAATTTGTTGATGCTATTGTGCATGGACGTAGTAACTCTACACTTTCCTAGGACCTCTTTTGTGAAGCATGCATCACACTTCCAGCCACACCCTTCACCGTGCACTCATATCTTGCTTTGTCTCATTTATTTGAATGCATCCTTGAGTTATATCATCTGTATGTGAGCAATGCAACAAGTGTACCTATCCTTCAACTTGCAAACAAACCAAGGCTTCAATCCCTCAAAACATTTAAGAAAGATCTTGTTGTGTGAATATTGCATTTGGAATCTCCTATAAAGTTCCACCTATCCAATGAAAAGTAAATCTCATTAAAACTTGTAGTGAAGAGAAGGGTTAAATTCATTGCAACTTGAACATGCTACATAACATGGTACTTTTCTAAAACTTTTGTTAGATAATAAAGTACCCGAGTCACAGTAAATGGTATTTCATGAAGTACCAGTTTTTGCAAAGTCCCTGAAATTGATATTTAATAAGTACCTCAAAGAGAATATATAAAGTACCTATATACCTAGAGTTGGTATTCTAGAAGTACACATTGGTCTCATGCTAGCTTCTATCTAATCTCAAGGTAATTTTGAAGCTTCCAAGTAGCCCAAGAGAGCCTATTAGTATATATTGTCATGGTTGTAAAGGACCTATGAGTTTACAAAATTGGTTTTAAACTACCATGAAATATACACTGGTCGTCTAGGAGGACCCTAATAGAACATATGAGTTTACATTGGTGCTTTTAAGAACCAAACCCTTCGACATTGTATTATTACTAGCATCTACATGTAGCCTACTCTAGGTAATCTTCAATCTACTATACTTCACAAGGTACATGTAGTAAAATTGGTAGTGTTGAAGTACCTAGTCTATGCACTTTGGCCCAATGCACCTTTTTTTCCTTCTATTTATACTTGAAGTAATTGTTTGACCTCATGCTAGCTTCTACCCAGGGTGAAGGTATTCTTCATGGTTCCAAGTATTTTAGGGGATCCATATGTATATACTGGTTGGTACTTCTACATATGTCCACACTTTGGAGGGAACCTTTTTTTTCATCTATGTTAAAGAATGGTAGGTGGGAAATTTGTATGATTTAAACTTTCCGTGAAAGAAAACGTGGGTGGGGCAATAAGTAATGTGAGGGGTGTTTTGAAACCGTGCCAAAAGTCCCATCACAGACTGCGTTTGTGAGTGGCGCAGTTGCTCAACACATTTTCCAGATTTCGCCTTTCTCTCTTATTACATCGCCTTCTGCAAACGACTACAGTTGCAGGTAACAAGCTCCCCGGCTTCTCACCATCAGGAAGATGAGGACGCCAGCGAGGAAATCAGCAGCCAAAGCGTCACCGGACAATGGGAAAAAGAAGACGAGGACAATGGATGCAAAATCCCCTTGGAACATCGACACCCCAAATACGAGGGCTAGCAAGGGGGCCTCCTTTGTGGAGAGGGAGAAACCTGTTGTGTCCATGGAGACTTCATTTAAGCATGGGCCTCTTTTTGCCGATGATGAGACTCCACGGTCATCTACAACATCTAAAGGTAGGTGCTATGAGAGCTGTGCATTTTTTGGTGATTTACCATTTTATTTTCCATGCATGCAAGCTTCTGCATGTCTTTTATCTGATGAGGTCTGCATTTGCTTTTTTTGCATGCAGCAAGTACATGTGCATGTTTGGGATCTTCTTAGGAATTTAGGGTTTAGGAAAGTTACAAAGTTACATGTATAAGCTGCTCTTTAGATTGCTAACTTGCATGCATGCAAGTGCAAAAATCAGTATATGTTGTGCATGAGCATAGCACAAAGTTGAAGCTCAGTAAGGATGTCAGCATAACCAAATTTGGTACTAACCAGTACCAAATTTGATACTAACCACTACCAAATTTGGCTTTGTACACAACTGAATTTTGCAATTGTCAGCTAAATGAGATACATTCATTTCATTCCATGTGTTTTGTTTTGCACAACTAAAATGAGGCATATAATGAGGGCATGTCTTTACTTGCGTGTTGTTTCCACATCGCAGGAAAAAACAAGATGGAGGAGTACCCTATCTTGAAAAAGTTCTTCTATACAGCACAAGAGCTTCATGATGAGTATGGATTGAGCATGGAGGGGGTGCTGCCAAAGGATCTTATGGAAGATGACATCCCCGATGACCAGTGGTTCACTGTATTCAGGCATTCCATCCAGAAGAAGACAAAGATTTACTTAAATCACGTGCAGCCACAGCTTCAGGATGAATGAAGGTTCCTGTTCCATAAGGTGTACCAAGCCCCACCATCATGTGGGGAGATCACTACAAAATTTGCCTGCTGTTTTGCATATGAGAAGTGTCATGCAGCCACAAAGGACCCTGCAGGCCACAGGGTTGCATGGGCCAGGTTTGGTGAGAGTGTACTCAACATGTGTTCCTCCCGACCAGGAGGCTTGGAAAAGAAGGTTGAGAATTGGCAAAAGGCAAACGGTGCGTCCCAAGGAGGCCACCCGTCAAATACCAAGAAGCCCCGACTTATGCCAGTCGGTAGTATGCCCCCTACACACAAAGTCCCCCCACAGCGTCATGAGGAGAAGACACCTGATTATATTGCGGACCTTGAAGCTATGGTTGGGAGAGTCCCTCGGACATGTGTCGGGGTAGCCGATAGGCTGAAAGAGATGACAATGTCTCTGAAGCAGAAGAAGGAAACACTCTTGAGGGCAGAGGGTTCCAATAAACTTGTCAAGCAGATTATGGATGACATCAAGGAATATGAGACCCAACTGGAAACACTGAGAGAGGCCAACACTGGCGATGACGCAGAAATCAATGTGATAGAAGCTGATTTGGCTTCCAGTCGAAGGATGCTACGTCAATACGGAATTAGTGAAGATACGTCATTGCTCGACAAGGAGATTCTAGAGCAGCAGGTGCTGGTAGTTTTGGGAGTTTTTGGTAGAATTGTTTATGCTTGGTTTGGTGGGATTGGTAGTGTTAGGTACCTTTGGTAGAAATGTTTATGCTTGGTTTGGTGGGATTGGTAGTGTTAGGTACCTTTAATAGAACTGTTTATGCTTGGTTTGGTGGGATTGGTAGTATTAGGTACTCATGGTAGAACTGTTTTTATTCTAGGTAGTTTATGGTTTCCTTCTGTCTTATGGTTTGGTATTTGTGGTACTATGAAGAAGTTTTGGTACTTTAAGGTACTTTTTGAAAGTGCTGCAAAAGGTGTTATGGTAGTTTTATTCTGATAGCTTTGGTAGTTTTGCTAGTTTTGGTACTTTTAGGTACTATTTGAAAGTGCTGCAAAAGTGTAATTGGTAGTTTGATTTGGGTAATTTTGGTAGTTTTGGTAGTTTTTGAAAGTGCTGCAAAAAGTGTTTCTTTGGTAGTCTTGGTAGTTTTGGTACTATTTGAAAGTTTGATTTTGGGAGTTTTGGTACTTTTAGGTACTATTAGAAAGTGCTGCAAAAAGTGGCTTCTGTAGTTTGATTGGGTAGTTTTGGTAGTTTTGGTGCTTTTAGGCACTATTTGAAAGTGCTGCAAAAAGTGGGTTTAGTAGTTTGATTTTGGTAGTTTTGGTACTTTTAGGTACTATTTGAAAGTGATGCAAAAAGCTTGCTTGGTAGTTTGATTTTGGTAGTTTTGGTAGTTTTGGGTACTTTTAGGTACTATTTGAAAGTGATGCAAAAAGTTTGTTTGGTAGTTTTGGTACTTTTAGGTACTATTTGAAAGTGCTTCAAAAAGTGGCTTTTGGTAGTTTGATTTTGGTACTTTTGGTACTTTTAGGTACTATTTGAAAGTGCTGCAAAAAGTGTCTTTTGGTAGTTTTGATAAGGTTTGGGTAGTATAGTTCTGCATTGAGGGTATTAATATGTTTTTGGTACTATATGATTCCCGAGTTTGGTAGTTTTTGGTAGTTTTGGTGGTTTTGGTAGTTTGGGTTCTGTTTTGTAGTACAATACTTAGAAGTACCAATCTCGGTATGACTTCTTGGTAGTTTTTGAAACTAATTGGGACCGCTGGTTGTCAACAGGCTGAGTATGACACTCTGGAGAAAAAATGGAAGGAAGGTCAAGAGCATACCCTATTTGTGAAGGAGATGTTGTCTGATATCAGGCTTGGGAAGAGGTTCCTACTATATCCTAGGCCCCAGGTTAATGATTCGGTAAATGTGATCCCGGTGTTTGGTATGTGTGTTGCATGCGGTGAGCCCTTGGAGTGCGCACATGTAGTCGGAACCTTCATGCTAGAGTGCCGACACCAGTATCATCCCTTGTGCTTCAGTGCTCTATTACAAAGCAGGGATCAGTGTGTCAAGCCGGGTTGTAATATGGTAATCTCTGATTTGGCAAAGTCCTGGGCTAGTGGGCTTCAAGTTGTCAAGAGTAAGTATGTGTGCATTTTTGAATACATATGCGCACTTGCAACTAGTGAGGTTTTCATACAAGTTAGTATGTGCTGTCTTTCTTTGTGTTTGCAGAGGATCAGGATGCTGCAGTTACTGACCAGCACGCCACAAAGTCGGCTGCAAGTCGAATATGGGACGTGGATGAGGTGACAAGGGAGATATCAGATGTTCTCCACGATCTGAAGCAAAGTAATTTTGTAGGGAAATACAATGTGACGGGGCAAAGATGTGAGGCAACAGGTGACAGCGAAAGTAAAAGTGAGGAGGAGGCGAGAGATGATAAAAAGACAGGTGACAGTGAAAGTAAAAGTGAGGAGGAGGCCAGAGATGGTAAAAAGACTAAAGGAAAGGGAGGAAGGTAAAGTCCCTGTTGTTGTGGAGCTGGATGAGGAGGAAAGCCACGATGCTACCAACACAAAGCTCGATGAAGCAACGGCCAAGAAGGGAGAGGAAGAACCCACAAAGGGGGGTGTTGGGGAGGGGGTGGAAACCACAAAGGGGAGTGAAGGGGAGGTCAAAGAGGGGTCGGAAGGCAACAAAGATCGGAGGGACGCCGAGGATGAGTAGGAAGAAGTACTTGCGAACGATATTGTTGTGGACAGCACCGACGGGGGCGTTGACTCTACTGCTGCCGATGCTGTTTCGAAGCGGAGAGGTGATTCCCCAGATTTCGTGACCCTGCAGGAAATTTTTTGTTTGCAGAGAAGGAAGCGCAATCGCGCCCGTGATCAATTATCTCGTGCATTCAAACTGTAGCCAGTGAGAATCTATTGTATTCCGCACTTCGTGCTTTTTAGTGACCGAGTCAACTTGATTTTTTGGCCCTGAGCTTTATCTGTTGTCTTTATCTAGTTCTGTGTTGGTATGTTACCTTTCGTTACATTACTGTTTCAGTTGTCCTCACTATATGTGCATTACAGTACCAAATTTGGTACTTTTTGGTACTGTTGAACTTGGGTGTACGTCTGTCCACTATTACAGTACCAATTTGGTACTTCTTGAACTTGCGATTTCGAATAGTCCTTATCACTTGTGCAATACAGTACCAAATTTGGTAGTTTTTGGACCAGTTTTCTGTTTTAGATATGATGATTGCACTGTGTATTTGTCCCCACTCATTATGTTTGTTGGTGCTGTAGTAAGTTGGTGGCTAGACGAGACACTGGCAAGCACCTTGTTGCAGCCTGATGTGGCTGCTAGACGCGGGCGGATGATTGTGCTTGATCTTAATGGCGTGCTACTAACCAGCTGCAGCGAAATCCCTGAGGAACTTGAGTGCCTGCCAAAGGAGCACACGCCACGGGTAGTCTATCTCCAAAATAATGTAATTTGTCTTGTAAGGCCGGATGCGGAGCACTTCATCCTACAGCTTAAACAGAAAGCCAGCCTAGTGTTGTGGTCCTGCTGTAGAAGGGAAAAACTGTTACACATGGTGAACGCGTGCTTCCCCAACCATAGAAGGCAAAAATATTTTGCAGGTAAAGCATGCCCGCTTTGAATGTTGCAGGACATAAGTTACGCATACCTCTAACCTTGTTTTTTAACATTAGCAGATATTCTCTCCCAAGAGGACTGTGAAATATGGCGGCCCCGTATGTCGGAGGTGCCGGTTGTGCCCAAACACATGGGCGATAAGCCCGTTTTCCTGAAGAAGCTACGGACGATGTGGGCAAGGCACCCGAAGTATGATGCCAGCAACACTATTCTTGTAGATGACTATAGATACAAGTCTCTTAAAAATGACTATGAAAAATGTATGGCAATCCGATCATACGATCCCATGGTAGTAGGAACCGATTACCCATTTTACTTGCTGGATTTTGTTTTGCCTTGGTTGCTCGGGTGGATAAGGGATCGATACCCAACAACATACACTCACAAAAACCCAGTCTTTGACACTGAAAACGATATTTCTGGGTACATTACTGATTACTTCATACAGATGGAGGGGTACTCCTATAAATTTGATCCCCCGAGGTAGCAGATTGCCATAATCATGTAAATAGTGGAATTTTGTAACCCGATACTATACATAATGGAAAACCACTTCTCTTGTTCAGACTGTCTTGGTATCTTGATCTCTACTATTGAAACCTCTTGGAGCTAACCAGGTTGCCCAACATTTTAATTTTTGAGGCAGATAGCATCTATGTTTGGCATACCTGTCATGTTATCAACGTAGTTCTAGACATTGCTCAAGGTGGTCGTATCAAATACGAATAGAAAAACTGAAAAATACCAAGAAATAAAGTAAACCATAAGTGATACAGCAAGTTCAAGGAGTACCAAATTGTACCAAATTTGGTACTATAATAGTGGACAAGAGTGCACCCAAGTTCAACACGATACCAAAAAGTACCAAATTTGGTACTGTAATAGTGGACCGATGTGCACCCAAGTTCAACAGTACCAGAAAGTAGAGAACCAGATAGAGCAATAAAGTAAACATAAGTGATACAGCAAGTTCAAGCAGTTCCAATTTGGTACTGTAATAGTGGACAGACGTGCACCCAAGTTCAACAGTACCAAAAAGTACCAAATTTGGTACTGTAATAGTGGACAGAGAAGCACCCAAGTTCAACAGTACCAAAATGTACCAAATGCCCATATAGTGAGGACAATTGAAACAATAATGTAATGAAAGGTAACATACCAACACAGAACTAGATAGAGAGAACACATAAAGCTCAGGGCCAAAAAATCAAGTTGACTGAGTCTCACTAAAAAGCACATAGTGCGAAATACACTTGGTACTGTTGACTACCAGATTTGGTACTATTGACTACCGGATTCAGTTGTTCAATCAGGGCTTCTCATTGCCCTCAAGTAACATGGACGCACCTTCGTCGCTCTCATCATCATGATATGGCATGCTATTGTATATCCTCTCATATACTTCAGTAGACAACTTGTATTGTAAAATTTGACCTAGGGATCCTGCAATAGGCTCCATCGGGAAACGTATGGCCCTAACAAGATGTGAGTAGATCATTACCGGAGATGTGTGATCCAATAGCCGGTATTTATCATCTTTTCCTTCAACTTGGCCATAAAAAAAGCCTTCAACAACCTTCCCTCCTCTAACAATTTTGTTATGCCATTTATCCTTTTGTGCTTTCACCGTTTGGTACAACACTTCTTTGCATTTGATAATGTAGAATTCTTCGTTTGCCTCAGCTGCTTTTACTGCAAAATTATCCCCTATGGACAACATGCCACTTAATATTTCAGAGCATCCTTCATATAGTGGCAGGTTGGACACTTGGCTCATCGGAATCGATGTTGAATCTCCACCTCCTCCTCGTCATCTGATTCGTCATCCCTAATTGTATCCCTAGACTCTGGGAATGGTTTGATGCAAACATATTTCCATTCTTCAATGTGCATTCTGTTCCTGCATCTTCTCCACAACCCACGCATACACGGATCACAAAAGCATGAAAGTGATCGAAAGCGTATGGCGGTGCGGTTGTCCTGTGAATAGTCATCAGCACAATGAAATGACCGGGAGCCAACGATGCGCTCACAGTCCCATTGCAGATTGTGTTGCACTTCATTCACGCCAATAATCCAAAAGACTCTTTGCGTATTACACCTCTGAGACTGTTCTCTTGGCTGAAAAGTTGCTTTCAAAAATTTGACAACATCGGCTGCACACTTCATACGCCAGCCATCTGGTTTCAATTCCTCATGCGTCAAAGTTCTCTTGATGACTGCCCCTGCCCCATCATGTTCACCTTTTCCATGGCCGGATGCAGAGAAGTTATGCATCATGTGCAAGCCTGTCATTTGATAGTACCTGGCCACAAAATAGTAAGGTCTACGGGCCTTGAATTGTGAAGCAGCACCATCTGACCAAAACCAATGTTGTTGCACAGAATGTCCTCGTTCTTTCAGCCACTTGTCAAGCAGCAAGAAACAATGTTGTACAAATAATGTGTCATCCGATATGTAGAAGTGTAGCGTCTTCTGTGTTACCACCTGCTGCATTTCTTAAATAAGTGATGTGCACAAGTATTGTGACTTGGGTAGACCACCAATGCATTGACTGAATTTCATTCTGAACTTTAAAGGATTAATTTTCCGCAAAGTCAATAACAAATACTACAACGTTGCTAGGAAAATTCTGCAAACAGTCCTTGAATTGTTGGGCTTGCCAGCGGAAGACAAAGTTGTGCCTGATGAAGCCTATCAGATGGGCTGAAAATAGGCTAAGAAAAGTCCCACTTTTCATCCGTTGCACAATCAAGTCCTTTCTCTTCTTCTCACTCCCACCTTTGTGAACCTGTCCTGTTCCAACCTCCATGAAAACCTTCACTGACACCTCCTTGCTATCCTCTGCTATCTCATCAAGACAAAATGTCAACCTCCGTACTCCACATTGTGAGCAGTCCCCCATCAAGCATTTCTTTGCATGGTATTCACAATTTGGAGGCTTTGGGCACATGATGGATTCCCACATAACGGTGATGTGCTGACACACTGCTTGGTTTGCAAAACACGTTCCTCTCTCATCACCTGTGCAACAAACGGAGCAAGTGCAAAGGTGACCTTTCCCGTGGTGCCCGAACTTGTTCTACCACATTTGATTAAGGGCCTCTTTGAAATAGAGCATCTGCACATGAACCACACAGCAGCAAGTATTTATGTCCTTCAACTTCCGTACAAAGTATGGATTCAATGCCTCGAAGCATCTAAGAGACACTACCACTATTGGGTGATCCTTCTTGAATCTTTGGTACAGCTCAACCTATGGCACAAAAACAAAACGATTCAGAAAAAAACCAACATCATGGTACTAGTAAAATTTCACTACTGCAGTAGTGCCAAAACTGGCTTTCGACAATTCCAAATATGGTACTATAATAGTGGACAGACGTGCACCCAAGTTCAACAGTACCCAAAAGTACCAAATTTGGTACTGTCATAGTGGACAGACGTGCACCCAAGTTCAACAGTACCAAAAAGTTCCAAATATGGTATCGTAGATTTGGTACTGTCTGTAGGCTTTGGTACTCTATAGATATTATTTGGTACTCTACATATAGGCTTTGGTACTATCAGAAGTGTGGGGTACCCTGTAAATATACTTTGGTCCTATAGTGGTAGGCTTTGGTACTCTACAGATAGGATCTGGTACTCTTCAGAGAGGATTTGGTACTCTACAGATAGTCTTTGGTGGTATCCGATGAGTTTGGTACTCTACATATAGGCTTTGGTACTATCAAAAGTGTGGGGTGCCCTGTAAATATACTTTGGTTCTATAGTGGTAGGCTTTGGTACTCTACAGATAGGATATGGTACTCTTCAGAGCGGATTTGGTACTCTATAGATAGTCTTTGGTGGTATCCAATGAGTTTGGTACTCTGTAAATAGACTTTGGTTCTCTATACATAGGCATTGGTACTGGATAAATAGGTTTTGGTACTCTGTCGAGAGGATTTGAAACTCTATGGATAGGCTTTGGCACTTGATCGCTAGGATTTTGTACTCGATATAGCGGATTTGGTACTCTACAGATCTGAGTTGGTACTCCATAGATAGGCTTTGGTACTAGATATACCGGATTTGGTACCCTACATATGTGCTTTGGTACTTTACAGATAGCCTTTGGTACTCGATAGACAGTATTTGGTACTCTGCATATAGGCTTTGGTACTATCAAAAGTGTGGGGTACCCTGTAAATAGACTTTGGTCCTATAGTGATAGGCTTTGGTACTCTATAGATAGAATTTGGTACTCTACAGAGAATATTTGGTACTCTACAGATAGTCTTTGGTGGTATCCAATGAGTTTGGTACTCTGTAAATAGTTTTTGGTTCTCTATACATGTATAGGCATTGGTACTGGATAAATAGGTATTGGTACTCTATCGAGAGGGTTTGAAACTCTATGGATAGGCTTTAGCACTCGATAGCTAGGATTTTGTACTCGATATACCGGATTTGGTACTCTACAGATCTGCTTTCCATACATATGCTTTGGTACTAGATACACCGGTTTTGGTACTCTACAGATGTGCTTTGGTACTCCATAGATAGCCTTTGTTACTCGATAGACATGATTTGGTGCTCTACATATAGGCTTTCATACTATCAGAAGTGTGGGGTACCGTGTAAATAGATCCTGGTCCTATAGTGATAGGATTTGGTACTCTACAGAGAGTCTTTGGTGGTATCCGTTGAGTTTGGTACTCTGTAAATAGACTTTTGGTTCTCTATACATAGGCATTGGTACTGGATAATTAGGTTTTTGTACTCTATAGAGAGGGTTTTAAACTCTATGGATAGGCTTTGGCAGTCGATAGCTAGGATTTGGTACTTTATAGATATTCTTTGGTACTGTAAACACCCTCTGCCGTATAGCAGACTACCAAATTTGGTACTGTCTGGACCAAATAAGCCTTAAGTAGCACCAAACGAGATGAACAATTACTAGAAGTTGTTGGTACCTGAGATTCGTCGAGTAGATGTATAGGATGTTTGACGACACTTTTCCTTCCAATTCTCATCTTGCATATGTCTTTCTTGTTGGGTGAAACTCTACTCTCTGATGTCCAAAAGGCATATACCAAATCTCTTGTTTCATTGGTAATAACGGTTCCTCGTGGCAATTGTCTCTCACAAGCACTCAATGGCAACACTTCATCTTCATCTTTATTCTCTAGCCGTGAGCTTGCTGCAGCTATATTCCTTCGATGGATCCCTAAGATACTAGCCATTCTGGATTGGTTTATTGATTGTGAGTTTGTACTATTGTTCAGAATCATTGCCAAAGAGCTTCTCTTTACAAAAATTTCACTTGTTGAATGAGGAACCTTGATTTGAGTCAAAGTGTTGCGCACACCCGATACAACAATGTCTTCGACTTTGCTGAAATTTGATGGTTGCAGCAAGGAAAATGTTTGGTGGTCCAGGAGTTGCCGGAATATTTCCTTCTGCTCATTCTTTGCAATCCCTTGCTTGCGCCAACATTGAGCCACCGTTGCACAAATGTTCTTTCTTGACCTGGCTTCCCGTAATCCAAGAGCAGACGTAGGATGTCTTTCCTTGCTTCTGTGTGTGCATTTCTTTGCAGCCCAATAATCACGAAGAAAAGCCTGATCACCGGCTGGAATACTAGTGCTAATGGAATTGATGTGCATCTGCTGAACATTGGTTGGGCCACCTTGTACCTCGTCAAAAGAGAGGAATTGTGCGTCACCTTCCATCTCGTCGATAAAGAGGAGCTATGCATCACCTTCTACCTCGTTGAAAGAGAGGTCCTGAGCATCACCTTCTATGTCATCGAAAGAAAGGTCCTGAGCATCACCAAGACAGTAATCTCCTGCGCTACTATCCATTTGCATAGAGAGAGAGAGAGAGAGAGAGAGAGAGAGAGAGAGAGAGAGAGAGAGAGAGAGAGAGAGAGAGAGAGAGAGAGAGAGAGAGAGAGAGAGAGATCTCGGTGGCTATGGAGGCGGCAAGGAAGGCGAGAAGGTTCAAAACTGAGAGAGACACACAGGGAGAGGGACGTGCGAGAGAGAGAGAGAGAGAGAGAGAGAGAGAGAGAGAGAGAGAGAGAGAGAGAGAGAGAGAGGTGCTGGAGTGAAAGCTCCCAACCGTAACCCCACCCCCCGGCCCTGCCGTCACCCCCACCTCTTCTTAGGATTGCATGCTTCTAAAGTTAAAAAAAACATCCACTTAAAAAAGAAGTTTATTTGCCCTCCCCAATTCCAAAAAAATGCCCATGGTTTTTACACACAAGAATCACCAAGCATATGTTGTGTCAAGGACACTACTTTTTGTACCACCAAACTATGCTTTGACCCACATAGTATCGACTAATGGAATTACCACTGATGAAGACAAGGTAAATGTGATCATAGAATTGCCAAGACCAAACATTGTACGAGAGGTACAATCATTTATGGGACATTGTGGATACTACATACGTTTTATCTACATGTATGCTGTAATAGCAAAACCCTTGTATAGTCTAATTATGCTCTTCATATGGACCAATGAATGTGAGGAGTCATTCCAAAAACTAAAAGATGCACTGGTATCTGCACCAATTCTAAAAGCACCAGATTGGTCAAAGATCTTCCATGTACATTTATATGCTTCGGCATTTGCAATAGGTTGTATATTAGCACAACCAGAGGAGGGTAATACAGATTTTCCGATCAGTTATGCTAGTAGACAACTCAATAGTGTAGAAAAGAATTATACCACCACTGAAAGAGAAGGATTGGGTATGATATATGCGGTAAAGAAATTTCGGCATTACTTTGCGAAAAAATTCACATTTTTTGTGGATCATTAGGCGCTCTTGTACTTAGTAAAAAAACCTTGTAACACGGGACGAATTGTAAGATGGTTTATTGTGTTGCTGGAGTTTGATTTTACGGTAGTAGTTAAGAAAGGAAAAACTCATCAAAGAGCAGACCACCTTTCTTGATTACTACATGGCAAAAAAGCTACTGGGGTAGATGATGATCTCCCAGACGCATACCTGTTTAATATAGAGATGGTACCGAAATGGTCAGAGCAAATTATTCTGTTGCTGACATATGGAATGAATCTTGACGACAAACACACGGTGGAAGACGTTAGACAAGCACGAAATTACATAATGCTTGCGGGAAGAATGTACCATCATGGAAATGATGGGACTCTAAGGTTGTGTATAGGCCCAGAGTAGTACGAAACGTATCTAGAGGAGGCCCATACACAAACAGGGGGATTTCATCTAGGAAATCAAATGACCTATGAACAATTAAGAAGAATTGGAGTGTATTGGCTAGGAATGGCACGCGATGTAGCTAATTACATCAAGAAATACAACTTTTGCACATCCAATACCACTGTGGATTATGCCACATTATACCAAGTGACAATAGCACCCGCATGGAGTCATGCTATTGTGGAATATTTGACTAATAAAGAATTGCCAGGAGATTGGTCTAAAGCCAGACAAAAGGCTTTACAAATCGAAGCAAATAGGTATACCCTCATTAGTGACCAATTGTATAAAAGAGGAACTGATGACCAGCCGAGGTTAGTTCCTCATGAAAATGACTACTTTCCATTATTGGAACATTGAGCTCATGCAGGCATAGCAGGAGGTCATTTTTCAGCGGAGAACCGTAAAAATCATTATGGTTGCAGGCATATGGTGGCCGACCATGATTCAAGATGCAGCAAAATTCGTGAAACTATGTGATGAATGTCAACGCACTAAGGTACCAGTTAAAAGAGACGAAATGCCTTTAAGACCAAATGATGAGTGCTCGAGCATTCGCTAAATGGGGATTGGACTTTGTTGGTCCTATCACTCCACCAGCGTATCGTTCACAAGCACAATATATCATAGTGGCCACGGATTACATGACCAAATGGGTGGAAGCAAAAGCCGCAACGAAAGCAGACGCTAGAACCACGGCACAATTCTTATATGAATATGTGTTTATACGTTATGGCCTTCCAATCGAGCTGGTGAGTGATAGAGGGACACACTTTGTAAATGAAGTTATCCAAAATCTCTTAAATGAGTTTATGGTAATTCATCGCAAATATGCACCCTACCATCCACAAGCCAATGGTCAAGCAGAGGTGACAAACAAAATATTGTGCACAGTTCTTACAAAACTGGTTAGTGAAACAAGAACGGACTGGGATCAAATGCTATATTCGGCATTGTGGGCTTATCGAGTTGCATATAAAACAACACTCAATGCTACGCCATTTAATATGGTATATGGATTAAATGCAATATTGCCTATTGAATTTTTGATTCCCACACTAAGGGTAGCCACACAATTGGACTGGACGGGACATGAGCTTTTAGAACGATTAGCGGACCTTGAAAAATTAGATGAGTTACGACTCAATGTTGTAGCAGCCATATATGCAAAAAAAAGACAACAAAAAGAGTTTTTTGACAAACATGTCAAGAACAAGGACTTTAAAATGGGCGACTATGTCTTAGTATACACCCTTAAACAGCATGCCAAGAAGCTAAAGAAAAGGGGAATGGGGCCTTATTTGGTCCAAGAAATATCGTCCAGCGGAGCAGTAAAACTGTCGACTCTAGATGGAAAAGAAATGCCGAACTGGATTAGTGGGTGTCATTTGAAAAAATATCATCTACCTTTAACACAGGAAATGTTGTTTCAATTGCATTATGGAAAAGCCTATAGACAGGAACGGTAAAGAATTCAGGACCAGGCACAACAAGAAGCCAAGGAACGCATTGCTAAGCAAAAGCAATTTCTCAGGACAATAAACATGGTCACACCAATGATTACTGACGAATATCCTCTTTCAACATTCCGAACAATCGAAGAGGATATACAAAGCGAAGAATTAGCAAGGAAAATAACAGACTTTATGGCTAAGGACGATAGCACCATTGACAACTTGGAAGGTATGTGGTGTAGTCCTTACATAAAAGCTTATGCAGGCACAGAACAAGTTGAAATCTATGCATTGCTTGACACAGGAGCAAAAATGAGTGTCATCAGCTTTGAGCTCTTTCAGAAACTTGGACCAATGAGGAAGATCCCAGAGACACACAGGTTGAAAGTAGCATCGGGTAATGAGGTGACCAGGTTGTGGTCTATTATATTACCAATCACAGTGCAGGCACACCATTACACTACCAAGTTCCATGTACTGCCACTAGGTAGATCAGCAACGTCGTGTATATTAGCAATGACATGGATGAAAGCTAACAGGGTATTCATTAATTTGGATACGAATGAAGCACTGTTCAGAAATATAAACTTTTCAAAATCCTTCTTATCATATGACCAATACATATCAAGGAGGAGACAGGAGTCAATACATCCGCAAGGAATTGACCAACAACAAACAAAGTTTACACGTCAAAAAATGTGTTATCAAAAATCAACAATCATGTAGGGAACCAGGCAAGTTTGGGTACGGCGTACAGATCTAGCCGAGGCACAATTACATCAAAGGGGGAAATATAAAGTTTGGATAAGGCAAGACAGCCTAATTCCAGTAAAAAAGTGGACAGAAGAACAAACAAAACACCAAAAGCCAGCAAATCTTCAAAGAACAATAGTCAACCAGTCGAATACGCAACGGACTATATTGGTATGGCGGCCAAAATTACCAATTCAGAACGTGCCAACAAAACAAGTATGGATGCCAAAGAAGACCACGGAATAGTTGTCTACAATTGTCAATACCAAGCCAAATCATACAACGTGCACGAAGAAACAAACAAAATCCACAATAATAACTACAAGGATCGGTACGACCAAAGTCCTCCAATGGAATAGAAAGAATGTTCCACAATATCAATTTCAAAGGAGACACATACGCCAATTCAAAAACCGTGGAAAACAATCAAACAAAGAGCGGCAGATTTACAACTTCTTCTGGCAAAAAAAAATCTGCCAGCCAACTTAGGCTACCACAGGAAACCTCAAAGAAAAATGCCATTAAGCGAATCGCTTATACCTTCCTCTTACACCACATAAATTCTTTCTACATGCATTGCCTGTACATGCATATAGGGCTACATTACAAGGCTTGCATTAGCACTAGTTCATGCCCATGCATAGCACATACCCTTGATGATACCCTGTCGTCCGGGAGGACTCCAACTAGGAGGGGGGGAGGCATTCCAAATGCGAACTCACGTCATATATTAGAGGGCAATGTTTGTGATTAATTTTTCAACCATTTTTGTGTTTTATTGTGTGATTTTGGGAAAAAGAATATGCCCTCGTAATTAATCATAATTGGGGACCAAATGATCATATATGAGCCCCTAGGGATGTGTATATACTATAAAGAGAGTCAAATCTGGCCAAAAAAACGTCGAAAAACAGCAAAAAATGGGCCAAGGTTGACGATTAAGAGTGAGAATGTACATAGATGAGAGAAAAGTGAGCTACAAAGTGTTTTGCTTTTCATTGGTATTTTTATAGGTTAGAATTGCTATTTTCGGGTTATTTCGGGATTTATTTGCTTTATTTTAGCCATTTTCTAGCAAAAAATATAGAAAAAAATCCATAATCTAGATGGAAACACAACTGAAGAGATGCCTGATCATAGCAAGGTAAAGAAGACACAGAAAAAATAGGAACTGCAAAGGTGACAGGGCAAAAATGACCACCGTCATGACGGGACCTCCAAAAGGAGAAATCTGCAAAAATTGTAGAACTGGAGAAATCGAGGTCCAAATTAGGAAATTTGCGAGCCTAAACCGCATCTTGCAAAAAGTTATGGCCACAGGTAAAAGACGGGAAAATTTTGTGTCGGAGTCTCGATTACATATAGAGAGGCTAGGCTAGAAATCTCTCATTTGAGTCATTTTTCATTGTGTGAGAGAGAGAGCTCCCTACAGCAGTTGAGACTTCCAGGAGCTCATCCATCGCGCACGGTCACCAAATCGACATCAGATATGAGAGGTATGCTCGTCAACACTGACTCTAAGTGTTGTTTACTTCAATTGGTCACAAAACCTCGCCAGCACCACCATCACAACCTATGCACACATACTTTAGACCGGTTGTTAGGAAGACCTAGAGGCCACCAAATGGAACCAAAATTGAAAGGCACAATGCCTATAGCTTAGGGATCAAACCTATGACCTCGGAAAGCGGGAAGAAAGCCGCCCAAAAAACCCTAATTTCACAGGACCTGCCGAAGGGCAGCTGAACCAAAGTGATCGGAAATGAGCCAAAAATCATAGGCAGTAAGCCAATAACCTCGACAAACCAACTGAATGGTTAGACCATGAAAGATTTCATCAAAACAAAGCCTAAAGTCACTATCTGACGGAAACTGCGCAAAGCGTCACGATACTCTAACAGGCCGACCAAGTGACCAAATGACACCAAATTTGACAGGGTACATCCAAAAGAGGTCAACTATGAGTTGGAATGTTTCCACTCAAGAAAAATCTCTTCCACTAGGGAAAATGCCAGCAACAGGCCAGAAAGATGTCCAAATGGTCATTCTTGGTGATGTAAACACCAAAACAACAACCGACTACTTTGACGGAAGGTCAAAAGGAAATGAATGATAGCCGGAGTCATACAATGACCAAAAGGAACGGCGACCAACACCTAAGTGGTCTACTTCGACTCCAGAACCAACTAAGTGTTGCAAACAGGGAGTACACTCTTCTAAATTGATTAAAACTTGATGTGTATGTCTAGGAGAGCCTACTAACACCATTGTGGTCAACTAACATCAAAAAACTTGTAAAAATGACTAGATACTGAGTCTATCGCGATAGACTTGCTATTACAATTAGACAAGTAAAATTTTGATTTTGACTTCATGAGGGGTGCTAACAAGGAATAATGACCACAAATATCAATCAAAGTGAAAAATTGATCTCTCTTAGCCAAGTAACCCAGTCTATCGTGATAGACTTACTATTTTTATCTTTGGGGGGGAGGCTTTTCAAAATTTTCACAAGATAGACTTGGGGAAGCATATGGAGGCAGTACACCAAATTTGGTGACAAGATGGACTCATATGGCAAGCCGAGATAGACATGACAGCAACTCAGAGTCAGAACAGGGCATCTCAAGGGCAGACAGTTAAAATTCACATGTGAAAGGTCAAGCAATCTTACATCAACTAGGAGAAGGCAGACAGATGATCACAGAGCCAAATATGACAAAATGAGCAAAGTTGTTAGTCTATCGCGATAAACTAAGCAGAGTGATACTAGGCCATCTTATCAAAAATTGGAATCAACAGTTGGCTTCAGCATGATGCAAGAGGACTACCCACTAAGTTTGAGCCCAAAACAACACAAAATGAAGGAGATAGACCAACATCTCCTTGGAAGGAATCTGGAAAAATGGAAGTTGATCCAAAAAGGGGTCACAGAATATCGAAGACAGATCACAAAGGCGAGCACCGGCCTCTATTAACACCATTGGAGGACACAAGCTGGAAAGAGTAACTAGAAGTACACAAGAAAAGATGGAAGAAGAAAGAAAAACTGAAGAAGAAGATGTCCGACTAAAGAAGCAGAAAGCGGAAATGGAAAAAACCACCAGATTGCAGAAGGTAGCAAAAATGGAAAGAATGCTAGAAGGATTTGTTCTCGAGAGATCTCTACGAGGCGATGTAGGCACCACTTGGAAATCTTCTAGTAGCACTTACACAATGAGAACAAAGGATAAACACAACCCAGCTTTTGAGTTGGACTGGTTCGAGAGGTACATCCAAGAAAGAAATGCTATGGACGAACCAGAATTGCTACTAGAAGAGGAGGATCTCCAAACCTTGAGTGATCAGTTAAGGCCAACTTCACGAGATCAGGAAACACCACCTCCATCTCCAAGGCCAGAGACAAGTGAGAGGCAATCAAACCCACCTGCTGACTCTCCTTCGCATTCAGAGAGCTCACATCGTGATGAGAGAGTTCATGCACCGTCCAATGAAGAAGAAGAAAGAACAGATGGTCACCCAAACACTGGAACCATATCACAAATTGATAAAGGCAAGCAAAAAGAGGTGGATCAGTCAAAAGAAAAAGCTTCCTCCTCTCAAGAAATTGAGCTAGAAGCTACTATAGATGTCGATTTACAATCAATGAAGACCCTACTAAACCAAAAAAGACTGCACAGTCACTGGTTAGCCGATCAGAACAGGTCCAACAAAACGAAGTTAGAAAAAACCCATCAAGAAGTTCTGAAACTGCAGGAGCAAAGAGATGACACTCTAAAACTGATCAGCATCAGAGATGCTGAGATCTTGGGGCTCAAAAGCAGAGTAAATCTCCTCAAGGAAAATTTATTGGAGTCTGAAACTTTCAATGCCATTTGTGAAGATACAATCAATGTATTTCTTGAAGATGTCAGTGTGACAGAGATGAACACATCCAAAGGTTGGAAAAAGCAAAAGCAAGATGCCCAGGAGACAGTCAAAAGTTTGCAAGTCGTAATCGATGACTTACAAATTGAAGTCAAAGATTTGAGAACCGTAACAGATATACAAGCAAGGGAAATAGAACAAGCAAAGAAACAAAAAACGGCGCTACCAACAACAACACCTGTGGTCGACCCGCAAGAAGAAGTGGCTGCACTGAAGAGAGAGCTGGAGTTGGAAAGAAAACAGCGCTTAATGATAGTCGAAAGTGTGCTTAGAGCAGAGGAACAATTACAAAGGCAAATTTCGGACTTACAAAGTGAACAGCAACAAGGACCAGCTCATGGCAGCGAAATAGAAAGCATTGTTTCCAAGTCCCTCAGGGAGGAAAATGAAAATTTGCACATCAGGGTGAAAGAGTTAGAGGAGTCAGCAATTCAAAAAGAGATGGAATTTCAAGCTCTACAAGTCAATAATAGAACAATGGCTGCGCAAATTGCAAGTCTTCAAACTGCAAGGCAACACCAAGGACAGGTACGAGTGCACCTGGAACAAGTAGCCACGGATTTGGCGGGACTGGAACAAATATATGGGGGTGAAGATGACTATGAGGAAGAATCAGATGATCATGAGGCCCCAGATACGCAGACTGATCGACCTGGCTCCAACGACCAAGAAATAGAAAAAGATTCAGTCACGAAATTTGAAGAGCAGAAGCTGGCCAAACAAATGGAAAGGCAATCAGAGATGATGTGGTACAAGGCCATACAAGTAGAGAAGGAGATGCTACAAGGGCTCTCCAAATCAAGCAAGATAGCAGCAGGGCTATGGGAAGAATGGAATGCCCCTATGTTACCCTATGCTCTACTGAAATACGAAACTCTGACATATCAACGACAGCTCGCAAAAGAAGAACAAGTACCAGTGTTTGAAGGAGAATTATAGGATCGGGAGCAGCAAAAGAGGATAGTAGACAGCCAACCAAAGTGGAGGCGTCAATGGCTTTTGGATCACCCTAATAGCCTAGTCAACGCACCGCCTGAGCTGAGGAATGATAGGACTTTCTTCCCAACGCCCCGAACTTACACTTACAGCCAACATAAAGCACTACAAAGCACAAATCCTACATGGCTGAATTATCCAGTATTGTTGGGGCCTGCAGAGGGAGAGAGAATATCCGGTTCTTACATGGTGAAAACCCTTCAGGGCGCCATCGCAGAATTCGGAGGCTCTCCCGACCTATCCTGCAAGATGCTATGTAAAATAGCTCGAACCTTTTTGGCCTGTCTCACAGTGTTCTCAAAAAGCTAGACTTCAGAGTACATGAATACAGAAAGAAGCATCTCAGAGCTGTCATATGATCTAAGTGGGCCGCCTACAGAGCCAGTGTTGTATGTCTACTTTAGACGGCTAATGTTTCTGCCAAGCTACCATCTCCAAACCTTTGAAGAAGCATTTTACACGGGCTTCTTCATGTACAAATCCAAAATTTTTGGCCCATTAATGGCAAGCGAGTCTATACGATATGATGCGTTTCTACATCAAATCAACCAAGAAGGAAGACATCGACACTGAAGACAAAGACGATTATGTCGTGGTAGACATGAATTAGGAGGGGGGGAGTGTTGGAGCCCAACTTGTCCAACTGTTGTAATGAGCCCACCTTGTAAAGCCTATCAAATTCCCATTTTTATGTCGAAGAGGTCTTATCATTTTGATCCACTTGTCTGGGTTATGTAAAGATTAATCAGTCAGTCATGACCCAGAATTGTTCCCACTTTGTAATTATGAGGAAGAGAGCCCCATGTACATTTTTGAGCTAAGGTGACTAAAGTATAAAAGTCACCTTAGAACCATTTTTTGGATAACATTTTTTTGAATATTAATGCTGTGTCGTAGGAGTCTGAGAGAGAGAGAGAGAGAGAGAGAGAGAGAGAGAGTCTTATCCTCTTCGCTACGCGCTTCTCCCTCACCGGATTTATGACGTGACCACACCATCGCGGTAGCCTCTCCGAGAGCTACACGCCCACGCCATGCATTCATATTTTTGAGTTGTTTGCGATCGATCTTTCCTCGAGCTTGTTTTGCTTGTAAGTAACACAAACAGTGTCTGTTTTCAACAATAAAGTGCTCTATGGAATGAGAAAGAGATTAGCTACACATAGATATTCATAAACTTAGGTTTTGCCCACTTTTGGATTATGACCTGTGAGTCTATCGCGACTGTAATCGAGATAACTAGGGTTCAAATCTGGTGAGATTAGACTTATAGGTAAGCATATCCTATTGAGAGGATGATGCCTAGTAAGTTTGATACGATTCCGAGTTCATTTGACGTGTAAACGGTGTTGTGAGCATTTAGGGATAGAGTGGGTTGCATTCTACCAGGGTTAATGATTGATGCATCATAAAAGTGTGTATGTGTAGATTGGTCTCAGCCTGACAAGCTAACGAGATGCCTACATGCACCTACGGGTTAGTCGTGTCATCGGATGATAAGTATGTTGTCTGTGTCGTGCTTGTGAGCATGAACAGGGGAGTAGTTTTGCCCTAAAACATTGGTCAATTCACGCGAAAAAGTCTGAATTCAGTCTTTGCTCCATCAATTGGACAAACAAGGTCCAAATTCACTTCTGAAAGAAGTTCTGGAACCCTTAAGCCAAATGGAATCTCATTGTCTAAGCTCAGTCAAATTTTCTCTTCAGTAAGCCCCAATAGACATCCTACGCGTAGGATATCTTCTGCTTTGTTTTTCTTGGATTTTTGCACTATGGTTTCCTCTTGATGTGCTGAGCCCACAACTGTTTTTACTTTTTGATTTGGACACCTATTAGCTGGTCAATGAGTCAGAAATCTGTTCCGACAGCCTGTTGATGATCTTGATCAGTCTAATCAACTCCAATTTGGACCAAAATTGACTAGGAGGCTTGCCTTAGGCTATACAACACCTTGCTATGCCCACTGTCAATGTCTGGCTTCAATTTCTTGCTTTAGACATCCTACGCGTAGAATGTCTTTTTCATCAGAATGGCTTCAAACTCAAAGCACAGGCTCCCCTTGAGTTGCTGATCACTTTGGTATACTCAAAATTTGGTTTGGAGTCCAAAATCACATAGAAGACATCCTACGCGTAGGATGTCTTTTTGGCATGTTTGACCCCAGACTTGACCCACAATTTCCCCTTGATGTCAGTAACCCAGTGGTATGCTTAGAATTTGGTTTGGATTTCAAAAGTCCCCAATTTTAGCTGTTCTTGCCTTTTTCAGTCAAAAGTGCTAAAGTCTGCTTTGAACCCAATTTTCCCACCCAAATGAGGTGAAACCCCTCTCAGTCACTCAATATATCATGCAAGACATGCTCATGCAGTCATCTTATGGTTTTGGTCTCAAAATAATGTTTTGGCACAATTTGGGTAGGATGTCTGGCAATTTCAGTCTATCTGGCCTTATCCTGTAAAGATATGGTCTACCAAGCAAGTATACATGTATGAAATGTTCTAGATCCTGAATCATGATGTCCTACTTACTCTACTCCTACTCATCATGTGAAATGGTGATAATGGTGTTTTGGTTGCTTTTGGGCCTCCCCAGACTCTCAAGCTTTCCTCTCACTGCTTCTACCACTCCAATTCCTACTCAAGAACTCGACTACTACCTAAAACTATCTTGGTCTACCTAAATCTACCTAAGTCGAAGGATTTAAGCCAGACACGCGCTTCCTAGACTCCCTCTAAGACCTAGAGAGTCCTCCACCCTCTGATCCTATCTAAATGTAAAACGAGACTCTTGGCAAGCCAAAAATCCCAATCCTCAAGGATTAGTCTCGGTCACCTACCTAAGGTTTTCATCCTCGGCAGCGGCGCCAATGTTGGATGGATACCGTGCAATGGACGTCAGCACAGCGAGAACTCACCCAACATATATGTCAGCTAAGGACGAAGCTCGACCCGCAGGCACATGGAAGCAAGCATAAGGTGTCAACCTACACTTGACCGACTCCTAACTAATTCCTACAGAGGTCTCTACCAATTGTCTAAGTCACAGCCCTCAAGAGTGCATAAGAGGAAACTTCCTACAACGCTTGATAGAGCCGAACACCCATCAAACAATCTCGAAACACCATAGAACTTGAAGGAGATCCTACTAACACCAATAGATCGCTCTCCCTAAGGTCTATGAACCAAAATCCCAACCCAAAACACCCGGTGCAAAATCACGTAGGATGTCTGGCCGAAATTTGCAGGTCTTCGATTCCAAAATATAAAGTGCCTAATGTGTAGCTCTACTCAATGTGAACGCGTGGATATGCTGCAATGCAAAATCGGACAACGTATGCTCACCCAATCACCAGATGAAGCTCGTAGAAGGAGCTCGCAAAACCGGACCGTACGCGCGCAATGTACGTATTGGCGTATAGCTCTCGTCGGGGGCAACACGCTGCACTTCTCCGCACTCAATTCCGAACACCGGTGCACGCGTAGCATCAAGATGAAGCTCACACTCTCTCTCGTACACAGTACTCTCACTCACAGACTTCAAAACTTGTTTTTAAAATGACAAAAGGTTTTTTCATTAAGGTCAAAAAGTGGTATATATACCTTACAATTCTCAAACCCTAAAGTTCCAAAATCAACCAACTACTCCATCTATCTATCAAAAGTGGGATACAATCTGGAAACTTCTGTAAGTCCCAATATTTACAAGGTGAAATAATCAGGTTTCCGAGTAGTTAGTCTCCGTGGGGTGTGTCCAGCTTCTAACACTCCTTTAGAAATTTTCAAGTTGACCATCATGTCCTTGATCTAAGTCTTGATGTCTTTCATTCATATGTATGTTGGTTTGTTTCGAAATAACATATCCAACAATAATCCTAGACTCTTAAGATTGACTATTGAGGGGTTGATGTGTGGGTTCACAAAATGAAATCATCGTTGGTCAAAAACCACCTTGGCACTTTCGGTTCAATACTTGGACACAATTGGGATGAGGTGGAAATTGATACATGTTTTGATCACAATAATTCGTCAGCTTCCAGGCTTGAACCATTGTTCTAGCTCCTACAAAGAGAATTTGGAACCTCTCCAAATCAATATAGATCATTTCATCATGGAGAAACTCTTGAATCTGTGGAGTCCTTCGCTTCTTTAGTTTCTTGTTAAGTGTTATCAACTTAATAGAGTGATTTGGGTGTGAGTGTGAATCTAAATATGATTTGCGGTCAGCTATGATGCATTTTCCCTTACAATTAAGCTAATTCGCTAGCTTGTACTAAATAATAGCTTGCTACGTATTTGGTTGACTAGGTCTGCTCTTTATGCGCAGTGCTTGACTGATTTCGCTATTGATTCTGGTCAGACTTACTCTGCTCTTATGTTCTTTTTTATTGTCAACCTCTCTATCTTTCTAGATCTTCGGCCTAGTGCTAGTAGTGTCACTCTAAAACGCCCACCAGTGGTGTAGTTTGGAGGTGGAAATCGGTCATCATCATCATCTCCAAGTAAAGATTTCAGCTAAGTAGGCATATTGCTTAGCTAAATTCAAAAACATAAATTGAAGATAAAAAATACACACTAGTAGCGAAAAAATTTTCTTTATAAACTTGTTGTTATGCTCAAGGGAGTTAGCACCCTTCCCCCACCCTTCTTTGTACATTTGAAGAGGGTTGCCATTTGATGGGCTTTGATAGTCTTTTTGATAGGTATAAAATGAGCTTGTTTACTGAACCTGTCTACTATCGTCCATATTCCCGTATTCCCATGGATAGACTTAGGCAATCCAAAGATAAAATCCATGGATATGCTCTCCCATGGTGAATTAGGGATTGGCAAGGGTTGAAGCAATCCAAGTTGCTTCCCTCTATCAAATTTTGTCTTTTGGCATACCACACATTTAGAAAAATACTCTTGTATGTTCACTTTCATGGTAGGCCAATAGAAATATGTTTCAATTCCCTTTAAGGTAGACTGAATCCCTCTATGCCCCGCATAAGGTGGAGCATGAGATTCATACATTACTTTCTCACGTAGGGAGTTAGTAATGCATAGTCTATTGCCATAGAGAAGATAACCATCTTGTAAAGTAAATGGTTCTTGTTTCTTCCCTAATGCAAGGGCTGAAATCACATCTCTAAAATCGGGATCAATAGCATACTCATCTATCATTGAAGATAGGTCATTGTGAGTAGCTATGGAAACCGCATTCACTCTCAGCTGCCTTGAGAGTGCATGAGCTACTTGATTATGCTTGCCAGCAATGTGAGCAATATGGAAATGAAATTGCGAAAGGAAATTTTCCCACCTCATTTGTTTGTCGGAGAGCTTGGTCTGCGTCATGAAGTACTTAAGACTTTGGTGATCCGTTCGCAGAATGAAAGGAGTCCCCAATAAATAGTGCTTCCATGAGTCTAAGGCATGTAGAACTGCAAGGAGTTCCTTTTCATATATGACTAGAGCTTGCTCAACAGGGTCGAGCCTTCGACTTTCATAGCCTATGGCGTGCCCTTCTTGAAGCAAAACAGCTCCAAGGCAATCACCACAAGCATCACATTGGACCTCAAATGGTTTTGAGAGATCCAGTAGTGTAAGCACATGTTGAGAGATAAGCTTTTCAAAAGCATTGTTCTCCTTAGCAGACCATGTATACCTAATGCTTTTCTTTGTTAGGTCCGCAATTTGTGAGAACTTTTCTGTGAAGCGTCTATAGTATGCACACATACCTATAAAGCTTCTTAGTTCATGAAGATTCTTTGGTTTAGGCCATCCTTTTATTACCTCTAACTTTGATGGATCCATTTGGATGCCATCTTGAGAGATAATGTGACCTAAATATTGAATCTCTTGCAAGAAAAATTCACTTTTCTTTCGATTAACATAAAGTTTATTCTCTCTTAAAACTTGAAATATTACCTGGAGGTGTTGCTTGTGTTCGTCTAATGAATTAGAGTAGATGATAATATCATCAAAGAACACTCCAGTGAAGGTTCGATGAGGCCTGAACAGCTTCTCCATCAAGCGGTTGAATGTGGTTGGTGCATTGGTCAAGCCAAAAGGCATGACAATGTATTCGTAAAGACCAAACGTAGTGCAAAATGCGGTCTTTACAATGTCTTGATCAACTATCCTTATTTGATGATAGCCACTTTTTAGGTCAATCCTACTGAAGTAGGTTGATCCTTGTAGCTTATCAAATAGTTCTTCTACCTGTGGAACGGGAAACCTATTCTTGATAGTGATCCTATTTAGTGCTCTATAGTCGACACACATACAATATGTGCGGTCTTTCTTTTGCACTAAAAGCACAAGTGAGCAAAATGGAGATGAGCTAGGGCTAACCATGCCCTTCTCAACTAACTCATGCACTTGCCGCATAATCTCCTCTTGTTGAGCTTGAGAAGCTCTATAAGGAGGTTTGTTAGGCGGTGAACTTCCTGGAAGAATTTCAATTGCATGGTCATCATTACCTCGTTTAGGAGGTAGCTCACAAGGGATGTTGTCAATAAAAACATCTTGAAACCCCTTGAGAAAATTGGATAACTCTAATTCCTTTTGGTTGCTTTTATTTTCTTTTGCTAAAGCATTAGGTTCATTTTGAGAATCTTTAACAAAAATCATGTACACGGAAATAGAACTCTTTATTGACTTGTTGAAAGCTGGTGTATGTACAATGGGATAGTGTTACCCATTTCCTTAGCATCTATATACATGTCTTTTTCCCTGAACTTAAAGGAGATTCTCCTTTCAGGGAATTTAACATTGGCAGCCAGGCAATCAAACCATGGTGCCCCTAGGATTACATCCTCATGCTTGAGAGGAGAGATAAAGAAGTCCTCTTTGTCCGCATATATTTGGACATGAAGCCTCAATTTCCCGATTAAGGGAGTAACTGAAGCTTCTTGCCCCTTGAAAGCACTGCCTTCGGGTAGAACATCTCCCATCTCATAGGCTTGTATGCCTAGCTTGGTGGCCAACTCTATAGATATAAAATTGTGAGTAGAATCAGGGTCAAAGAGAATAAAAGCATCATGTTCTCTTACCTTTCCCCAAGCATGGCATAGAGGAGATCCTTTGTGGTGAGTTTGGTGAGTCTCCTCCTCTTGGATTTCAACCAAGGTAGTGAAGCGGTCCGGGGCGGGCAACAAGAAGAGCAACCTCTAGACACCCTTCAAGGCTCCCGTGCTGCGCAATTGGGTTGGGGTTGGAAAAACAACAAACACACACACAAACCCGCAACCTAACCCTACACAAATTTGGGGCACCACCTAGTTTTGGATGCGAACTAGGACGCGTAAAGAGAGAGAGAGAGAGAGAGAGAGAGAGAGAGAGAGAGAGAGAGAGAGAGAGAGAGAGAGAGAGATAGTGCTCGGGCTGCTTTGAAATGTATCGGCAATGATCAAGCAAACACAATTATATATGTAAGAAAGAGAGAGAAGGGTGAGGGGGTGTTTGTTGCACTAATACCTTCTTACAAATCTGTCATGACCAATCAAAGTGATATTAGTATTTGTTCAACATAGGTTGAGTAAATTACACCACAACACATCACAAGAAAAGCCACCCCACTCACTGTCTTAAGGCCAGGGGAGTCCTCTCCACCCTGTCGCCCTCTTACAGTATGTGGGATTTATGGCTAAATTGATGACAACACTAGAGACAAGCTATCAAGAACTTAACAAAAAAAAACACCAAGACACTTACACATCATTGTTGTCCATTACTTCACGTGGGAAGAGAGACAAAGTATCCAAGCTTAGTCCAAATCCACCCTCCTTGATTCAGCAAATGTTGGGCTTACACTAGTAGGAGAAATGATAGATTTCCTACTCTCAATTGAGTGATCACTCTCTCTCTTACAATGGCATAGAGTTCCCTTGCTAATCTCCTATTACAACACATGCACATGCATAAGACAATGAGCTTCTACTCAAGAGCTCCTTCTAGAGAGGTTGAGCTTGGCTTCTCAAGCTATATCATAGTGCTCTTGCTTATGGCTCCCCCTTTTGTGCTAGCTACACCCTCCTTTTATAGAAATTTTGAAGGCTAGGGTTACTCCTCTAACCATGGTTGGGTTAGATTTTCAGCAATTTATCTAATTTCTTTTGCTTGGAATTATCAAGAAGTTGGTGGGGAAAGAGAGAGGAGAGAAATGGAGGTGATAGGACTTTTCATAGTGGGTTAGTGTTAGTAGAGTTAGTATTAATTTACAAATGGAATTGGATATTTACAATGGGAGTATCCATGTAGGATACAAATAAGGAAGAAAAACTCTTAAGAGGTAAGAAAAGGTGGATTTCTTACAAGGTTGATGCTCCAAGTGTCTTGAGTAGGGCCAATTTTGACGCTTGTTGACGGTCCACTAGCTTTGACGGTACATTTTTTCTCCACTCTTGACCTTCCTTGAGAGACAAGGTAATTGAAGCTGAGTATTCAACCACCATGATGCTGTCTTTTAAAAGAAGAGGCTGAATTTTGTGGTTTTTTTGATAGATATGGGTAAATTGGAGGAGGAAAAATGAGACTAGGTGGTCAATTTTGGAATGGAATTGTGTGTGGGAGGTATGAGTTCACCATGGTTTCTCTTATTCTTCAAGGTTGAGGAGAAGGTGAGTAGGGTGCAGAGAGGAGTGGTGAGAGAGGTGGGGATGATGAGTAGAGAAGTGTGTGTGAAAGAGGAAAATGATAAAATGGAAGAGAGAGTGTGGCTGCATAACATGGGAAAATTGGGGTCCACTAATAAAATCATAGCTCACAGCTCGTAGCTCAAAAAAATATGAAAAAAATTGAGGCAAAAGTTCAGCCCACGAGCTACAACTTTTGTTTGTATCACCTTTTCAAATTCGGAGAGCAAGTGAACTTTAAAAATTCAGCAAAACCGACCGTTGTTTTCCACTGCACAAGGTCCTTGTGGGGTCCTTCTTTGGATGATTCTTTTGAATACCTCCAAGAGTGAGCCCTCCATAGTGCATGTATGCATGCCACCTATCCTTGACCTTATTTGGTAGGTCTATAATTGAAGATATTGTTGAGATCATGATATAAGTGAATAGTACAACTAAGAAAATCAAATATTGAGGGGTCTAAAAAATATGTACATGTCAAATATAAATAATATAGGTGGAAAAAAATATAAAGGGGTCAAAATAAATCTCTCTCATTATAAGTCTACCATAAAAAGATGAATATTTTTGGTGGTCTAATTTATGAGAGTAATAGAGAATATATGTAGGAAGGAAAAAATCACAATAGTGAAAAAAATATACACATAAATAGAACTAGTTTTTTTGGATTTTTGTTGGGATGGAGCTACACCAAAAATAAGAGAAGCTTACATGAAAATATTTCTATATGGAATAAAGAGTATGAAAAATGGTAAGAAAAATTGTGGTAATGGTGAGGCAATCTACAGAGCATAAATAACACACACCTAGGTAGAAATATTTAAATAAATATCAAAATAATTATGAAAAAATCTTTTATTTAGGCCCTATATACAAAGAAATATTTACATACGCATGGGCCATAATATACTTATTTTTTTTATTTTTTTGGCTCAACTAGCCCAATGACTAGCTAATTGAGGGTTTTTTAAGAAGATATGGGAAAAGTCCCGTGACTCACGCACGCCTATGTACAGTGAAATGGTAGGGATAGCCACAGTGTTTGGGTGATTTTGGTAGGGTGAGGTAACTCACTGTGGCAATTACAAAGAGCCGAAAAACGGCTATCAGTAGCTCTAGGAGGATCTTGGCGGTTGTTCTTTTGGGGAAAAGCACGGTATGCATGCCCTTGTTCACCACACTTGAAACACCGGTTATCCTTGTGATAACACTCAAGCTCTTCAGGAGAGAGTTTGTTTTTACCTTTGTAAACTCCCTTCTCTTTAGCTTTGTTGGGGTTGCCCTTAGGAGACTTTTGGACATTGTCCTTCCCCTTAGGCTCGTTGGAACCCGTGTTTTCCATGGGCTTGTTATTTATTTTAGCCCCCATTTGGAAATTGATTCGAAAGGTCACCATAGTATGGTGTATTACCGCCGATATGGTACGTGGCCTTTGGGAGTTGACATACTCCGCCATTTCTTCGGTTAAGCCCGCACAAAATTGTTGCTTTTGCTCTCCAAAATCCAACTTTTTGAAGACAGTGGCTTTGAGTTGTAGGTCCCAAAACTTGTCTACATATTTGTGGATGGATTCATAGGGAGAGAGCTTTAAGCTTCGCCATTCGGTGAGTACTTTGTCTTTGGCATCGGTGGCCAAAAACTGCTTCATAATGGAACCTCTTAAATCTTTCCATGTTCGCGGGGCTTCACCGTTGGCTCGTAGGCTAGACCACCATTACCTGGCGGACTTTTGAAAGTGCATAGCTATGTGGTGTAGCTTAGAGGACTCTGTGAAGCCCTCATCTCCAAACGCCGCATCAAACTGTTGGATAAAGGCCAAGACTTTGTCCGTAGCAACAAAGGTGCCATCATAGGTAAGGAAAGAGATTCTCTTCCCTCCCTCTTTGAACTTCTTCAGCTTGGACAACCTCTTCCATGCGGCATCGGATTTCCTATGGCCTCTTCTTTTTGATGGTTCAAAGGTTGCACCATCACTTTCTTCAGAAGGTGAATAATTTGAAGAAGGTGGAGAAGAGGGTGACCCTTTCTCGCCTTTCTCTTGTCTTGATCTTCGTCATCTTCACCATCACTTTCATAAGAGGAAGAGGATGAAGAAGATGGAGAAGAGGGTGTCCTCTTTCTCGCCTTTTTCTTCTCTTGTTTTTTATCATCCCTCTTTGAATTATGGTGTGGAGAAGGGTGCGATGGTCTTCTCTGCTTTGGTGGTGATGGAGAGCGTTTAGCCCGCCGTCTTCGTGGAGCCATCTCCGTCGAGGTGGCGGGAGACTCACATCATCAAGAAGTAAATTCTTGAGCACTTCATATGGATTCTGTTCTTCTTCCCGAATCGGAGAGAGACCTCTTTTGGAAGTCTCACAAGGAGGCTTCCTATGTGTTCTCTCGTCATGGTGATGAGCTTGGAGAATCCTGTGAGCACGGAGCTGCCGTTGCACTTCACTTTGGAGAGATGGATTTCCCATGGCTTGTTGAAGCCTAGAAACAAGATAGTTAACAAGAATCAGAGCATCATTAGTAGCTTGCTCATTAGCAAAATCAAAGTTATCAACATTAATTTCACTCTCTTTACTATTGTCAGCCATTCTAACAACTTTAAGGTGTAAACTTTTTAGGTGTACTTTGGCACTTCAAGCCCTAGTTTCTACTCCTCTTTACCCCTTTAGAAAAAGCACTCAAGCTATTGTACCCGTAGCTCGAATACCATTAATTGCAAGGAATAGAAGAGAGGGTCGTTCAACACCAAAATAGCACCGGCTCCTGTCAAGCTTCTAATAGCTCAATAGTGGTTAAGCTGTAGGCAAGCCCCGTAGGACTCCACTATTAAGACCATAGCTCTCGACGGTGATGCCCCGTTAGGTGCACGAAGGCAGGCGCACTACAAGGCTGAAAAATCCCTACTCTACTTACTCACATGCAATTAATAATACCAACCATTTATAGCTAGCTTGAGGACCTCCCTTCTTGAGCAAGAAAAGAGAAACCTTGTGCTCTGATACCAATGTAACATTTAATGGCCTAAAAACTTGTGTGTAGCGGAGATTTGCATGAACATAGTGGGCATTTCATTAGAATAAATTCCTAATGAGAATTACAAGAGTGCTTGGGTGGAGAGAGAAACAAAAAGCATAACACCTAGTTAGATAGCATGAACAATACTTTCAAAAGAGAGAGAAATTAAGCTATTGACAACAGTTGAGGACCGGATTTACATGGAGCCGGTCCCCCCCTCCAAAAGGCTTTGTATTATGGTTTCTCCCATCAAGAGAGACATTGTACAATACAATTCTTTTTGTTCCTTCAAGACTAGCTAGTGCAATGAAGATGAAAGCTTCATGCACTAAGCAAAACACTTATCAAACACAACATCAATTATCCTCGGTCTCAAACCCAAGACCTCACACACCTTCGAAGAGGGTGAGAGCTAGCAGGGTATGAGAGTAGATTGAGAGGAAGAAGGAGTAGTCTTACGAGAAAGATGTACATCTCCTCACATAATCACTCATATTAGCATAGCTTAGCTTAGTAATTAGCATGGTAGAGGAGATGAGCATGCATTGAATCTTGGATCTTGGTTGGATTTGCATCACAAAGCCAAGAATTGTTGGTGTAGGCCTCCCTTCTCACAAGCTTGGAGTAGGTGGTAAGCTTTCCATTAAAGCTTGAGAAGGAGAGAGAGTCTTCTTTACTTCACACATGAGATTGTGTGAATGTGTGAGTGATAATGCCTTGCAAAAATCACCCCCCTCTCTCTCTTGGGTGACCCCTCTTGCTATTTTCTCTTGCTACCCTCTCATTGGACCTCCCTAGGGCTAGCCAATGAATATTACGCAGCATAAGTGATAGCCTTCTGACATGTGTCCCCCTTTCCCCCTTTGTGAGAGCTTTAGGTAATTTAATAATTCAACTAAACTCTCATTGGACCCCTTTTCCTCCTGGCCAATAGGAATCAAGCAAGCCATTGGGCTGCTGAATGCTCATTGGACCCCTTGGGAGACTGTCCAATAGTCTTCTAGAGGACTTAATTCTCATTGGTTCTTTTATTAAGTGCTTTTAAATTAATTAAACTAGATTTACTCTAGACTAATTCTCATTGGTCCACCTCCATGGCCATCCAATAGGAATTGGGTACACCTTGTGGGCATATGGGCTAGGGAGCTGACATGTGTCCCTCATTCCCTTTGTGTAAAGGGAGCTTGTGTGTGTGTGTGTGTGTGACTTTCTCTCTCATCCCCTACAAGCTAGGCTCGCCCCCTCCTAAGTAGGGATTTGTAAAGACTTTTTTGACACACACAAAGCATCCAATTCTCCCATGGTTGACCTTTGGACACAACCTTTGAATTTTGGAACCTTAGCATTTTGGAAGTCTTAATGGGCTCAACCTTAGGGTCTTTTTAGCCCATTGTTGCACATGGCTCTTTTACAGATGCCCCCCCCCCCCCCCCCCCCCCCCCCCCCCCCCCCTTGGATCCCTACTGTGGCTAGTTTGCTAGCTTAACCAATATTCTAGCTTTTTCTCCCCTGGCACTTCCCCATATTAAATGATCAGTTTAACATGAGAAAATCATTTAGGAGAATTAGATATTGATTATTATGACACAAATTTTTCAGAGTGTTCTACTACAAGGTGCTCTTAAATACTATGAAGCAAGAGTGCGTGTATGTGTTAGATATATATATATATATATATATATATATATATATATATATATATATATATATATATATATTATATATATATATATATATAGAGAGAGAGAGAGAGAGAGAGAGAGAGAGAGAGAGAGAGAGACAGAGAGAGAGAGAGAGAGAGAGGGAGGTAGTGTGTGTGTGTGTGTGTGTGAGTGAGAGAGAGAGAGAGAGATGGAAACACCAAATTCTGTTTTGTAAAGCTCCAAGAATTTTGTTTCTTCCACTACCTCCTTGGCTATGTCCCCATTGCAATGGCATGTGTGTGTGTGTGTGTGTGTGTGTGTGTGTGTGTGTGTGTGTGTGTGTGTGTGTGTGTGTGTGTGTGTGTGTGCGTGTGTGTGCGTGTGTGTGAGAGTGTGTGAGAGTGAGTGAGAGAGAGAGAGATGGAAACACCAAATTCTGTTTTGTAAAGCTCCAAGAATTTTGTTTCTTCCACTACCTCCTTGGCTATGTCCCCATTGCAATGGCATGTGTGTGTGTGTGTGTGTGTGTGTGTGTGTGTGTGTGTGTGTGTGTGTGTGTGTGTGTGTGTTGTGTGTGTGTGTGTGTGTGTGTGTGTGTGTGTGTGTGTGTGTGTGTGTGTGTGTGTGTGTGTGCGCGCGCGCGCGCGCACGTGCGTGTGTGTGTTGGTGCGTATTATAGCGTGTACAGTTCTGCAATTGAATCTTTCTTTTTTGCTCAGGTTATAGACAGGCCCCAAAATGAAAGACGGTATATATAAAAAAGCCCAAAATTCACTTATTCTATTAAAAAATGTGCTAACTAATGAAGAAATGACAAGGTTATTGTTCTTGCTAACCAGAGTTTTCCTACATACAGTAGTCTTTGTAACCAATCAATTTCTTCTCAATACTACAGTGTGGCAAAAAGAAGGTTACCTTTGAGAAACTAAAACAAAAGAGTTTTTTTCGCATTAGAATAATTACAGAATGTGTGTGTGTGTGTGTGCGCGTGCGCACGTTTCTTGGCAGGAAGAATCCTGGGCCACAATAGAATAACCTTATCTCATGTAAGGGTACCAACTTAAAATACTCCTATTATTGAGGTTAAAATTTGAATTTTTTGCCAGTAATACCCTAAGGTTTGTGTGAATTTCTTGGTTTTTTATACACAAGCTCAAGAGCTAACCGGGATTTTGTAATTTTATCTGGTCAAAGTAAACATACGTCTAATGTATCACTAGAATCAAAAAGTAGCCTTCTTTCCCAAAAATGGACAGCACCTTGTTTGTATTTTGAAGAAGTTGTCAAAAAAAAACCTGGTAATTTCCATCTCTATGGAGACCCTCACAAGAGGATTGAGGCTTTTTTAAATTAAATTGACAATTTTAAATAGTCAAATACTCATTATTTTCTATCTTGTTCAATGCCAATCATTATATAAAAATCCAAGTAACATGTCTAAATTTCCACAAGAGCAGGATACATTCTATGGTCTATTTGTTCACGTGCAAACATCCCATAGTTGAAATGTAGCTTCTTGTTTTCTATACAGACGTTAAATTCATACATCTTAGTGTCTATGAAGCGAGTTTCTTACACTAACTAGATTTATCTTAGCGCATCATGTTATGACTAAAAGGTGGAGACTTCAATCTCGGAGCAAAGCAACCATTATCATCCATTATCCCAAAAAAAATCAACCCACATTAGCTGTTGATTTATATTTCAAAAAACATTTACCAGCATCTTGTTGGTTTTAGTGACAACCTTTCAAAAAAGGCTCAATAGGTATATCTTTATGCAGTCAGGTTCAAGCTAATTGTATATCAATATATTTGAACTAGCTTAAAGTCCATAATCAAACCAATTCAAGAAAGGATATTTTTTAAATATAATAACGTAAAGGTCCAATAACAATCTCTTTATGAGGTATCCATCGTATGGTCACTCAACATCATCTCAAAGCTTCTAGCAAGTAGGTCACCACTCATGCTCATGCATTCACATGCACATCTAAGTTATTAGAAAGAAGCCAAAAAAAACCAATTTTTAAAATCAGTAGCTGAATGGGATTCCAAAATGTTGTTGTCTCTTGTTTGGTTTAGCAAAAATTATCAAAAAAAGAATCACTACGCATAACCTTGATGTGTTGACGTCAAGCAGAATGCATAATGCCATATTTGAGCTATTGTAAGTACCATTATGCACATATTTACTGTGTCGGTATCAAGCCGAATGCATAACAACATAATCGAGCTAGTGTAAGGGCCAAAAACTCCATCAAGAGAAAGCCTTTTCTTATGTTAATATCTGAAGATTAAATAACACCTGAAAGTTAGTTTAAATGTATATTCAGACAATATTTTGTTTATAAAATCAATCATTCAAAAATACTCAGTAAATCTATACAATTTCGGATCTAATGCACAGTAGCCGTGAATGAAATCACCATAAGACATGTAAACCATTTGTCAGCATGAAAATTCCAACCAATATAGATTATACTTGTGCAAGATTATACCAATCTTGCACAAGGAGGATACAAGAAACAAGTGTCCAGTCAAACAAGAATAGCATCCTATAGTACTCACAGTTTCAGCAGAGTTCACTGACTTAGTGTGCTTAAAAGAGAACATCAAGCAACCAAACAGTTCCATATTAACTACCATATTAAATCATAAAAAAGCAAGAGCATTTCCAGATGAAATTGTATTCCAAGGATTTAGTGTGTCCAATATTCTCAGGTATGGTGGCCTACCTGGTTAGTTGACGACAGTGTCATTCTGCCAATTAGCCAATGTGTGTTGCGATATTTGGGATCCAGATCCTCACGAATGTACACTACCACGTAGTAGCAGAAAAATGCAGTTGTACAAGGAGGACTACATAGATTGGTGCCAAGTTTAGGCAAATAGAGAACAAGAAGGCCACTCTACCTCAATCAGTATTATCACAGAATAGTGTGTGCGTGTGTGTGTGTGTGTGTGTGTAGCTATTTTAAATCTTACTTAATAAGACATAATTGAACTTTTACATTCAAAAGACAACTGGCCAAGGAACAATGCACAGATTTGTACAAAAATAACTCAGTATCAGAATTATCTAAGTACAATGATTGTAAGAAAGAGATCCTCTTTCAGTGGGGTTGGTAGTAAAAAAACTTCCCCGTTCTTTAGTGGATATTTCATAACAGTAATGTTGCTTGCCAAAGAAAAGAAACCCTCCAAGATAACATAGAGTCCTTACCTGCATCCATCCAAACAAGACAACAATTCTGTTAGCCTTGGATGTGTTTTACAGGTATCAATGGACTATATCAGTTGTTATCCATGTCCATCTTATAGGTTTTTAAGCACTTTAGACATGCAAGTTTATTCATTAGTTTTGGTATGTTTAGCAGTCTTTTATATCACTTTATAGTATATGGTGAAGTCCAATAGTAGTAATACTACGAGCCATAGCTTAGTAGCTATGTATAAAAGCAACCATATACTTACCTTCAACATCAGTAGCACCCATGGTATAAAAGGGTATTTCTTTTAGACAGAGAGATGTGAAATCCGGCTTCCTTTTGTCATCCACCAAAGTCACAGATGAGGGTGGTGACAACCTTTATGTTTAAAACCAATAAGACAACCATGTAACCAGTCAAGAGTAGTAAGGCCCCCCCTTTAAAAAAAAAAAACAAACCTCGGCAAAATTTTGGGAGCTATACCCAAGCCAAAATAAAACTGGCCATATACTTACCTTTATTTCCTTCAATCATTATCAATTTTCAAGAACAGTAATGTCCAGCCTTACCAACATTATCTTTTCTACAAAGCCAAAAAAAACGTGTGAGCTGTTGTATACTTACCTTCACAAAATGCCAGGCTATCACGGACTGTTAATGTCCAGACTGATATGAGCTCCCCATTTTGTGATAAGCCTCAGTGATAATTAGTTTAATCACAAAAAAAACCAACCATTCGAACGCTGCCAATCAATAAGGTGCCTCTACCTCCTTAGAGAGAGAGAAAAAACAACCAGTTATAACAGCGAAAAAACCAGTCATAAAGAAGTTTTTATTTCTACCAGACTCAGAGTCAAGTGGCCCATTGGTCATAACCTTTATGTTGACACCATTTATACAGTCTGGACATCGTATCAGTCCCCATTTTTGTAAACACATCCAACTGTAGCACATGTTAGGAACGCCCATCAAGCTATCCCTCATGTTCACAACCATATACATACACATACTGCCATATATGCTCAAGAGGCTTTTATGCGGAGATGAAGCCCTTTACAATTTCCTCAGGCTACCCTTATTTCAAAACAACCACTGAACTTCGTTTTCTTATGCATAAGAGACCCAAGGTCTACCATGATGTCAAGGATTTAGTAAAATAACCAGTCAGGCTCATGAACCTGCAACAAATTACCAGAATCTAAAAATCCTTCAATTATACTACATAGGCAATCTATTTAGTCCTGAGGTCAGGAGATGCTTTAATATAAGGCGGGGGTACAATATCCCTAGGTTTACCATATCAAGCTTTGTAAAAGATTATCAACAGAAAAATAGCATTTGTACACAGTCGATAGCAAATCCCCCCAATCCTTCTCCTAAGTCCCATTAGGTGTCTGTTCAATCAGTCAGAGAATGCTTTGCTACCCTATCTAAGGGTTACGACAGTTTTATGCAAAAAAACCAACAATGCGGAAAGAACCTGTTTATGGTATTCTCCTACACATGGAAAAAAAAATCATTTCCTATGTTTATATGTAGTTTAATGAGTTCATCAGTTCCTAGTTACTTTCTTCCACACAAAGTAGCAGAACACCCAGTAATACTCAGTATATGCCATGGTATTACCTCTATTTCTTTTCATTGCCTGGCTCAAGAGGAGCCAGTCAATCCAAAAAAAAACCAGTCGGTCTCTGATAGTAAGTCATAACGAAGGCAAAAGAGAGTTAAGGTAAACCATAGTACCTGAGGAGTTTGAGCTGCAAGCTCCATAGCTTTAGGAAGTTCAAGTAGTAATGGCACAGAGCGGGATTAACCACAACAAAAAACTAAATCTCAAGCTAAGTGAGGGCTAAGGAGTGCCCTCACCTTAGTATTTATAGGTTGGTTTGCACGCTTCCTGAGCGTCCAAAGTGAAAGAGCAGAGACGCCCCTTGCTGTGAGAGCCCCTCAAGCGTCAGAAGCCATTACTGCCTGGGGAGAGAGCGCCAGTACACGGTCCAAGGGTGGAAGGAGCCGCCTTCCCATTGTAATGATGGTTGAGTATTTCCTCTTGCTCTTTTAAAAGAGTACTTTTTATTTTGTCCCATACCAAAGTCGGTGGCACAGTGTAGCAATGAGGGCCCTATTTTGCCAATAGTGGGGGGGGGGGGGGGGGGGGGGGTTCCTTTTTATGGAAAAACCCATATGAGGAGGAGAAAAATAACTCCATAGTGTTTACCACAATGTGTGTGTGTGTGTGTGTGTGTGTGTGTGAATATGATGCCATGATCTAGCATCTCATGCTATGGAGATTAAGGTTGGGAGGGCAAGGATGATAACAAGAAAGCGAGGCGAGGAGCAAGGCAAAATACCAAAGATAATAACCTATTGTATTATGCTAAAAATAGGATATGTGTATTTGGTGCCTTCAAGGTTAATGATGTGGGGCGACCTGTCCCTAGGAAAAGATATTCAACTAGTTTTAGGCTATTGTGCTATGCCTCATTTACTAATGTATGATGGGTGTTGAAGTTCCACGTGTGTTCTGATCATTTATACAAAAAATTGGCATGAGTAAACGGTGCTTTTCTATAACCTTATGAGTTTCAAATGCCAGCAAGGCCCAGTACAGAGTAGTTCCTCATTAGTTTGTGCAGGTAGCGGCTTGTTTTAATGTGGTAATCGAAGGATTATGCACCTTTCTTTTTTAATAACAAACCCGAGTTATGTCAAGATGCTATATAAAATCCATCGATTGTTGTACAGTAGCTAGTGTTAAAGAAACCAAAGGTCCCCGAAGGATATATCCTTATGGGATATGTTAGTCTTTTAACTACCGTAATTGGTATTTATACATAAATCATCTAGAATTGCATATGACAAACACATCCTTATACAGTACAAAGAAGTAGCTATCTGAATGATTAGATTAATGTGGGTCTACACAACAGTAATGTGTGTGTGTGTGTGTGTGTGTGTGTGTGTGTGTGTGTGTGTGTGTGTGTGTGTGTGTGTGTGTGTGTGTGTGTGTGTGTTGGTGTGTTGGTGTGCAAGATTTTTTGTTTAGTTGCACAGTGGAGTTCTAGTTCAATTAGGATTAAATTAAGACATTTGGTCATACAATCTGTAATTTTTGTATAGATTTTATTGGAGGCATCAGAGATCCATCTAAATTTATGTTTATGTGGTTTGTAATCAAGAAAACGTACATGTAGTTTTTTGTTCTCAAGATTTTACCCTATTTCTTGAAATTGAGATGAAAGAAGATTTCTGGTATCAATTAGGTTAAGGGCATAAATGGAGACTTTTTCTTCATTCATTCTTTCAAGTGCAACTAAATGCACCATTTGTTTATAGATATTTGAAGCTATATTTCTAGCCTTGTCAAGTCCCACAATAAATAATTTAGATGCTAGATCTTTGATTTTTGTGAGAATATTAAAAGAAGACCAAGTAGTGTCCGTACTAAGCCATTGTGGGTTTAGATTTACTACTTTGTTTGAAAAATTGTGAAAAAAGTAATTGAGAAAGGGTGTAGATCACATCTTAGTTGGAGTTTATTAACCAAACTGGTTAAGCAATTATGAGGGGCAACAAAAGATAATGAGGATTCAGTGGTGGAATATGATTTAATCCTTTATTCAATAATGCGCGAATCTCATGATCCTCGTGAATGCTTAAGTTTGAAGAACAAATGTGTGAGGCAAATTTATCAAATTGTCATGTAAACTCTGTAAAATTATTGCAACTACAGGTAGAAACACCATATTAGTGAATTTCGGAATTTCCCAATTCCCACTTTCAAAACGATCTTAAGATTTCACCACATGGCCAAATCTTAGCCAAACTTTTGAGACCATGGATCGAAAGAGCTTTTTAGGTACTTCCTTGTGGAAGGATCTGGTCTTGCAAAATAGTTTGAGATTTGTCCATATGGCCAAATCTTTAAGACATTGGTGATTCCCAAATTGGCTCTACAATCTCAAAATATCTAATATGGTGTTTAGAAGTGATGTGTAATCTTAAGAAATCAGTATTGTAAAACCAATTTTTTAGTGGATACGTGTATTTCTAGCCAAAAATAACAAAATTAAGTAGCAAAATATTACCAAAATATTGATGAAAGATTTCCATAAAATTAGATTTAGGTGGGTACAATTCTAGAATTTTGTTAACAAAAAGACAATGCACAAAAATATGATTCTGAGCCTCCTTCTTTTTATTCAAGATCTTCTTGCCCCCCATATTGGTAGTAACATGAAAATATTACAATCACAAATCAAAAGGATTTTTTTAGAGGAAGATTTTTGGCTCTCCCCCTACTGATATAGCTTTTAGTTTTACCTCTACCAAAGTTAGAAGTAGAAGTAATAGAGGGAGTCAAAAAATAAGTGAGAAAATTACGAGTGTTGGCTAAAGAAATATGTCCTTTTAGGGATGGGGTAGATTCTTCCTCCATATTGGGCTTAAGCAGACTAAGAAGGGTCTTCACTCCTTTGTAATTTCCATAGAATGTCAAAAAAGTTTCAGGTTCATCTTCTTTAAGCTCTTTGAGAACTTTAAGCATCATGTTGTGGAAGTGAATGAACGTAATCTGAGCTAAAACCAAGCTACGAGATTGTCTGCCCAGCCATGAACCTATTAAAGATAGGTGAAACTCTGCAACTTTGTCTTGGAATAATAACTCTAGGTGATTAATAATGTACTAGACTACAGGATCAGACCAAATGATGCTAGACTCAAATGCCTCTTTGTTGTCAAGGAAATTGCAGGCACATTTGATATAAGGCCTATAAATATTCCAGATAGAATCTGAATAGTAGTCTGCATTTGGCTTAGAGAAAGTCATAATGCCCTTTGTGCGTCAATAAATTCCAGTATTAGTTGAGCATTTGGCAAGATCCAAAAAAATCATGGCAAAGAGAGCATTGATTAATTCTCCTTTATCCAAGAATTGAGTGCCTTTAAGAACATGATCCCTGCATTCATCCATGCACGCAGCAGGAAAGTTGGCTAAGAAAATCTGAGATTCAAGTGAGATAGGTGCCAAAACACCTTTGTTGGGAAGGGTCCAAATTTGATTTTCCACACTTGCCCCTTCTACCTCAACTTGTTTTGGAGGAATAAATGGGAAACATTTTGACTCTTTAGGGACCATTTCCAAGAGTGGAATCACTAAGCGAGCATAAGTCATGCTAAAAATTGTTAACTGCTTCAAGCAACACTGGATTGCGACTAAAGATACTGCTTGTCACATTGATAGAAAGAGTAGCTGGTGTAGAAATGAAGGCTGGGTTAAGACCAGTACATAACTTTTTAAGAAAATTGGTTAGCTTTGTACGTGAGGAGGAAAAAGTAGTCAGTAGTTGTGTGTGAATTTTTTGAAGCAGAGGTAGTTGTTTTGATTCCTCTTCTAAGAATTTAAGTCCTTCTTTCTTGTTGTTTACTAGAGCAGCCAAGAGCTTGATCCAGTCATTAAAATAAAGAAGTTGTAGTGAAGAACCATGAGGATAATTCTCTATATTTGTTGATCCAATAATAAGTTGAGATGCAATTGCATCCTCAATGCAACGTAAAACATAGACTTTAGCTTTAGAAGAGGTGAGTTTGACAAGCAATTCCATCCCAAGGGCAAAGGAGTCAGTCTCAAAATAGAGAGATTAACATAAATTAGAAACAAAGAAGGAAATACAACCAAAAATTTATTTATTTTTGGCAACTCTACCAAGGAAAGGTATGTATCTATTTGTAGGGTACATCAAAGGACGTTTAAGGGTATGTTTGTACATTATGGCACGAGCCATTCTCAATTTTTTATTGATAGATTCTATATTTTTTGGGGAATTAAGTATCCATATTTGGGCAATGTACTTATAGTGTCAATTGAGATTACTCGACAAAAAGTGAACAAAAATAATCAAGATGGTAATACATACAACCTTTAAACCAATCAATCCAAAGATATTATGATTGTATGTATGTATCCCAATTAGACAACTAGGTCAAAAACTAATAATCTAATTTTTATGTATCTTTTTCATCCTCCTGGTCATAAATTGACATATCAATTTACGACCTTGTTCCTGGTGTGTGTGTGTGTGTGTGTGTGTGTGTGTGTGTGTGTTGGAGTATTAAACTATATACCTTATTCACAATTTGAACATACATTCAAAAAGATAAATGACAAAGATAAATAATAGTGAGTAAATACATTTTTTATAGACATATGTACATTTGAAATAGAATTTTGATGTTTTATTACATCTAAGAAGTAAAAATGGAATAGCAACAGTAGAATTTTCCTTGCAAAATTTGGTTGAACAGAATTTGAATTCAAAGATAAAAGAAGTTGAAATACTTAGTTGCATCCATCATGTAAACAAAAAAAATCATCAACAACTTTCTTTAGACATGGAATGCAAGTATAGGGTGGAACCGATAGTTGCTATCCATGTCCCTTTTATCCATGCACTCAAATTTGTTCAATGAAATCCATGTATCCCAGAGTAATAACTCTAGATAAGTTGGTAAGTGAGAGCCAGGATTTTCATAGTACCAAAAATAAGCTTGGTGAAGGGCAAGAATAGATTTACCCATGTTACTTAACAAGCAAAAGAGCAAAAGTAGACATAAGTTCTTATTAAAAAACCTCCAAGTAAAGATTTCCAATAAGTAGGCATATTGTTTGGCTAAATTCAAAACATAAATTAAAGATAAAAATACACACTTGTGACAAGAAAGTTTTCTTTATAAACTTGTTGCTATGTTCAAGGGAGTTAGTATCCTTCTTTGTACATCTGTGTCTTACTTGATAGCACAATCCATTTTCACCACTTAAGTATAGTCTTATTTGGTGAATGAGTCATTTTAATAGTTTATGGTTATTCCCACAATAGAGAGTAGTAAAAATACTGGAACTATTATCACAGATAATACCATGCCAGTAAGTAATTGAAAAAATTCTTTAACCTTCCATGGTTATGCATGTCTGTGAATGAAAAATGTGTAAGGACTATCTACGTTCCATATTAAGATGTATTTATTTATTGATTTAACAAGATTTACTTTGAGAACCCCAGTAGAGATTAAAACAAAGTTAAATATGTCCGGTTCCCTAAGAAGGAAAAGACCAAAATGTGAGGAAATAATCCACCTAAGAAGAGAAGGATGGATCCACTACTTGGTTATTCATTCATTTCTCCACCATTAGCATGGCTTTATTGCAAACTTTGCAAATAGATAGCTCTAAGAAAGTGTGTATGAGAGAGAGAGAGAGAGAGAGAGATGCCAATTTCTATGTTGCAAAGCTCCAAGAATTTTGTTTCTTCAGCTACCTCATTGGCTATGTCCCCATTGCGATGGTGTGTGTGTGTGTGTGTGTGTGCACGTGCACGCACGTGCGTGTGTGTGTGTGTGTGTGTTATAGCGTGTACAATTCTGAAATCGAATCTTTCTTTTTGTGCAAGTTATAGGCAGGCCCCAAAACAACAGATGGTATATATAAAGAAGCCCAAAATTTTCTTTTTTTTTAAAAAAAATTCTTGCTAACTAATGAAGAAATGACAAGGATATTGTTTTTGCTAACCAGAGTTATCCTCCGTATAGCAGTCTTTGTAACCTATCAATTTTTTCTCATATATTACAATGTTTTCACATGTTGAGAGTTTGTTTTATCCGATTTCTCGGCAAAAAAAAGGTTAGCTTTGAGAAACTGAAACGAAAGAGTTAGTAGAATAATTACAAAATGTGTGTATGTGTGTGTTTCATGGCAGGAAGAATCTCGGGCCACAATACAATAACCTTATTTGGTGTAAGGGATCCAACTTAAAATACTCCTATTATTCATGTTAAAATTTGAAGTTTTTGCCAGTAATATGCTAAGGTTTGTGTGAATTTCCCATTTTTCTATACACAAGCTCAAGAGCTAACCGGGATTTTGTAATTTCAGCTAGTTAAACACCACTTGTATTTGGTAAAATAATGCTTCAAGGTAACAAAATTTAACCAGACTAGGTAGGTTAGTATTTTAAACTCCTAGGCTCAAAGCCTTTTGCTATATGTGGCCATAGGAGTTACTATAATAGTTTGTCAGGGAGCATTGGCAGCCATTTTCTATGAGCATTGGGAAAAGCCTTTTTTTATAAAAAGGGGGGTGTCTATTATGAAAGTTAGGAGAGACTACCTACTCCAAATTCTCAGATTATGACACTCGTAGCCTTGAGAAGAGCAGTTGCTGCAAAAATTAAAATTTATATAATGAAAGTGTGTGTGTGTGTGTGTGTGTGTGTGTGTGTGTGTGTGTGTGTGTGTGTGTGTGTGTGTGTGTGTGTGTGTGTGTGTGTGTGTGTGTGTGGGGGGTGGCAATATATTTTAACTCCTGAGCTTGAAGTCCAAAACACTATGAAGATATAGGAGTTGATATTTTGTTAATGAACAATGTGTGTGTGTGTGTGTGTGTGTGTGTGTGTGTGTGTGTGTGTGTGTGTGTGTGTGTGTGTGTGTGTGTGTGTGTGTGTGTGTGTGTGTGTGTGTGTGTGTGTGTTTTGTTTGTGTTTTTAGCTCCTAGAGTCCAAAGCCATAAGTGGCAGAAGGAGCTATTAACCATATTTAATCGATGACTAATGTGTGTGTGTGTGTGTGTGTGTGTGTGTGTGTGTGTGTGTGTGTGTGTGTGTGTGTGTGTGTGTGTGTGTGTGTTGTTTGTGTTTTTAGCTCCTAGAGGCCAAAGCCATAAGTGGCAGAAGGAGCTATTGACCATATTTAGTTGATGACTAATGTGTGTGTATTGCGCGTGGGCATGCAAAGAAACTTTGACCAACTCCCCAAAAACACACACCCCAATTGAAAGACAAGGAAAAGACCACCTAACACCTATCAACCTAAGAAGGAATTATAGACAGTGGGTCCATCAAAGCCTATAGACAAAAATCTCCAACGTTACTGTCCTGGTGTTCAGCTTTCTTGGAGAACCTTGTGTTTAGGACATGTGTATTATTGAGTTTAGACTTATTCCTATACACAAAAAAACATAATAGTTCAAAAATAGCTAGCTTCAGACAAAGGACAATGATTAGCACAAAAACAACTCAGTCTTTGATTCATTTTTGTACATCATAGTGAGACTAAGGTATCATCCTAGTGTTTTGTACATAAGATAGTCAAGAAAAACTTATTTTGAAGTGAAAGAGGCCAGGTTCAACAGTGATGGACAGCAACTTAGCCAAAAAGATCCTAAGTAGAGATAGAGTCCTCACTTGCATCCATATAAACAAGAAAACAGATTCATTAGCCTTGAATCATTCAAAATGTTGGTAATCCAAAAAATTGATAGCCTTTCCCTTGTTTTGATGGGATATTTTCTGTACTCCAAAACAAGCTAGCTCATTGGAGCCCATCACAAGAAGATTTAAGGAACCTATTGGTACTCTTCAAAGTTTCCTTAAAAGACCATAAAACTTTAAAAGCAAAGAGGTTCACCCATACAAATAACGGTACTCAACTTATGAGCCCATTCTTATCCAAGAATTTACTTAAAAGCCTGAGGTTTCAACTCCAAAGTGGCTTTGAAATATCAACCCAAAAAAACAAATATAAAATCCCCAACTTGAAGTCTATGTGAAGCATAAAAACCATTCAAAATTTTGAAAAAGAGTAGTAGCTAAATTGCTCAGGATCTTCCCTCCTTGAGATTACTATCATGATTAGTATTGCTAGTTATGGAATAAGGATTGATTACATCCGTAAAATGCCAAGAACATTATCTTTTCTAACATAAAAGAACAAGTTTAAAAAAATGCAATTATTGGTACAGCCACCTACATTGTGATAACTCACAACCGTGATATGATATGCTGCTATATCCTAATAATTTCACACAAACAAGTTACCAAGATAATGGCAATCTGAGCTAAACCTAAGTGAGAGCCATAGTATGCCATATCCCCACATATTATTCCGCAAATGTATCCCACAAGAGCATATTGTTGTGTAGGAGCTTGTGTGTGGTGTTATGTAAGTGAGAGAGAACCCCCACCTTTTGGCCACCTAGTCGAGCCAAAGAGCTCAAGAAAGTCTCGTCATGAAAAAAGTGACTTAACCAATCATCGTCAAGCCGAACTTCATCTTGAAACAACCATATGTATCATATGAAACCAAAAAAATTACCAACAGACCGTTATGTACATCCTGAAAACGGCCATAATTACATGCAGGTGCCAAAAAGGAATCTATTGTAACCAGATTAAGGGCATCACATTTGGACAACATATTTTTTGGACAGCATCCTGACTGTATTTAGATAAATTTTTGAAAACTTCATAAGCTACTATCTGATGAGAACTTCACCTAAGATCAATGGCATCATAAACGGAAAGCAGCCAATTTGTATCAATCAAAAGTATGTACCTGTGTATTTTGTCTCTATTACCCTATTCATCTAAACTAGATTTCTTTTAGATGTCCATGAAAGCAGTTCATTCCCCATCTGAGTATATAATGCAAAAGTCAATATATCCAACAAAATGACTGTGCAAAAAAATCTCATAATTAACAATTAGCTTGGATCTTATTTCAAACAAATTAAGAGCATTTATCAAAATGTATTACAAAGAAAACTGCAAGCATTTTCACTCTCCAATTTTCCTAAGTAGGTGCAAATGCACCTACTTGTATGATGATGATTCCCTTTTTTTGTTATTGTGGTGCTGATGTGGCGCCCGTGATGGGGGGTCGCGTCCCTTGCCAACACTTTTGAAGTGAGAGGGAGAGAGCAATGACGGTGCCGTCGGTGCCCCTCCTAAGAGGTGAATCATGTGAAGTGTGGGGATCAAGGCGGTGCCACAATTAGGGAATGCCTCACATGAAAAAGCATGCCAAAAATAGACAAGGAGCTAAAAAAAGGGGATGTACACGCCCAAGGGGACCCCGATTTTTGCAAGAGGGGAGTTTTTTTGGGGAGAAGTCGGAGAAGAAGAAGAGGAAGCTCTTGCAAGATCTCGGAGAAGAGTTTTTGTGCAAGAAATTGAAGATGAAGAAGACGGAGCTCGAGGAGAAACCACCAATGATCAGAGAAGGAGAAGGTTTTGAAGTTTCTATGAGCCAACAAAGGCAACAAAGTTGTTTTGCTTGTGTTCTCAAGAGGGGAGTCACTTCGAGGCGACACCAAGCATTGTTGGAATCCTTTGATGTTCATCGTGTTAGAGCCGGCATAGTTGTGTGATAGTAGAAAGTTTTTGGGGTTGTAGCAGGTGTTTGTTGTCAGTAATTGAAATAATCCATAGTCAAGTTTGTAGTCGTCTCCTTTGCCTATTCCCCCCTTCTAGTCTTTCCTCTATCCTTGTTGTCTGGTGCCGGTTTGAGAAGTGTGTTCTTACTCAGACCTGTGGTGTGAGTGTGAGAGAGAAAGAGAGAGTGGTTTGTGTTGTGTAGAAGCTGTCAACCAGGAAAGTTTTTGTGGTGTATTGTCAACTATTAGTGCAAGGGTTGTGTGCATACGATCGTGTGGAGACAACGATTTGTAGGAAAAATTGACAAGTTTTGAAGGTGAACTCTAGTGGATTGGGATGCAGTGATTATTGGGCTATACAGAGGCAGATTGTTTGTGTTCCAGGTGTGTTCCCCTTTTCCCCTATCCATCTTTTGGTGAGCCCACTAAGGACCATCAGATTGCTCTTTGGGTTTGATCAAAGAAGCGGTTTTTCATCAAGAAGAGATGGTAGCAAGAGGTTATGGTCCAAAGCGGAAGAGTAAAATCTGACTTTCAGCTATATATGATGTCATTGCAAATGTCTACTGAGGATAACAAGATGCATATGGTTCCACTGCTGATGCGAGGAAGGCCAAAGACATGGTTTTATGCTCTAGATGGTGAATTGAGGTTCATGTGACCAACTTTGCGGACTCGATTTTTGCAAGACTTTCAAAACGAGGTATCTCCTGTTGATTCAAATGCAAGATTGAAGAGTTTGAAGCAAGAAGTGAATGAGGAATTTGGGGCTTTTCTTGCCCGTTCTGAAGAACATTTGAGGGATTTTACAGTTGCCATGCACAGGTGGCGGTGAGTACTTTAAGCTGGAAAAATTCATCATATGTTTGCATCCCAAGGTTTGAGAAAAATTGGATTTTGAAAGCCCAAAAAATTACAATGGTTCAGTTGCTATAGCGTGGCCCAAAAGCAGGAAAATCAAGAAGAATATCAAGCAAGGCGCATACAAGTTGATGGCCCCGAACCCTGCTCCAACTTCGAGGGAGGAGACTCAAGCGGATAACCAAGCAAACCGAGGGGCAGCAGCAATTCCTCAAGAGTGGGTACGTACTGATCAAGATTTAAGTGAGCAAATGCAAGAGTTACTCTTGAGTGTAATGGACAAAGGGCAGCCAAGGGTAGGAAAAGGCAGGGCTAGGCAGTTGCCTGGTAGGTGTTATAATTGCAGAGAAGAGGGCCATTATGCTCCAGATTGCCCTCATCCACCGAGGGAAAGGGGCTGCATGTACCCTCTATTTGGCCAAGGCTGAGGAAAAGCACAATTCAATGGTCAAAGGGAGTAGCAAGCTATTGAAAATCAGGCACCCCCAGCCCCACCAAGTAATGATGAAGTGCAAACAGAAAACATTATTGGGGTTGATCAACGGCAACAATTCCTCAATAGTGGTACGTACTGTTCAAGATTTAAGTGAGCAAATGCAAGAGTTACACTTGAGTGTAATGGACAGAGGGTAGCCAAGGGCAATAAGAGGTAGGGCTAGGCAATTGCCTGGTAGGTGTTATAATTGTAGAGAAGAGGGCCATTATGCTCTAGATTGCCCTCATCCACCAAGGGAAAAGGGCAGCATGTACCCTCTATTTGGTCAAGGTTGAGGAGAAGCACAATTCAATGGTCAAAGGGAGCAGCAAGGTATTGAAAAGCAGGCACCACCAGCCCCACTAGGTAATGATGAAGTGCAATGAGTCAACATTATTGGGGTTAATCAGCAGGAGATTGATGTTATGGCCAACAAAAGAGCAAGGTATGAAAGGGAGACCAAGACGGAGCGGGAAACCAGAACTAGGAAAGGGAAAGAGAAAGTGAACGAGAGGAAAGAGCAGTTGTGCGCTCCTTCTCGCACTGTTGAAGCAAGGGACTTGCCGATACACCGTGTGCGAGCCACAAATGGCTCCAAGCACACAACAAGACTAATCTAGCAAGCTCAAGAGAGCAAAGGGTGTGTCACTCACCGCTCTACCCTCGCCTTCGTGGTGGATTCCTTGCCGCGATGAAGAAGAAGCTGCATTCGTGCCATGCTCAACCGCTTCGCCGCCGTCGTGTCTTCGTAATGCTCGATCGCACACACACACTCACTCTCTCTCACATACACACACACACACACACACACACACACACACACACACAAGGAGGTGAAGAAGAAGAATATGGAGATGGAGATGGAGCAAGAGCACTCTTCTATTGCACAAATGACAAAATGAGTGAATTTTAGGTTTAGTTGGCTTTTATATGAGCTCACCCCATTCACACTTGGGCGCCCATGCTTAGCCAACTAATCCCTTGAATGTCCCAGTTAGAGTGCGCCTCTCATCGGCGATCACTCTTACCCTTTTCCTATTGGACCGACAAGCCCGGTACCTGACTCTACCAAATACATAATACACGTCCGTCGCAAGTGATGGGGTGTCCGTGAGCCATGAGGGTTAACATACCCCCCTTCCTGATGTAGATTCCATCCTCGGAAGCTATTGAGTTGAAGTTCGTTTGTCGAGGTGGAAGAGCATTTGAGATGAATGTCCTTAGCCTTCTTCAGTCACTGCAAAATCAAAAAACATTGGCACAGTAATTGCATTCTCATAAGTGATTAAAAAGCATATGCAGTTTTAGGTAGACAAATTGATTGGTAAAAGAATTTCAAACAATTTGTCAGCAATGAACATTAAATTTCAATGTAATCAAATGCATAAACAGATGTAAAGGTAAAAAATTAAACAAGTCTGGGGTTGCTAATTTGACGGTCGAAAGGCACTAGAGATCGAATATTAATACCATGGGTAAGCTTCTTAATTTTCTGTGGTCAATTAAGTTGTTTAATTGTGAGAGCCAAGTATTCATGTTCGAGGGCTGACTAGAGGCTATATCTAGAAGACCTTGTAGTTAAGCTACCATAAAAGGAATTTCTCATGAAAGCATCTCCTAACTGATTGCTTTTTCTTTGACCCCCCAAATTCTTTTCACAGTGATTCAATTTTGATGTGTGTGCTTATTTTGTATGCCTTGGGTTTTTTGCTTTTCAAGAAAATGCGCCCATACTGGGAACCTCTAGGGCTCTAGTACCATAGGCGATACATGTGAGTGAAGTACCCAATCAAGCTGAGATTTCTCTTCCAGCTTAAGATTTTACATTGTGGCACTTTGATTTTTTGTTTGTTCATTTTCATCATTTTAATTTTGTAACTTTGGGGGGTCATATAACACTGATACACCTCCCCAGGCTCATCACACTAGTAAAATCCCTTTATAATACTTAAGCTAAAGGTCAATAGGGTCAAGCCCACTAGAAAGCCCTAGTACATTTCACACAATGCTGCCTAAATCGGATTAAGAACCTAAGTAACCATTGATTATTAGGAAGGCATTCCCCATGGTATTAAGAGAAGATCTCTAACACCTAACTTGGTCAAACTAGCTTAGTCGGACTGCTTGATTTTTAAACCTAGACAAGTGATTATGACAAAAAATTACATTGAATTAAATGTTTGATACTAAGCAAATGCGGTGAATATTAGGCTACCAATCACAATTAAAGCAGACAATCATAGATGCAAAAAAGATAAGAGACAATGCTAATGGACAAGAAACACCTGTTTGTGTTGATGGTGGCGCTTGATCTGAAGTGTGAACGAGAGAAAGGTTCCATGAAGGTCCAAATCCTATCAATAGCAACACGCTCCTGTACACACTAGGAAACAAAAGGAATACCTCCATGAGGCACATTAGTGGGAAAAGGTACCAACACTTATTGAACACAACAAAAAACATAAGGAACCCTAACCTAATTAGTTGCACTCCCCCTAGAGAGTCAAGGGAATAGGATATTGTAGAGGTTGGGGGGAAACCCTAAGGCTAAACCCCTATCCTCGTCGTCGAGATAAACAAAGTCATCATCCATGAGACTATATGTGCCATCTGTGTAGTCCTGTAAATTTTCTTCTTCATCATAGGTGCCCATGTTTACTAAGAAGGTCACTAGACGCCTATAGTCATCTTGGTCAAAAGGGTAGGCTTGTGCAATGGGAGAAACGACAATCCTATGGAGGACATCACAGACTTTCTGTTGTTGCTCATCTATGCTAGTAGCACCCGATGTGGATTGTAGAACATCTAACGAACCCACATGATAGGTGTGTCCTGTGTACCGATCAGTTAAAGCTTCTGCTTATAGGTCATACTCCTAATTTTCGTTTAGGAATATCCCATCTAGGCCTGGCGTGCTGGAGGTTTCCCTCGAAGTGGAAGCATTATTGCTCCCCATCGCTTGCCCCTCCGTGATTGCTACCTTGGGAGCACTTGGTTGCTCGGCTGGCATGATTGTTGTCATAGGAACCTTTGCTTTCAGGGCTCGACTTTGTTCTAACCTTCGTAGGTTCTCAATTTCCCTCTCCCTTGTTGCTTGCAGTAGTAAAACCTCAAAGGGAGATAGTCCTAAAGGATCAGGAGGTGTAGTGGATCGAACATTCACATGCACACTCTCAAGAAGCATAGGGTCTATTTTAGGAATGAATGACGAATTTACTTCCCCACTCCCTTCATTTATTTCATTAACCGCATGTTCGGAGCGAGTAGCTCTACTAAGGGTCTCTTTTAAGCGGCTAAACACGCTGGACCCGGGCCGTGGGCCCATGGCATGCATGTCTTGACTTGAACTATCAAGGATTGGTGTAGGATACCCCTCCATGACTTCGTAGTCAGAGAAAGAATCACTAGACGCGATATGAGGATCTTGGTTCGCGCTACCTTGAGTCTCGGTCGAAGGTCCAAAACCTAGGGTGGAGGAATAATGGGTGCCCGCGTAAATGGAGGCACTACCAATATGCTCATGCTCTAACACTCGTCCAAAGCGTAGGTACATGTGACCTCCACACTCTAAACGCGTTGGTGAGTGCTCGTGAAGGCCGCTCACTTAGTTTTTTTTTTTTTTTTTAAGGTGTTTATAACCCAAGTTTTTCGTTATTCTTGGTTATTTTTTGTAACCAAGCCACAAAATATGGCGTGTAATAGCTCAAGACGAGTGTTTTGGCTAAAGGAACGTGCCGTGCTTTACAGCTCCCTATTCGGCTACGTGAAGCCCTCAAAATCCTAAAAATAGTCTTTATAGTCCTCGAAATCCTAAAAATAGTTTTTAAATATAAAAAGGTGTATAAACTATATTTTAAAACTGAGGACTGAGGTCTGGGTTTGAGCTTGGGCTTGGGGAATGATCCCCACCTCGATCCTTCTTTTAATTTATTTATTTTTTTAAAAGATTTTTTTTATTTATTTTTTTAAGTCGACGCGGCCGCGCCGTGCACGCGCGCACACACACACTTAACCTACACCTAACTTATCTACTTACAGCTAATAGAGATACTGCCACACACACTCTAACACTGTTTACACAGTACTACAATAGCTAACAGATCTACAAAACTAACCTTACAGAACTAACATTGAACCTTAGAGAACTAACATTCCATAGCTAATACCTTAATTCTAACAATACATTGCAAAAAACTTGTAACTCCTTCTTTACAGAAAACAAAAAAGACAGTACAGTGTAACAAAAATCTTCTCCACACAACCACACACCTTCCTTCTTCACAAATCCTTCAATTGAAATTGCATCACAAGAAAGCGTAAGGTGCTTAACCAAGCTTAGTGTTGGGCATTTCCCTGGCAGCGGCGCCAAAAATGTGCGCTCCTTGCCGCACTGTCGAAGCAAGGGACTTGCCGATACACCGTGTGCGAGCCACAAATGGCTCCAAGCACACAACAAGACTAATCTAGCAAGCTCAAGAGAGCAAAGGGTGTGTCACTCACCGCTCTACGCTCGCCTTCATGGTGGATTCCTTGCCGCGATGAAGAAGAAGCTGCATTCGTGCCGTGCTCAACCGCTTCGCCGCCGTCGTGCCTTCGTAATGCTCGATCGCACACACACTCTCACTCTCTCTCACATACACACACACACACACACACACACACACACACACACAAGGAGGTGAAGAAGAAGAATATGGAGATGGAGATGGAGCAAGAGCACTCTTCTATTGCACAAATGACAGAATGAGTGAATTTTAGGTTTAGTTGGCTTTTATATGAGCTCACCCCATTCACACTTGGGCGCCCATGCTTAGCCAACTAATCCCTTGAATGTCCCAGTTAGAGTGCGCCTCTCATCGGCGATCACTCTTACCCTTTTCCTATTGGACCGACAAGCCCGGTACCTGACTCTACCAAATACATAATACACGTCCGTCGCAAGTGATGGGGTGTCCGTGAGCCATGAGGGTTAACAGCAGCCTGAGTTAAGTAAAAGGCGATGATGGCAAAAGATCAAGCAGATAGATTTTCAACTAGGGCGAGGTCATCCCGAATATGATCTGGTGAGTGATGTTCAAAACCAAAAAGCTAATATCACTTTTGAACAATTGCTTGCATTGAACCCTAGATTGAGGATGCAATGGTCGACCAGTGTTAGTACAAGGCTATCCCGTGCAAGAGGTGATGCACATGCTGTGCAGAATCTATCCTTAAGGGTGGGGAATCCCACGGATGTGCTTCCAGTGGTGGAGGTTTTGGTGGAAAGGAAGAAGCAGGTGCAAGAATATATTGATGGTGGTGCTCAAGTCTGTGTGATAATGGAGTCTACTATGAAAGATATAGGCATCAAGTCTATGGTCCGGTCTAATGTTTGGATGAGGATGGCCAACCATGCCAAAGCTCAGCATTTGGGAATGGCCCAGGATGTGAAGATAAAAGTTATGGGTATAGAATGCCTCATTGACTTCTTTGTTATTATGAAAGCAGGTGAAAATGCTTATCTAGTCATACTGAGGAGGCCATGGTTGTTGGCAATTGGGTCCAAGCAGGATTGGGAAACTAGGATTTTTACCTTGCCAGATCAAGAAAATGGTGGGCAAATTGTGCTCAACTTGAAGACCAGTGAAAGCCATTTTCACAAGTGGCTGAGGATGATTGAGAAGGCTCTAGTACCAACTACAAATATGAGATGTAATTGACTTATGATGCAGGCTTGAGTAGTGTGGAAGAGGAAGAGAGTGATGAAGACTTGGACACAGATCTATTTGGGGTCATGGTGGATTTTTCTAAGCCCAATGAAGGTATGCAAACTTCGATTAGCGGTCTAGAAGCTGAAGAAGTAGAGAATATGTTGGGGGAGGACCTAACCAAGCAAGAAAAGGAAAGCTACGTGGAGCTATGTGCATTATATCTTAGTTTGTTCGCTACTGAGTACAAAGATTTGTGGGCAGCTAAAGGAGTGGAACATCGAATTTTTCTCAAGCCTGGGTGTAAGCCAAAGGCATAGAAACTGAGAAGGTTGGGGGATATTCATAAGGAATCTTTGTGGCAGGAAATCAACAAGCTATTGGAGGTAGGTATTATCTATCCCATGAAAGAAGCTCAGTGGGTTTTCCCTCTTTTCATTACACCAAAGAAGAATGGGAAGTGGAGGGTCTGTGTTGACTATAAGCAATTGAATGCTGCTACCAAGCGGAACCACTACCCTTTTAATTTTAGGATGAGATTTTGAACTAGGTCACAGGTCATTAGCGGTATTCTATTGTGGACGGTTTTTTAGGTTACTCTCAAATTGGTATTGCATTGGAGGATCAGTTAAAGACTACTTTCATCTCACCATGGGGGTGTTTTGCTTATCATCTAATGCCTTTTGGATTGGTGAATGCATATGCTACATTTTAGGATTGGATCAATAAGGTATTCAGGCCATACCTGGGTAAGTTTATCAGAGTTTTCATGAATGATATTGGCTGCTATAGTTCCAAAGTGGAGCACTTGTCCAAGTTGAGGTTGTGTTTCCAAAGGCTAGATGAGGAAGGAGGATAGTTGAACCCGAAAAGGTTGGCATAGCCGCAAGCTCATCTCTTGGGCCATGTGGTCTCACAAAATGGTACTAAATCAAATCCCAAAAAAGTGAAGGCTTTGGTTTTGATGGAGCCTCCCACCAATGCAACAAGTTTGGCTTCTTTTGTGCACAAACTCAAGTATCTGGCCGGGTTCTTTTGGATGCTTTCCCAGTATGTGTACTTCCTTCAAAAATTGAGCCAACGAGTTCATGGTTTCCAATAGACTGAAGAGGCACAAATAGCCTTTGCCAAGGTGAAGGAGATATTGTGTCAATTGCCTAAGGTGTGTCCTCCTAACAAATGAGGATGTTTTTTATGTGGCCATGATAGTGGGTACGGTTGCTATAGGTGTGTTATTGATGCAAAAGGTGGGTAAGTGCTACAAGCTGATCTATTTTCATAGTAGAGAGATTAGCCCCGGGGAGAGATCATATACGAAGGCCAAATAGTGGGTGATGACCTTGGTCTTTTCCTGCTTCAAGTTCAAAGTGCATTTGATTGTGCGAAAGTTTATGTGCTCACATCTAACAATTTGTTGCCTGAAGTGGTGCTTCATCTCTAGCCAGGGAGAAGGATAAGAAAATGGGTACTTGAATTGCAGGAGTTTGAATTTGAATTCAAAATTGATCATACGAGTAGGTCTCATTTGGTGGATATCTTGGTCAACAAGGATGCGGACCTACCCATCTACCCAAGGGTGGTGAAAGAGGATGTTGCAGAGGAATGAGACTTGAAGGAGGCTTTTACCATGTCATTTGATGGCGCTTATAGAAGAGTTGTGCAAAAAGAGAAGGAGGTGTGGTCATTCAGGATCACCAAGGTATGGTAATTTTCCCAAGGGCCTATGATTTGGAGGGTGTTCACACGAATAATGAAGCAGAATACTTGACACTTCACTTGTCGCTCAAGCAGTGTGTGTGGAGTTCGGCATCTCCACGTTGGTAGTTAAGGGTGATGCTCTCCTAGTTATAAAGCAGCTTTTGGGGCAATGGCAGGTAAAAAAGGATTCTCTCAAGAATTGGTTTTTTTCCATAAAGAAGTTGTTAAAGTTTTTTGAAGAAGTATAGTTCAAGCATGTTAGAAGAGAACAAAATCAAGAAGCGGATCAGTTGGCTAGGAGTCGAGCATAGACTCAAGTATCAAGTTTATATGTGGCACCTACTACTTATGTGGGTAGGGAAACTCTCAAGGAGATTGAGAATTTTTTTAGCACAGGTGAATGTTGGAGGGGTTATCAAAGTTGCAAAAGAGGAGGATTGTTCAAAAGGCACAAAAGTTCACTCAGGTGGGGCAAGATTTGATGACATACGGAAGGGACAGAGTGTTGAGGAGAGTTATTTACAAATAATAGATCAGAATGGTATTGGAGTAGTGTCATGAAGAAAGCGGTCATCAAGTCAAAGATTAGGTACTGTTTTGCATTTTAAGAGGTGGTTTTTGGTGGCCTTTGATTATGTGAGATGTGCACTACTGGTGCAAGACATGCCATTAGTGCCAAACAATCGGTGAAAGATGATTGGTAGCCAAACCACAAGGGGCTATCATAGCTCAGGATGCATTTGAAAAGTGGGGGTTAGATGTTATCGATCTGTTGCCTAAGTCTGCAAATGGTAAGAAGTACATTGTGGTCGCCATTGATTATCTTACCACCACGTGGGTTGGAGCAAAAAGGCGATAAGGGAGGTAAATGCCCATACATTTGCACAATTTTTTTTGATTGCATATTTTTCCACTTTGGAGTGCCTTGGGTGCTCATTTTTTATTGGGGCCAAGGGTTTAGAAGCAAGCTAGTGCGTGCACTAGTGGAGAAGTTGGGTGTTCAGTACAGGTTTTCATCTTCATATCATCCATAGTGCAACGGTTTAGTTGAGAGTTCAAATGGACAGATAGTAAAAATGCTCACAAAGTATATATACAAATAGGTTGAAGAGTGGGAAGCCAACCTTGATAAGTTTATGTGGGCATACAAGACCTCTTACAAAGTGGCTACCAACTTTACTCCTTATGATTTGGTTTATGGCAAGGAAGCGGTCTTGCATGTACATGTGCAGCTAGGTGAACTAAAAGGTATGTGGCACATTGATAAGTCTCACCAAGATGTTTTGTAGGATAAGATAACTAGTCTTGAAGCTTTGAAGATGGACCATGAAGTGACAACACATTACTATGTGAACCAGCGGGAGAAAAGAGTGGCAAAGTTCAACCAACACTTGCCAAAGAAACAGACAGAGAAGGAAGATTTAGTGATGAAGTATGAAAGCTATCTGGATTTCACCTTCCAAAAGAAGTTTAAGAAGAAATGGACATGGCCCTATAAAGTCCACCAGGTTTTTCTAATGGTACTTATTTGCTGATGCTAATGAACAATTGTCTTCTCAAGAATAGAGTGAATGGTGTGTGTCTCAATCTCTATTTTAAAACGGTGTTGGTGCCAGCAGTGCATCAAGTTTTGATAGAAGGGGTTGGGAAACCAACCTAGACAGGGTTTACACTAGCCACAAATAAGACTTTGTACATACAGTAGGATTTTTGGTTTGCTCACAAATTTTGGATAGTGTTTGCCAGTTTTTGCAGTTGGTAGAAGAATAAAGTTGTTTATGCTTATAGATGCATGTCAAAGGGCTAGAGAAGATGGGAGGAGCCTGGGCAAGAAAGTGGCAGTGGATGTGTATGCTTTATGTGGTTTTCTAGACCAAGAGGCCTCCAGGAAGGGCCAATTATGATGTCAGATGAAGGAGGATCAAGGTGATGGTTTTTGGCTTGGGAATGTAGAGCTCAAAATGTTGAAGAAGCAGGTCTAAACGGTTAATCAAACGGATCTACAGGGCAAAAGATATGGCTGGTCAAATTTGGAGTGCATTGCAGATCTGAGAGGGATAGGCCAAGTGATGCCAAGTAGCCCAAGCTAGTTTTAGTAGATGGGTGTGTAGTGCTTAAGTTATGGAGCATGTTGGGCTTTTTAGATCGGCAATCAAAGATTTGGATGTCAAGTTATTAGCAGCCAAATTTTTGCCAGGGGCCAGGTTGGTGCCGGGTTGGTCGCCTCGATAGACATGCTATCTGATGATTTTGGAGCTTCACCAAAAACTGTATGTGTTCTATGCAACAAGTGAAGGCCACAGGAAGTGACAGTGTGGAAAATGGAGTCTGGATGGGCCAATTATACCACTTAGAAGTTGGGACCAATGGACAACAGGATGGTACAAGAGGTTTTTTCCCTGTTTTGATTGGCTCGGTTAGAGGACCCGAAAAGTTTCAAGGGCATCGAGATTTAAGCAGATAGTAGCCAGGAATCGAAGTTCTCATAGGGCTTT